>NW_027397074.1:7682694-7730198 GCF_003265705.2 Callorhinus ursinus | reverse complement strand
GCTTATTTTTGTACATATACAAGTTTTTCTTTCTTTAAAATTTTGGGAGGCACTTTCTTCTAACAGACCAAAATATGCCCAAAATCTAGTGTGTGGCACTGATCTATGCACCAGCCTGATCATATTTGATCATATTCTGTTTTTTTGTTTTGTTTTGTTTTGTTTTTGTTTGTTTTTATCTTTTTCTTTTTTCTTTCTTTCCCCTTCTTTTCCCCGGTGTCAGGTCTTTCCTGATTTGTTTAGTGTATATTTTCAGAGGACGTTGTAACCCTGTTAGCAGTTTGTTGTCTCATTCATCTCTTCTCTGGACAAAATGACAAGATGGAAAAAATCACCTCAACAAAAAGAACAAGAGGTAGTACCATCTGCCAGGACCTAATCAATACAGACATTAGTACGATGTTGAAACTAGAGTTCAGAATGATGATTTTAAAGATACTAGCTGGGCTTGCAAAAAGCATGGAAGTTATTAGAGAAACCCTTTCTAGAGAAATAAAAGAACTAAAATCCAACAGAGTTGAAATCAAAAAGGCCATTAATGAGGTGCAATAAAAAAAAAAGAGGTTCTAACTGCTAGGATAAATGAGGCAGAAGAGAGAATTAGTAATATAGAAGACCAAATGATGGAATATAAAGAAGCTGAGAAAAAGAGAGATAAACAACTACTGGATCACGAGGGCAGAATTCGAGAGATAAGCAATACCAAAAGATGAAACAACACTAGAATAATTGGGATACCAGAAGAAGAAGAAAGAGAAAGGGGCAAAAGGTATATTGGAGAAAATTATAGCAGAGAACTTCCCTAATTTGGGCAAGGAAACAGGCATCAAAATCCAGGAGGCACAGAGAACCCCTCTAAAAATCAATAAAAATAGGTCAACACCCCGACATCTAATAGTAAAACTTACGAGTCTCAGAGACAAAGAGAAAATCCTGAAAGCAGCTCGGGAAAAGAGATATGTAACCTACAATGGTAGAAACATTCGATTGGCAACAGACCTATCCACAGAGACCTGGCAGGCCAAAAAGGACTGGCATGATATATTCAGAGACTAAATAGGAAAAATAAGCAGCCAAGAATACTATATCCAGCTAGACTCTCATTGAAAATAGAAGGAGAGAAAAAAGCTTCCAGAACAAACACAAACCAAAGGAATTTGCAAACGCAAAACCAGCCCTACAACAAATATTGAAAGGGGTCCTCTAAGCAATGAGAGAGCCTAAAAGCAACATAGACCAGAAAGGAACACAGACTATATACAGTAACAGTCACCTTACAGGCAATACAATGGCACTAAATTCATATCTTTCAGTAGTTACCTTGAATGTAAATGGGCTAAATGCCCCAATCAAAAGACACAGGCTCTCAGATTGGATAAAAAAACAAGACCCATCAATATGCTGTCTGCAAGAGACTCATTTTAGACCCAAAGACACCTCGAGATTGAAAGTGAGGGGGTGGAAAACCATTTACCATGCTAATGGACACCAAAAGAAAGCTGGGGTGGCAGTCCTTGTATCAGACAAATTAGATTTTAAACCAAAGACTATAATAAGAGATGAGGAAGGACACTATATCCTACTTAAAGGGTCTATCTAACAAGAAGTTCTAACAATTGTAAATATCTATGCCCCTAACATGGGAGCAGCCAGTTATATAAGGCAGTTAATAACAAAAGCAAAGAAACACATCAAC
The DNA here is from genome assembly GCF_003265705.2 of Callorhinus ursinus. Lineage (NCBI taxonomy): Eukaryota > Metazoa > Chordata > Mammalia > Carnivora > Otariidae > Callorhinus > Callorhinus ursinus. The sequence goes on along the minus strand of NW_027397074.1, from coordinate 7,728,502 downwards.
AACAATACAATAATAGTGGGGGACCTTAACACCCCCCTGACTGAAATGGACAGATCATCTAAGCAAAAGATCAACAAGGAAATAAAGACCTTAAATGACATACTGGACCAAATGAACTTCACAGACATATTCAGAACATTTCATCCAAAAGCAACGGAATACACATTCTTCTCTAGTGTCCATGGAACATTCTCCAGAATAGATCACATCCTAGGTCACAAAACAGGTCTCAACCGGTACCAAAAGATTGGAACATTCCCAGCATATTTTCAGAACACAATGTTTTGAAACTAGAACTCAATCACAAGAAGAAAGTCAGAAAGAACTCCAATAATGGAGGCTAAAGAGCATCCTACTAAAGAATGAATGGGTCAACCAGGAAATTAAAGAAGAATTAAAAAAATTCATGGAAACCAATGAAAATGAAAACACAACTGTTCAAAATCTTTAGGATACAGCAAAGGCAGTCCTGAGAGGAAAGTATATAGCAATACAAGACTTTCTCAAGAAACAAGAAAGGTCTCAAATACACAACCTAACCCTACACCTGAAGGAGCTGGAGAAAGAATAGAAAATAAAGCCTAAGCCCAGCAGGAGAAGAGAAATAATAAAGATCAGAGTGGAAATCAATGAACTAGAAACCAAAAGAACAATAGAACAGATCAACAAAACTAGAAGCTGGTTCTTTGAAAGAATTAACAAGATTGATAAACCCCTGGCCAGACTTATCCAAAAGAAAAGAGAAATGACCCAAATCAACAAAATCATGAATGAAAGAGGAGAGATCACAACCAACACCAAAGAAATACAAACAATTATAAGAACATATTATGAGCAACTCTATGCCAGCAAATTAGATAATCTGGAAGAAATGGATGCATTCCTAGAGATGTATAAACTACCAAAACTGAGCCAGGAAGAAAGAAAAAACCTGAATAGACCTATAGCCAATAAGGAAATTGAAGCAGTAATCAAAAATCTCCCAACAAACAAGAGCCCAGGGCCAGATGGCTTCCCAGGGAAATTCTACCAAACATTTAAAAAAGAATTAATACCCATTCTTCTGAAACTGTTCCAAAAAATAGAAATGGAAGGAAAACTTCCAAACTAGTTTTATGAGGCCACCATTACCTTGATCCCAAAACCAGACAAAGACCCCATCAAAAAGGAGAATTACAGACCAATATCCTTGATGAACATGGATGCAAAAATTTTCACCAAAATCCTAGCCAATAGGATCCAACAGTACATTAAAAGGATTATTCACCATGACCAAGTGGGATTTATCCCTGGGCTGCAAGGTTGGTTCAACATCCGCAAATCAATCAATGTGATACAATACATTAATAAAAGAAAGAACAAGAACCATATGATCCTCTCAATAGATGCAGAAAAAGCATTTGACAAAGTACAGCGTCCTTTCTTGATCAAAACTCTTCAGAGTATAGGGATAGAGGGTACATACCTCAATATCATAAAAGCCATCTATGAAAAACCCATAGCGAATATCATTCTCCATGGGGAAAAACTGAGAACCTTCCCCTAAGGTCAGGAACATGGCAGGGATGTCCACTCTCACCACTGCTATTCAACATAGTACTAGAAGTCCTAGCCACAGCAATCAGACAACAAAAAGAAATAAAAGGCACTGAATTGGCAAAGAAGAAGTCAAACTCTCACTCTTAGCAGATCATATGATACCTTATGTGGAAAACCCAAAAGATTCCACCCCAAAACTGCTAGAACTCATACAGGAATTCAGTAAAGTGGCAGGATACAAAATCAATGCACAGAATTCAGTGGCATTCCTATACACCAACAACAAGACAGAAGAAAGAGAAATTAAGGAGTCGATCCCATTTACAATTGCACCCAAAACCATAAGATACCTAGGAATAAATTTAACCAAAGAGGCAAAGGATCTGTACTCAGAAAACTATAAAATACTCATGAAAGAAATTGAGGAAAACACAAGGAAATGGAAAAACGTTCCATGCTCATGGATTGGAAGAACAAATATTGTGAAGATATCAATGCTACCTAGAGCAATCTACACATTCAATGCAATCCCCATCGAAATACCATCCACTTTTTTCAAGGAAAGGGAACAAATAATCCTAAAATTTGTATGGAACCAGAAAAGACCCCGAATAGCCAGAGGAATGTTGAAAATGAAAAGCAAAGCTGGTGGCATCACAATTCCAGACTTCCAGCTCTATTACAAAGCTGTCATCATGAAGACAGTATGGTTCTGGCACAAAAACAGACACATACATCAATGGAACAGAATAGATAGCCCAGAAATGGACCCTCAACTCTATGGTCAACTGATCTTCGACAAAGCAGGAAAGAATGTCCAATCGGAAAAAGACAATCTCTTCAACAAATGGTGTTGGGAAAATTGGACAGCCACATGCAGAAGAATGAAACTGGACCATTTCCTTACACCACACACAAAAATAGACTCCAAATGGTTGAAAGACCTAAACGTGAGACCATCAAAATCCTAAAGGAGAACACAGGCAGCAACCTCTTCGACCTCAGCTGCAGCAACTTCTTCCTAGAAACATCGCCAAAGGCAAGGAAAGCTAGCACAAAAATGAACTATTGGGACCTCATCAAGATAAAAAGCTTTTGCACAGCCAAAGAAACAGTCCACAAAACCAAAAGACAACTGACAGAATGGGTGAAGATATTTGCAAATGACATATCAGATAAAGGGCTAGTATCCAAAATCTATAAAGAACTTATCAAACTCATCACCCAAAGAACAAATAATCCAGTCAAGAAATGGGCAGAAGACATGAACAGACATTTTTCCAAAGAAAACATCCAAATGGCCAACAGACACATGAAAAAGTGCTCAACATCGCTTGGCATCAGGGAAATCCAAATCAAAACCTCAATGAGATACCACCTCACACCCGTCAGAATGGCTAAAATTAACAAGTCAGGAAACGACAGATGTTGGAGGTGATGCGGAGAAAGGGGAACTCTTCTATTGGTGGGAATGCAGGCTGGTGCAGCCACTCTGGAAAACAGTATGGAGGTTCTTCAAAAAGTTGAAAATAGAGCTACCCTATGATCCAGCAATTGCACTACTGGGTATTTATCCCAAAGAAACAAATGTAGGGATCCGAAGGGGTATGTGCACCCCAATGTTTATAGCAGCAATGTCCACAATAGCCAAACTGTGGAAAGAGCCAAGATGTCCTTTGACAGATGAATGGATAAAGAAGATGTGGTGTATATATGTATATATTCCTGTGTGTGTGTGTGTGTGTGTGTATACATATGTATATATACATAAAGATATATATGTACATAAAGATATATATATACATTTGTATACACACACACACACACACACAGACACACACACACACACACAATGGAATATTATGCAGCCATCAAAAGGAATAAAATCTTGCCATTTGCAACGATGTGGATGGAACTGGAGAGTGTTATGCTGAGCGAAATAAGTCAATCAGAGAAAGACATGTATCATATGACCTCACTGATATGAGGATTTCTTAATCTCAGGAAACAAACAGGGTTGTTGGAGTGGTGGGTTGGGAGTGATAGGGCGGCTGGGTGATAGACATTGGGGTGGGTATGTGCTATGGTGAGCACTGTGAATTGTGCAAGACTGTTGATTCACAGATCTGTACCTCTGAAAAAAATAATACATTATATGTTAAAAAAAAAAAAAGGTAGCAGGAGGGGAAGAATGAAGGGGGGGAATTGGAGGGGGAGATGAACCATGAGAGATGATGGACTCTGAAAAACAAACTGAGGGTTCTGGAGGGGAGGGGTTTGGGAGAATGGGTTAGCCTGGTGATGGGTATTAAAGAGGGCACGTTCTGCATGGAGCACTGGGTGTTATACGCAAAAAATGAATCATGGAACACTACATCAAAAACTAATGGTATAATGTCTGGTGATTAACATAACATAATTAAAAAAAAGCATACATGAGACAGCTACTTCAGATTAGGTGTTAAAATTTTATCTATAAACAATCCAAACTTTTGAAAAGATCTTTAAGAGTCTGAGTACCGTGAAAGTAAAATTGCCCTGTTGCTCCTCATATTAGAGCATACCTTTGTTTGTAATATGTATGTGTCTGTGAGTGGTGGTCTTGTGTGGGGCTTCTCAATTATTTTTGTGCTTACATTTTTAAATAAAAATTAATCAAAGTCTAGATTTTTAATTAGAATTTTGCTCCCAGGGAACATGATGCATAATGAAAAATAGTTCTGAATATCTGGTACATAGTGTAAAATATTCTTCTTAAACTTAGATGTTTTTTTTTCCCCTGGAGTGAATGTACTAAAAAAATGGAAATAACTGGAACTTAGTACCAGGTGCTGTGCTATATCCTCTTAATTGCCAAAGTAAAGAAAATAGGCATATTAACTGCAAAAAGAGGACAATTCAACACACCTAAAACCATGACTAATGTATGGAGAATATAATAAAGACTACAGCTTTAGATTAGACTAAATTCTTCTTATTCCCATAATATACATGTACCATAAAATGTGCTTAGATAACTAATAAAAGTATTTATCCTCAGATAAAGCATATTAGTAGTAGAAACCATAAAGTAATATTTAAAGTTATCTTAATTAAAAATAAGTACTGTAATTATTCTAAGAGTTGAAAACAGGTGGTAGTTAATATTCTGACTTATTTGTTGGATGAGGAAAGGTATCATCAGAGAAGAATATGTCTGTCACCTTAGTTTATGCCTCAAAACAACCTAAGAGCAGTGGTTAATAAAGTTACACATTTCATAAAGATAATACTGTTCAGGATAGATAGTATTGATATGACTTTATAAAAAGCAAATAATTTCAACCTAGAAAGAGTGATGACTCTTGATTCTATTTGGTGGTTTATTTTCTTATGTTCTGTATTGTTTTTGAACAGCAATGGTCTTTGCTGATGCTAGAACAATAAATTCCCTTCTTTTTCCTTCATCTTTGCACTCACTTAACACTGAATTTGGGATAGCAGTGAGAGGACAGACAAATCAGTCATCGATGACTGAACATAATTCCCCAGGAATAAAAAGAAACTAAAACAATTTCAGAACATGAAGATTGATATTGACTTGGTTCTTTGTAATTTTTCCAAAATCAAAGATATAATTTTGTAGCACAAATTCTACCGGGAAGCCTGTATTAGTTTACTTTTTTAAAGGAAGCATTAAAAAAAGTAACAAATGGGGTAAGATACACCAAGCCATTGTCTTCTTACTAGACTAATCTAGAGCTATGAGTATACACATGAGAAGAGATATAGAGAATTCAACAAAAGTTATGAAGATAACAAACATGAATAAAGATGGGAAAAGAGAGCTGTGAGGACAAAGTCAAAGAAAATGTAATTGTAGAAGAGAAAGCACAGGGACAATTTAATAATGCCCTTCAAGTCTATCAGAGGCCATTCAATAGACCTGCTGACCAGCTGTTCCTAATCTTCCTTGAAATCATAAGTTGGAAGGGGTCAGAATTGTAATTTATCAGATTTAGATCAAGGAATAGATGAGGACAGCAGAGAGGGAACAAGAGGTTGGTCCCAAAGAACGTCTCAAGTGCTATATAGCACCCAGAATTCTTTGCTTATGTTAATGTTTTGTTCATAAAGGTAAATCCACCTGTACAAACCAATTATTTTTCCTCCCATCATTTATTCTCTTCCTTTAAAAATATTAAAAATAAGTAAAACAAAAGCTTACAAGATGGTTATAAGCATCCCTATTATAAAGGAAACTCCAGAGTGAGAGGCAGTAGGTATAATAATTAAGAACATGGGTCAAGAAGAGATGGCATAAGACCTGGGCTGTATCCCATCAAGCCCAGCGTCAGGACAGCAATTGACTGAAAGGCAAGTGGGCAGAGAAGGCTGAGAGGCCAAGGGTCAGAGGAGATACAGCTCATGTAGATCAGGAGAACTTGAAAGAGTAGAGCAAGAATAGTGGTCAAAGAAAGGCAAACAGTCCATGACCAACCACTGTCGCAGACGCCCATGAAGCAAATCCTGAAACAGGAGGGATGCATTAGCCAGCTTCCGCTGATCCATGAAGCTCTCACTCTGGTGGCAGCAAGGCATAAGTAACCCAGGCTTGGCTAGCTGCCATGGGTGAAATTAAAGCCTGTTGCTAAGGTGGAATATGGGAGGAGTAGACAGTTCTCTGGCAAAAGCACCTTCTTGGCATAAAGTAATAATGAGTTTCTCAGCCTTTTACAATCTGTTGCTTGTGGTTTTGATACATGAGATGTTGATATGGTGCTTTTAATTTATTATTAATACTTTATTTTAATTTGTGGCTTGTAAATAGTGCCTTTTCAGTGACCACTTAAGTCATGAAACTGATCTTTATAAATAATTTATTATAGAAATTACAAGTGATTTCTAGAGGGGATTATCTGCTGAGGTTTGGTAATCGACCTGACATAGGCAGCTTCTTTATCTGTCAGTCTGCTAAATTATGTACGTTGTTTAATTACTATAAAGATGTCAATGTGACTAGACTTCCTTTTTCTGACAGATACAGAAAAACATTTGGTAATGTTTTTCTGTATTTACAATGCAATTCATACTTGAAAGCTACGATATATTGCATTTTTTCATTGATATTGTAGCCCAAAGGAGACACTTATGTCAAAAATACTCTTCCGGATAAATCATAATCAAATTTTTTTTAAAGATTTTTTATTTATTTGACAGAGAGAGACACAGCAAGAGAGGGAACACAAGCACGGGGAGTGGGAGAGGGAGAAGCAGGCTTCCCGCAGAGCAGGGAGCCCAATGCGGGGCTCGATCCCAGGACCCTAGGACCATGACCTGAGCCAAAGGCAGACGCTTAACGACTGAGCCACCCAGGTGCCCCAATCACAATCAAATTTGAGGTGATCTTTGTAGGCATATGTGAAGATGAAGTATTTTATTCAAATTTGTTTATAAGTTCAGCAATTATTTTTAATTAATTAGAATCTCACTCTCAAATTGATCACATCCAGGAAATTAAGACTCTGTAACCCATACAACTTCCTATATTTCTACAATTTGGGCTGTGTATGTTTCTGTAGTGAAGTGTACATCACATTTTGTGTCACCTAAATAGATAACATTTATTATTTGAAATTATGTAGAGCAGTAGTTTTGAAGAGAAATCCTTAAACCAGCAGCGTCAGCCCATCCTGAGAAGTTGTTAGAAATACAAAATTTAGGCTCCACCCCAGACCTACAAATTCAGAAATTTGGAGGATGGGGCCCAGCCATCTGCATTTTAACAGGAGAATCTAATGCATGCTCAAGTTTGAGAAGTACTGATGAAGTGGATCAATTAGTTGCTTCATTTATGTGACTTATGTGATTAATTAATTTATTTGATTAATGTAAATTAGTCTCTGTGGCTTGGTAGCTCCTATGAGGGATACTCAAGGGGTTAGTCATAAGTTCCTCTTCAAGAAGCATATAATCTGAGATGTTAACTCACAGTCAAAGAGTTCAGTAATATTTTAAGAGTCTAACATATGTCACTGTGGTTTATGATAAAATTACCAGATTTAGAAAGATGGTATAATTTTGTCATTACACTCTTGTGATTAAGGGTTAGACTTAAGAGTCAAACTTCTTATATTCAAATCCCAGCTTTGTCACTAATTGGTACCTACCTCAGAGGATTATTGTGAGTCGGAAGGAGTTAGAACAGTGCCTGACACATGCTGAAGGCAATGTAAATGTTAACTATTATTATTTTAGGATCATAAACAGTGAGTTCCATGAGAATTCAAAGAAGCTTTTTTCTTGGCTGAAGGAATTGGGATATCACAGAAAAGAGGTAATTTTATCCGAGCTTTGAAGTATGAGGCTGTGTTGTGTCGATGGAAGAGTAGCAAAGGGTGTTGTTTTCTGGTCCTTTGCAATTCCTGTTACGCCTGCCTAGAAGGTAGTTCTTTGTTCCACTCCATCCTCATCCCTGCTCATTCTCCAGAACTCGACTATGTCATTGGACCTCCTCCTCGGTGAGGATAGCACCTTCCTCTGGCCAGTCCAGAGGAGTGCCATGCCCTCAGGGCTCAGACCACCAGGTGCACACCTGCAGCTGAACAGGCTGGATTTATTACTCCTTGCAGCAAGGGATGCCATTTATTTTTCAGTGGAACCATGAGGCATTTCAGTAAGAGGGTATTAGAAAGAACCTCTTAAAGGTTTTTGGCTTCGGTTGGGTGATTTGAGAGAGGGTCTGAAAAAGCAGGCTTCTCTCTAGATATTGTCAGAAAGTGGGAACAAAATTATGATTGAGTATCTCAATAAATCTAATCTAGAGGGAGGGCAGACTAGAGTGAGGATAAAGCTTCCATTGGTAAAGAAACAATGGTCACTCATTTTAGTTGAGAGAAAATGAAGTTTGTCATTTTGTGGGTAGTACAGTGACCTCATTTTTGTCTGTGCTTAGAAAAAGTTATGAAGTGCGCTTGTTTGACCTCACCTTTGAGCTTGTCTGGAGCTGATAGTCTGTAGGATTATTTAGGTTCTATAGGAGAATAACAAGACTTCCCTGTAAGTACCAAGCCACCTTCTGGATGTCAGGAGCTGGGTTTGTTTTTTCCTTTCTTAGAAGTTACACATTCCATCCTTCCAAAGCTCTTTTCAGTGTCTCTATTAAATCACTTATCACATCACATTTTAAGCAAACCAATGCCTAGTATATTATAGTCAGTAAAGATTTGATAAATGAATGAAAAGATGAGTTGTTGATACCATTGATTGGTGACTTCTAGGATGTGTACCTCCTTTCCCATCTTCATTAAAAGCCATTAATCATAAGACTTTGAGGAAGTAAGAAATATCTCTTTATAAGAAAAATATTAGTGAACTATGGTGTTGGAACTTAGAAAGAAATGAAGTTGAAAAGTGAGGGTGAGTCTATCAATTATCAATTACAATTTTGTCAAATGAATTAGTCACCTTTGCTCATATTTTTTAGGAAAGGAAGTAACCACCAGTAGACTCACCACCCATTAATACTATTTTGCCAGTGTGAAATTCAAAAGCAATATAAAGAAAAAAACATATAGTGTGCAAATATATAGCCATCATGTATATGTGAGATGTATGTTTCCCATTTAGAACATAATTTACTAATGAGTGTTTACTCTATGTGTCCTGAAATAATTGTTCTTTTCTTCTCCCTGGGTCTATGCCAGGTCCTCAATTTCTGTCATTCATTCCAATATTTTCATTTATCACACCTTTTTTAAAAATGTTGTGAGAGAGGGAGAAAGAGAGGGAGAGGTGAAACACCCCTCACACACTTACAAAACTGCTATATATATGTGTGTGTGTATTTCTTTCTAAGTGTGTATATACACACACATATATGGTATATATTTAGTATATATCATGTGGATAGAAGATATATATATATATATATATATCCTTGAGTATATGTAACTTTTCTTTTTATTAAGGTTTAATTGACATGCAAAATTCTCTTAGTTTCAGGTGTGCAACATACTGATTCAATATTGGTATATAATGCTAAATGATCATCAAAATAAGTCTAGTTAACACCCATCACCATACATAGTCACATATTTTTTTCTTGTGATGAGAACTTTTAAGTTTTACTCTCTTAGCAACTCAGTAGCCTTCCTAATTAAAAAATATTTTATGTGATTTTGGTGTGCCTGGGTGGCTCAGATGGTTGAGCATCATCTGCCTTCGGCTCAGGTCATAATCCCAGGGTCCTGGGATCAAGCCCCACATCTGGCTCCTGGCTCAGCAGGGAGCCCGCTTCTCCTTCTCCCTCTGCCTCTCCCCCTACTCATGCTCTCTCTCTCTCTCTGTATCTCTGTGTCTCGAATGAATAAATAAAATCTTTAAAAAAATATTTTATGTGATTTTAAGACCCATTTTTATGTATTATTATTAAAGTAATGTCTGTTACTCTGATCTACTTTCTCATGCTATTTAAAGGTATAAACTGAAAGTTGTCCATTCAAGTTTCAAATGCATTTTGCATATATGGTTATAATAAATCTGTCATCGTGTGCTCTTAGTATGGTAGCAGTAAATTTTAAGTGTTTGTTTTACTTTTTATGCTATTAAAAAATCAGTGATATTAAAATGTTCTGACAAATCAGCTAAAAGACAAGAGATCACAGAATTTTATTGCAGGAACAGCATTTAGAGTCTATCTAGTTCGATACTTTCATTTTACAGACTTGGGATGTGACGTCCAAAGATATTAAATGTCTTGCCTGAGGTTATATGGCTCTTTGGCAGAGCTGAGACTACAGTCAGGTTTCCTGACTCAGGCCACACTGCTCTGTGCTACTTCCTATCTCCAAATTATATATGATCATGCCAGAAACATTTTTCATAAAATTGGCCCTACACACAATTATTGAATAAGTAAAGATTGTTTTGAGTTCCAGTCCTTCACACTAACCCTTGGCTACCTTCCTGTGATTTCCCTTTAGACTCTGACAGAGCCCTGTGGTAATGGTTGTCTTTTCTTCACATCTCTTAACCTTTTTCTCTTGTAAAATGACTGGGTAGGAAATAAACTAATCATTGTCAGTTTACTAGCCCGTTAACATATTAATTCTCTCAGATAATATCTTCATCTGTTCAGGCTTCTATAACAATACCATAGACTAGGTGGCTTAAAAACAACAGAATTTTATTTCTCACGGTTCTGGAGATGAAAAGTCCAGTATCAAGGCACTGGCTGATTTGTGTCTGGTGAGAGCCTGCTTCCTGGTCCATAGACTGCTGTCTTCTTGCTGTATCATCACATGGCAGAAAAGGCAAGGGAGCTTTTGGGGTTTCTTTTATAGGGACACTAATCCCATTCATGAGGGCTTCATGATTTAATCATTTACCAAAGGCCCCATCTCCTAATACCATCATATTGGGGGTTTAGGATTTCAATATATGATTCGGGGAGTGGGAGACATAAACAGTCTATAGCAGATAGCATACTGCCTTAATACAGCTAAATTATTATATAAGATAGTTGCTAATGGTGGGTGTTTCAGATAAGATAAAAGGATAGGAAAATTAATATTTTTAGAAAGGTATTTTTTGTGTGTGATTTGTTCCAGTGACTTTCTACTTACAAGGCTAGTCCTTTCTTTTTTTTTTCTTTTGTTACTTTTTTTAATTTTAATTCCAGTATAGTTAACATACAGTATTACATTAGTTTTAGTTGTACAATAATGTAAGCAATATATATTATATAATATCCACAAATGTCAAAAAACCTAGAGCCTTCTACATGGACATTGAAGATGTGCTGGATTTTCCCATTTCCCAAAGTAAATCAAACTGCATACTTTTCATTCTTTCAACAGCTGTTTATTGGGTACCAGTTTGTGCCTGGTACTGTTGAGAAGCTGAAAATATAGCAGTGAACAAAATGGACAAAGTCCCACTTAAAAGTGTTTTAGGAACTATAACAATGATTCATAATATTTTTCAAATAAAATGTTCTAACCCAGAGAAACTATGTCAGATCAATGACTGAAGAGAGACATATTTAAGAATTTAGTTATCTTTCTCTACAACTAGAGCCCAGAATCTGGTACTTGGTAATTATATTATTGATAATTATATTAAACACCAGTTTATATGCATTACCCTTTTGATAATAGAAAATTACAATGGTAGAAATAACTCTCAAGTCATCCTTTTCCTCTTTGCTTATTATTTTAAGCTTTGGGATAATGAATGATATAAAAGGGTCCCAGTTTTTTCTGGATCAACAGTTGAAGCCCATCTAAAACTGCTTTTAACTCAGTTTTTATTTTCCCCTTTATGCTGACCCCTTGCAGGTTAAAGGGAATATTGTGAATCAAATGCTGTACTCTTTATTTTTCACTGTCCATCACTCTATCCTGTTCCTCTCTTATTTTCTTGGGAACATGTATGGCTTTTATAGGTAGTTCAAGGGAAATAGAAGTAAAACAAAAAGGCCTCAACTTACAAGATATGATGTCAGAAATAGGCAGTAGAGATATTCCTGAAGAAAACTGTGGATAAACTATACTATACCACATAAACTATAAATTACTTTTCTGCTTCTTACTTTTCATATGTTTAACGCTAATCTAGGCTTCAAGTTTTATGTTTGGCTTAAAATATCATAGTCATATACTTCCTGCAAAGCCTTGACTCAGACCTGTAACAAAACTTTACAAGAAGTAGAGATAACTCATCCCTGTTTTTCTTGAGCCATGTAGACTAGTAAAATTAGCATCTGCTGCCAAGTCTTTTAAACAGAGGTTTGTTTTCCGGTGTGAGGTAGACAAGGAAACTCTCCCTTTCAATCTTCAATACCGATGTAGAGTTGTCTGAAGATCCAGGGTTCTCTTCTGCTTCAATCTAGAATGACCTAAAGGAGGTAGGAATGAATCCTCTCAGACTTTCATGTGACCACTAACAGTACATAACTAACTCTCTTGTCCTTAAAGAAACCAAGGCACCACCTGTACAAATACAGCTACAAATAACCATTATAATGTGCCTTGTGATTACGTGCTCGAGTTTTCCTGGATACATTTCATTGTTGGAAGTAGGTGCTTGTATCATGCTGGCTGATCTCACACAAGACAGAGTCAGGGAACATTTATTATCAAGTTTCTCTCTCTTAATATAGCACACAGAACACCTCTTTGCACATTTTATAATTAACAGTTATTGATGAATGCAGGAAAAAGTTGGTGTTCTTCCTATGGTACTTATGCTACATGGATATACTTGACACTGGTTCTTTTTTCCTTATTTCCTAAGACAAGATAATCCCATCAGTATTTATTTAATACCTCTCCAATGAAGTCACAATTGGCACAGATTTACCCAGCTCATATTAAGCACAGATTCTTGTTTACTTCAGTAGTACAGATGCCCTTACATATGATATAATTGTATCATAGAGTGTGAAACAGCATTTTGTGACAGGACCTAGAATACTAGAATAAGAAAGATGGTAAGAAGAGTAAGGAATGAGAAGTCAAGAGGAAAATTATGACCCAGCCTGTAGAGTTTTAAGTTAAAAAAAAAAATAGAAAAGGAAAAAGAAAACACTGTTAGTAATTTGGACTTGATTTTTTTTCTGTCAAAGATAAAAAGAGATCAAGATCTCTTTCCTAATTTACTTGTGGTCTGGAAGCTAGTGGTTGAGAGCTATAGTTCAAGTTTAGTATACAATTTAATGTTTATTCTCACCAAAAATAGCAATAGACACAGACATCAAAGGAAGAAGTAACATCATATTGTATTTATATTTTCATCACTGGAACAAAAGTAGTATGTGCTGAAGAAAGGGCTAAGGAATCAAGAAAATAAAGAGTATATTATAACGCAATTTTGAATATTGCTAACTACATAGCAAATTGCTTGCCTAGTTTTGCTTCATGTGTGATATGATTTATTGCCGCTGAGTGTTTGGCAGGAAGAATTAAATGTTTGCATTTTTATTGCACCATTAAATGTCCCTGCCATGAAATATATTGAAAGTAGGACAGCACACTTCATGGAGAAAAGAAATCATATTGCAGTGGGTGTATTATCCTTCATCCTCAAATGAGTCGTGCAAAGCTGACTGCGTCTCATGCATTCATTTTTTAAGTTTATGACCAATTCAACTTTTTTGTGGTTTTGTCCACAACAGCTTAGTGATAATAGACAGCAATATATGGCTGCATGAAAGAACACTCCTACTATTTGCTGCTAACTTTTTTGGTAGCAGCCATACTACATTTGAATCCTGAAATTGGATACTTAACCTACTGATTAAATATTGACCATTTAAGTGCAAAAATAAATGTTTCTCAAAGTGTCTGCTTTATTTCAGTATAATTTGATTTCCTCGTAGCTAATTTAGAGACTGAAAAACATTCCTAATATTGTTTGAAACAAAAACAAACGTTATGAAATAATTGGCTTATGGTTATTAGCAAATTAAATATTTGCTAATTAAAATTAGTGTTAAAAAATTATCATGCATGCACAGTATGACATGGATATTTTATTCAAGTAATCTTTTAAAAAGTATATGCTAATGTATCTATTTTAAAACTAAAATGAGGGGCACGTGGGTGGCTTAGTCGGTTAAGCGACTGCCTTCTGCTCTGGTCATGATCCTGGAGTCCCGGGATCGAGTCCCACATCAGGCTCCCTGCTAGGCGAGGAGTCTGCTTCTCCCTCTGACCCTCCCCCCTCTTATGCTCTCTCTCTCTCTTTCTCATTCTCTCTCTCAAATAAATAAATAAAATCTTTAAAAAAATAAAACTAAAATGAAATTTCACTATAATACTATTAGCTAGGAGTAGATTTAGGGTTAAGGAAATTCTGTCTTTGGCTCCATCCATTAATCTTTGGTCACTGAAATAGAAAGGAAGGAAGGAAAGTAGGGAGATGGGGGCATGGATAAAGGAAAGGGAAGGGAACAAAACTCGGTGATCAAGCTAGCTCAGCCTATTTCTTTTTTTTTTTAAGATTTTATTTATTTATTTGACAGAGAGAGACACAGCGAGAGAGGGAACACAAGCAGGGGGAGTGGGAGAGGGAGAAGCAGGCTTCGCGTTGAGCGGGGATCCCGATGTGGGACTCGATCCCAGGACCCCTGAGATCATGACCTGAGCTGAAGGCAGACGCTTAACGACTGAGCCACCCAGGCGCCCAGCCTATTTCTTTTTAATGTTTTATTTTTATTTTATTTTAAAGATTTATTTATTTTGGGGGGCAGGGGAGGGGCAGAGGGAAAGGGAGAGAGGGTTTTAAGCAGACTCCCACGCTGAGCCTGGAACCCGACACAGGACTCAATCTCAAGACCCTGAGATTATGACCTGAGCTGAAATGAAGAGTAGGATGCTTAATCGACTGAGCCACCCAGGAGCCTCTATTTTTATTTTATTTTAAAGTTCATATTTATTACAGACCTTTAGACTTCTTGATATTTTTCATGATAGGAGTTAGTTATGGGTCTTATAATTTATCAGTGATCATTTGCATGTGATAGGTATTGGGGTACAGAAACATTCCATTTCAATGCTGTGATAGCCCTAGTCCCCATTCACCATTATATAATGGAAGGCCTGATAATGTTATGTTTGGGGATGGTGACTATCATGATGGTATAATCATTGCAGGATCTGTGTCTTCCTTCTGATTCTTTCAATAAATTTTGCTTGCGGACACAAATATATTCTCATTTTTTACCTGAGAGATAATGTAAGTTTTAGATTTTGAATTCATAATCTTAGTGCAACATGCATTTCCATTTTTCTCTTAATTTTTCTTTTGAGTGATACACATCATTTCAGTGGCCTAATGCTTGAAAACAGAACAAGCTGTGAATCAGAATAACAGCTCTACTGGAATAAAAGTGGTTATGGAAATCTCACCCCTCAGGTGACATTCTATACAAAGAGCAGCCAAGTGCCTCAAATTCTGTTGGGATATAATTATCTCATAATAACTATTTTCCCAACAGCACTGCATCACAATCAGGCCATAAAATGTGTTTTTGTGTCTCAGGAAAGAAGATAGAGTAAGCAATTTGGAATATTACAAACAGGCTCAGTTGAGCTGTTTAATTTGCATGGATTATCTTCATCCTATAAATGTCTCTTTGACCAATGAGAGTTCTCAGTTGCCTTAGTCCAGAGAGCATTATAATTTTATATGCACACATTTGCATAAATTAAGATTAAGAAGTTGCTCAAAATAGAATAAAAGCAAAAGAACTATTAAAACATTAACTGCTGTAAATAATATATTTTTACAACTTTTGAGATGTTTTATTCTCCTGTATTTAGCATATATCTAACAGATATTTTACCAGCAAAGATATGTAAAACAAATCAGACTAGAACAACCCTATAATTATATCTGTATAAATGTTTTAAAGGATTGTATTATAATTAAACTGTGTGGTAGTAATTTTACTATGCTATTTCTAAAATGCAAACAAACTTTATACAATGGTCATAGACTTGAGTTAAATCAAGTATGTTCTATAATTTCCACATCTGTTTTAGAAGCCAGTAAAGTTCTAAACATAATTTTAGTCTATGTAACAAACATTTGTTAGTTCTTATATTTCGTTGAGTTCCTGGGGATGTAAAGATGAATAAGACTTTGTTTTTCCCCTCACGGAGCTTGTGGTGCAGAGTCAGTGGTACCGAGTTGTTATGCATTGGAAGAAACAGATACTAGCGCAGGGGATAGAAAAGCACAGAGCAGGAGCCCATAGCCTCACTTGGGAGTTGAGGGATCATTTCTTGAAAGAGACTGACCCTTAAGGCTTGGATTTCTTTACTTTTTTAAGATTTATTTATTTGAGAGAGAAAGAGAGAGAACACAAGCAGGAGGGACAGAGGGAGAGAATCTCAAGCAGACTCCAGACTGAGCACAGAGCCCGATGACCATGAGATCACCACCTGAGCCAAAACCCCAAGAGTCTGTTGCTTAACCGACTGCACCAACCAGGTGTCCCTAAGGCTTGGATTTAAAGACTGGCAAGCATTGTCTAAAAATGAACAACATTATTCAAAAAATAAATGAAGGTTTGGACAAGCATGAAAGATACATGGTTTTGTTTTTAAGGTTAGGTCTATTAAGGTATAACTTATATATAGTAAAATCCATTCCTTTTAGGTGTTCAGTTCTAAGAATTTAGACAGTGGCATGTAGTCATGTAACTCCTACTGCAGTCAAAATATAGAACATTTCTAGGGCGCCTGGGAGGCTCAGTCGCTTTAGCGTCTGCCTTCGGCTCAGGTCATGATCTCCAGGTCCTAGAATCGAGCTCTGCATCGTGCTTCCTGATCATCAGGGAGTCTCCCTCTCTGTCTCTTCCTCTGGCCCTCTCCACCACTCATTCTCTCTCTCTCAAATAAAATAAATAAAATCTTTAAAAAACAAACAAAAAGACAAAATATAGAACGTTTCTGTTACCAGATAAATTTCCCTTTTGCCCTTGGTAGTCAGTCCCTTACCCCTACCTCAGTCCCTGGTAACCACTGATCTCTTTCTGTCCCTATAATTGTCCCTTTTCTAGAATATCATATCAATGGGGTAATATAGTATATAGTCTCTTGGATCTGTCTTCTTTCACTCAACATTATGCATTTGAGAGTCATCCATGTGGTTGCATGTATCTGTAGTTTATTCCTTTTTTGCTGCATAGTATTCCACTGCATGGATTTACCCTACTTGTCAATTTCTTCTCCAGTTGATGGCCATTTGGGTTATTTATAGTTTTTAAAAGATTATGAATAAAGCAGCTATAAACATTTGTGTACAGACTTTCGTGTAGATATATGTTGTCTTCATTTCTCTTGGATAAATATCTAGAAGTGGGACTCTTGAGTTATATGTGCAATATTTGGATACAACTGACAGAAGCGTGAAACAGGATGAGTTAGCCACAATTTGCAATTACTCTGGCAAGGTAAGAGAAAGGAAGAAACAGAAAGAGTGGGCAAAGATCAGATTGATCAGTACTTTTTATTTCATGCTAAAAAACTCAGACTGTATTACCAAAGCAATGGAGAGGTTTTAAGCAGTGATGTTTGCTCCTATTTTCATTTTATCTGAGGTATCAGAGTGAAGCTTGAACTGGTTAGCAGAGGTATTGGGGTAAAGATGAGGCTGGAGTCAGCGAAAACATTTTAGGATTTTATTATTAGTAGTACTTATTCCTGCCCTTTTCCATTAGAAAATAAAAATGTGGTGCATACTCAAGACTTCCAGTGTCACAATTCCAGGATACTATGCAGTTGGGAAAACATGTTTACTGATAACACTTTCTGAGGAATTAAATAGCTAGCTCCCTAGGAACATGGTCTGAGCTAAGTAGATTTCATTAGGAAGAAGAGACTTCACTATGCAGAACTAAGCAGGTGCTTTCTTAAGACTGCCAGGCACTGGCATTTTAATCCTTCTAACAACCGTATGAGGTAGGTGCCATTATCATCTGCATTTGTTAAAATGGGAAAAGCAGAGGTTTTGAAATCAAGCTGTGTGCATACCAGAGGTACCACTTACTACCATAATAATCATATTGCTGGGATAATCAATGATAAATTGCTTAGTCTCTGTGAACTCAAATTCCTTGTCTGTAAAATGGGGATCATGGTATCAACCTCATAGAATTATAGGAGGATTGAATGAAACAATATATAAAAAATCCTTAGAGTAGTGCTCGCGGTCAGCAAATGTTTCCTCCCTAGAGTTACCCTATGCCTTTCTTTAGAATTACACAATGAAATGTTAATTGGTAAGTTGGAAATTAAGCTTGAATAATTAAAAATCAAAGAAAAAAATCAAGCATTCAAATTAATTCCAAAGATTGTTAATGAACTTATAACAATACTTTAAAAAATCCATTTTAAAACAACATAAATGAGAACCAGGTTCTTTGATCTGTTTTTTTGATTCATCTGTTTTGATGAAAATTAAATGAGATAATTTACATGAAGCATGTGGATCACAGACACATATTCTCCCTCATTTATGGATCTCCTTTCTCATGGAAATAATTATAGAAAAATATTTTTTCATTATAATCAGTAGTGGATCTGGGACATTTACTCTGACAAAATCTTTAGTAAAGACAAGTTTGGAATATTTAAAGGACTACCATGTATTAGGAAGAATAATCTTGTTTTATGCATTTCCCAACACCAGAGTAGACCATGAAATAGATGTTGAGGGAGACAGTTTTGGGAGAAAGATAAAATGGACCTGTAATCATTAGAGTTGTCCAGTGGAAGAGGCTGGTTTTCATTTTGCAGAATAGAACTGCCTGTCAGAAATGATTTAAAATAAATTATTGCATTGCAAGAAGAGGTTAAACTAGATGTCCTAATGAAGTCTTCTGTAATATAATCTATCATACTTGGCCTTTCTAATTGTATGACTCAATGATTCTCTACTTTTACTTCTTCAGAGTCTATAAATATTTTAACATCATAATGCTTCATTTGAAAGCCATTCTGACTTTTCAAATATTTATTGCTTTCATATTGCTAAATTCCGGATTTCAAGTAATGTTGACACCTAGGTTACCAAAATATTTTTAGGTGACTGAAGGGCTCATTGAATTCCATTTTGTTTTTAGAGACATAGATTCCTTCATGTTGGAATATATCTTGTTGTTCAATATGAGGTTATAAAAGGACCGTGTCTTTTCCTGTGGATATCAATTTATTTGGTATGCATGTCCTCAGTGAACTGTTTTTGGAACAAGACTGCATGGATTTGTGTGTTGCACTTCGGTAGGTTTGATTCATTCACAGGGTCATATTAGAGTGGGTGAGCCATTTTAAATATAATAGTTGTCCTTGTTCTCATCAATAGGACTTCAACATAGATTCTGTTTTTAATTTTGAACATTGGGGGGAAACGTACTTGAAAAAGAAACAATTATTTCTCACATACTGCCAAGTGGATTTTTTCCTTTGAAGTAATTCTTTATCATTTCATCCCTTGTATTTCCACTGCTAATACTCCAATCCAGACCTTCTCCATTTCATGCCTAGACTCTTACCTTTGCCTCGCCTACTGTGGTCTGTTCTAAAACTGCTACAGAAATAAGCTTCATAAAATACTATTTATAAATTACCAGGTATTAAACTTTCAGTGGCTCATCATGACTTGTAGAGAAAAAAAATAAAAACAAAAATTATTTTTAGCCTTGAATTTAAGCCTTCCACGATATATCTGTGCCTGACGAAACAATTTGCTTTTAGGTACCAACTCTCAGCTCCTTCTGTGCCAAGCTTACTCCTAACAACTTATTTCCTTATCTGTCTCCATGATCCAACTATATAAATATTATCTGTGCTTCAGAAAACAATTCAAGTTCCATTCTTTCCACAAAGCTTTCTCTAAGGACACTTAGCCACATTGGTCTGATCTCCTGTGGTGTTTATTGTCCATGTCATCAGACAGACAACAAGAAGGCTAGGCTTGGAAAAAAATTGACTTTATCTATGCCTCTTAAGATGAAAAAACAGAGACTTTGGATCTTTGAATGCAACACAGTGCTTTTTCTTCATTATTGATTAATCTTGAGTGGTATGTTGTCTGCTGCCAGGGTAACCTAATGAAGGATGTTTTGTCACCCTGATTTATTTTTCCCAATTATCTTTAGATTTGAATTTGATTTAATATTATCAGTATTTTTCTAGATTAATTATTTGTGGTCATATATGCCATGAATATAGGCACTCAATGCATAATTTCCAAAAACAGTTTCTTATCCACCACAGAAGAATGTCATAAAATTTGCTCTAAGTTAATTTTAGACATCACATTAGTTTTCCCAGCCTGCTAGAACCATGTAACTTGGCATAATGCTGCAGCCTCGTCATATCCCGCCCCTTTAAGCAAGTGCTAGTCCTGAGGGGGGCAGAGGGATGACTGTTTACATAACTGCCTACCTGGGAGTTTAAAATAGGGCACCAAGCCTATACATACAGTGTTTTTGTTGTCCTTGCCTGTCAAAGCATCCTGGGCAGATATTCTGTTAGGAGAAAATGAAGATGACATGACATATGTGACGTGGTTCAGGATCCATTTAATCCAGCAAATTAATAACTCGGTGTGACAAGCAGGAGTAACTCAGTGAAGTGGTTACTAGGCTTTCCTCTGGGAGGTAACCAAGAGAGTTAACTGTTCAGATGTATATTTTTTTTATATTGTGTACTGTGTGTGTATGTGTGTGTGTGTTCATTGGTTAGGAGACTTCCTTTATGAAGAATATGTGCTTTAAATAATGTAAGCATGAGTTTCAGGAGAACTGATCTCAATGAGTTGCTATCTAAGTTCCACTTAGAGCGAGTATTTAATTTCAGAATAATATGACATTTTAGTAAACTTACTTCATCTTGAAGGATTTTTAAATCTTTTCTTCACCTATTGCATGATGCTTGCTTTTGTTCTTTTTCTTTTTTTCCTGATTTTCTCATTTCCTTTAAACTCTGCATAGCAGTAAGAGGCTAGTAAAATTTTAAAGATTGTTTATGTAGAGAACTTTGAAAGTCTATGATGAGTATGTCTTCATGTTTTTGTACTTTACCATTATCAATATGACCTTCATCATCAACACTATTCATTGTAATCAATTGCCAATTTCACTTCAGAAACTAGAAATGATGTTAAGTCATTTAGTTCTTGCCTCAAGTTGCCCTTGATGTAAAGTGACAATGGCAACAGAAATGTAGAGCTGTGCATTATCCACCATAAACCCTCTGATGTCCCTGGTTTCCTGTTGCATACCTGTCTCATAGCGGTGTTGTATTAAGTGAAATAACATAGCACAGGGCTTGGCAAATGGCAGGTGCTTCATAAATGTCACCCCTCCCTGGGCATAAGTGGTGAAATACTTTTTAATAACCCGCATTTCTCATAAAAAGTCATACATAGAAATTATTTTCTAATTTAAAAGTAATAAGTCCACTTCAATGAGAAGTTATAGAAATTATTCATGATTAAAAAGCAGCCATTTCATGATTTTAGGCATGTACTGTGGCTGTCTGTATTTAATGCTTAGACTGATAAGTAAAATAAGAGGGAATCACCTTTTTATTTTTTAATATTTTATTATTTATTTGTTTATATTTTAGAGAGAGAGTGTGTGAGCAGGGGAGGGGCAGAGGGAGAAGGAGAGAGAGAATCCCAGGCAGACCCCACACTGAGCATGGAGCCAACAAGGAGTTGGATCCCACGACCCCGTAATCATAACCTGAGCCAAAATCAAGAGTCCGATGCTCCAATGACTGAGCCACCTAGGTGCCCTGGGGGGGAAATCACCTTTGTTCACTCCCCCCCCAAAAAAAGACCCCTACAAGCCAAAGAAAATTTACAAAATTAATTCTGATCTCTTAGAATTTATATTTAATGGTGGCAATCATTTAAAAAAACACTGATTTCTTTTAGAAAGTGATAAGGTAATATCTAAGAGAACATTTAATGGAGATGCTTAAGAAAATCAAAAACTTTCAATAATTTTGTTTTAATTTATGGTGAACCTTTCGCTCCATGATCTTGCTGAGCTACCAAGTGTATCTTCCAAATCTAAATTTTTAAGGACTGCATTTCTTTAAAAAGAGCTGATATGCTATTAAATTAATTGTAAATATTGCAATCAAATCTGATATGTATCTTTGTCATCTCCTTAAAATCCAAAAGAGTCATTCCACATGAATCTTCCAGGCTATGAGGAAATTTCTACCTGCATAGGCACATGGTACCCCTCTTTCTCCCAGGTTCCTCACACCACTCTCCAGACCTCACCATTCACTAAGGAACTTTCAGCTCCAGGATAACCTCAGTTTTCATGTCTGCCATTCCCTTCCACCCAGGCAAAATTCAGATTTTTTCATGTGAACCTTGTTTCTCAAGTGACTCTTAGAAGAAAAGCAGCCTTTGCAATGAAATAATTCACACGACTATGTGCATGAATGTCTATTAATTCCTTTTCGTGACTGGAATGTTTTAGGCTTTTAATGGGAAGGTGCTTGTTAACACGCACATTTCAATCCGGTAAAATTTCAAATAGTTTAATAGCATGAAATGACCTCCCTAGGCAGCATGGTGAAAGTTCTTTTGGGGTCATCTGAGCTTATTTGAGCAGCTTTGAGTTTCAGCTCTGGAATCAGTTCTCTTTTATTATTCTTGCTGATCATAGCTTCTCTCCTCATTTGACTTGCCAACCAAGAGGTTCTCTAAAAGCTCTGTCTTTTATTCTATGACAGTTACCATGGGAGCAGCATCAAGGATGCTGGGTTTCTCTGAATGTGTGCATGTGCATGTGCATGTGTGTGTGTGTGTGTGTGTGTGTGTGTGTTTGAGTTGGGGAGGACAAGAGACGCCACTGTTTATGTGTCTGGGTCATTAGAAACTTGAATGATGGTAAATGGAGAGCTAAATTCACTGTAAAATCAGTTTTAAATGAAATATTGTCATTTTCTTTCTGTCCAGTTACCAGCTTTCCCCCCTCATATGCAGTGTCTTACAGTCATGGACTAAGCCTATCCATGAGGTAGTGATCATGGCATGTCAGATGAACCAGCCTTGCTTGACTAAGATAGTGACTTATGAAGGAGATGCCCCACCTCCTCACTTTCCTTGCTGACCACATCACCACCACACAGCGGATAGGACAGAAAAAGACACAAATGTGGGTTCAAACCAGGTGCTGTAAGTATGCTGGTTTAACTTTTGAGTTCAGTCTGTGACAAAAGGCACACCACTGAACTCTCCTTTCTTCCATCAACATTGGGAAGCCCAAGGCAGGGAGGATGCAGAAGCAGGTGAAGGGAGACATTTTTTGTAAAACAAGGACTATTAATTGCTTTTTTTGCTTAACCCCTTGTGAGTATTGTGAAGATAAAATAAGACAAAAAAATATTGTGTGTGGTATTTATTAACCCCAAATCTCCATTAATCTCATCAGTCTTGAAAAGCATCAACGTTGAAAAATATGAAGTTAGGGGCCAAATGATTTTAGATTTAGAAGCCCTGCAGCTAAAAATTTCAAGATTTCTATTATCTGGGTGCCTGGGTGGCTCAGATGGTTAAGCGTCTGCCTTCAGCTCAGGTCATGATCCCAGGGTCCTGGGATCAAGTCAGGCATCAGGCTCCCTGCTCAGCTGGGAGCCTGCTTCTTCCTCTCCCTCTGCTGCTCCTCCTGCTCATGCTGTCTCTCTCTTTCTCAAATAAATAAATAAAAATCTTAAAAAAAAAGATTTCTATTATCTGAATAGCCTATCCAGATGACAGTATTGAGATTTTCCTATACTGAGCATGAGGAAAAATGTAAAATTATCTTGAATTAAGATTTGCCAATGTGAAGGCACTGAAATATAAAACATTCTAAAAATGAACACTAAAGGCTTCAATCTGTGTCTCATCCATTTGTCATTCTTTTTCCCTGAGGCATCTTAAAAGGTAAACACATGTCTGTACTTTTTATAACCAAATTTAAAATTTGCAGTGAAGAAAGAATACTGACAAAATGCAGAAGGCAGTCAATCAAGAACATAGGGGCCACTTTGTAACAATTCTTGGTATTAATTGAAAGTGATTTCATTATCTTTTTAAAAAGTCTAAATTCTGTGAAGTAGAAGGAAAGCTTAATGCCAAATATAATGTTTTCAGAAGCTAATGGGATAATTTAAGTGAGTTCTTGGCAGAAGAAGTAGCTGTTCCATTAAACGATTAGATTGTTTTATATTCCTTTTACATTTGTTTCCTGTAAGAAAATGCCTACCTTTATTTAGTTTCACTTGTGGTCTTTTTTTATGAGGTGAAAAATTCCAATCTGTGAGAAAACAGCATTACCCATCTATGCTTTTTAACTGGAAGCATTGCTTTTGGCAAACTTAATAATAATAAATATTAAACATGTTATACCAAGTACTATTCTGAATATTATACAAATATTAACTCATTTAATACATTCATTTGTTATAATAACTTTAGAATTAGTATTTCATAATGCTATTGGTGATATTCTTTGTTCTTTTACTTATGTTTCTCCATGAACACAGACCTCATCTTTTTTTATCAAGAATCTCTCTAAAAAAGCCACTGGAAAAATATCGAAAAAGTACTGTTAGTTATGTAACTTCTACATGTTAGATATGTGGGATGGAATAGCATAGATAATGGCCCTCACACTTTATACATATGTATGTGCTTTAAATTTGATGTTATAATTGTTAATCTCATCAGTTTATATACACTTACACTTTATATATAAAGATGTTATAGCAAAAAGTCTTTATATTGGCAAGCAGCATGCAAGGAAGGTTGTTCAGTGAAATGAATATTTTGAATCCAAATATTTCACAGGGTAGTATCTTGCAACACAGAATGATGAAATCCAGATGCTTTTTTGACTCCTTTATGTTTACTGTAATAGGAGGAGAAAGGAGAACATGCAGAGCACTCACTATGTGTGAGACATAGTATTAACCATTTTACATATATCACTTTCATTAATGCTCACCACAGTCCTATATAGAAAGTGTTTTAATTATTTCCATTTTACAGAAAAAGGAACTGAGGTTTAGATTAAATAACCAGTGAACGTTACATAGCTAGGGAGTGGTAGACTTAGTCTCCAAACTAAAGGCATCAGTCCCCAAAGCCTTCAGGCTTATTCTCCGCACTATGTGATATGTGTAGTCACCAAATGTTTGTTGAGTCCCTTCTCTGGCTAGGTGCTACACTTGGTGCTAGGAATAAACTACTAGTGAGAGGTGTTGTTATGGGTCTTTACAGTGTAATGTGTGAAACATTATAATAAGGTCATGTACAAAAGTAACATGAAATTCCAGAGGAATGACCGAATATCTCTGGCTCACGATGTGTATTGAAGCTTCATGGTCAACTTTGGAAACTTCTGCAGTATTGTCCTTGCTCCTTCCCCATGCGTGTTAATTAGTATAGTATTCTTTTTCTTACATTGGTTGCAGATTGTAGTTCTAGTCTCTGCCAAAAGTTACGAACCTTCCCAGTTGTAAGACCAAAACAAGAATTTTTTTTCAAATCAGAAGCCTAATATTCACGCATGTTGTTCATAGAAAAGCTGCTGAAAACCATAATTATGCTGTCGTGTTCACAGAAGAAAATTTATCATATTAGGGGAGAGGATATAACCACCATAATAATAAATAATAATAACTGCCATTTATTGACTGCTTTTCATGTGCCAAAGCCTGTTCTACCTGCTTTACACCCAAACTTCATTTCTCAGTATACTCTATGAGATAGGCATTATTATCACCATTTTAGAGAGGAAATTGAGGGATAGAGAGAGAAATTTGCTCAAGGTAGCATAGCTAGTTAAAAAGTAGCCTGGTTCAGACAAAGGTATAGATGACCTAAGCACACTTCTTTTCTAATGATTAAGGTTTAGGGTCTGGAACCACTCTGGCTAGTTTGCATTCCAGCTCTCCTGCTTCTTTGCTTTGAACCATAGACAAGATATTTAACTTATCTGTGCCTCAATGTCTTCACCAGAAAAATGAGAATAATTATAATACCTTTTCCATAGAATTGGTTACAAGGATTAAATGAGCAGTTTATGTAAAGCTCTTAGAACAATGCGTACCACAGAGTAAATGCTCATGAAAAGATAGTAGTAGTTATTATTATTATTATTCTCTTCCAGAACAACAAAAGATGGAAGTAAATATGTGATAGGGACTAAAGCATAGAATTTATAGTAATTTTTGCCACAATCAGCGTTTTTAACTAAAACTGCCAATTCACTGGGGGTGATAGTGTTTTAAGTAATGTTATTCATCTCACAGAGTCCAAATTATCCTAAGAGAATATTTGAGCTTTCCATTCTTTATTTCATTTTACTTGAAATCAGTGTCATTCTGATTTTAATCCTTTGCTCAGATCTAAAAATTAGTGAACAAAAAAGAGATCTGAACTTGACATTCAAAGTCAAAAAATAAACATTTTTTCCTAACATGTTTCCTAGTATCAAATTAAAATTTCAATATATTGGAAAGAAAAGCTGATCATACACTATCTAATACAACCTGGCCCCACATCATTTTATTTGTTAATTACCAATGATGTTTGAAAATTAATGATTCAATGTAGATATAAAATTGTTTTATATGCCTGCCATTGTGTATCTGTTGGTGAGAAGAAGATTTACCAAGATGCAAACAAATTAATTACAATACCATTCTATTCTAGCATTCTTCACTTGAATACAACAATGGTCTTCCAGGGGGAAAAGAACATGCTTCCAAGGGAGCTGGGGGTTGGGGGGGTGAATTATTAATATATGTACATATATAAACACCCACACACACACTTAGAGACAGAAAGAAACATAATTCTTTAAAAGCCTAATGCAGAAATGTCATGTCCTTGGTTTAGGTGCTATAGCAACCAAGTAAAACTATTTAAAATGGCAAAGAAACTGCCCATCAAAAGACTCATTCATGTCATGCAATGCAAGGAGAAAGCATTGAACCAGAAACAAAATTATTGGAAGAACAATAAAATGAAGTTTGGGGTAACTTATACCATGGATTATTTTATGGATCTGCCTAGAGAATGTATTTAAAGTGTATTAAACTTCTTTATAAAACATTTACATTTTGCCTTGGGTCTTTAGAGTTAGAACAGCAAGAATAGCTTTAATTATACTGTTTTGTATGCAAAAAATATGATTTTCTTGCAAAATTTGTTTAAATTCCCATATTTCCTCTTATCATTTTGGTGGACTATATGACTTTAATCACCCTTATTAATTTTCTGTGATGAGCTTTGGCAGAGCAAGAAAAAGTATTTCTGAGGAAAATGAATAAACCAGAGAGAAACATTTATATTCTCCAGGGCATAAACTCCAGAAAGGAATGAACATACAGGGGACAGAAGATAGTCCTCCATGAACATTTTGATAAAAAGAAGAAAAGGCTAGGCAGCAGCATGTGTGTATGATAGAAAGATAATGAGCAGTATGTGTAATAATTGGCAGAGTCACACCAGAGATGTTCTGGTTCAGAAAATAAAATGTATACATTTTAACAGGTGTATTTATCTTTTTAAGCTTGTGAAAGATATACAAAGGGGCTTCTGGGGTTTTATGATAGGGTGAAGCTGTATAATTGAATTGCTTTCTCCCAAACTTAACAAAATTAGCCAAAAAAAAATTTTTTTTAAACAGCAGAAGTACACTGTCAGAAATAAAGCAAAGGAAATGGCAGTATTCTCAATCATAATGTTTGAATATGGGAGTCAGGGAGACAGAGGATCCCAAAAATCACCATGCAGTGACTACCCATTTCTCTACCCCATCCACCCACTCTATTGCTACCACTTCCTCCCCTGTCAAAACAATCCAGGGGACACGGTCCTTCACAATAGCTTAGGTACAACTGCCTCCCACCTACAGTTTAAAACCAATTTATATCGTGAGGAGGCATACTATGGAAAAACAGATAAACTCAAATAGGGGGCGGGGGAAGGCTCAAAGCCTCTCCTCCTTCTCCGCAATTCACCAAAGTCGGGAAGAACTACGTGGGTCAGCTTTTTGTTTTTTCCCTAGCTTAATGGTAAGCGGAAAAGGACAAGTAAAATGTGCATAATCACTGAGAGAAATTACTTCCTGCAATTAGTAGGGATGTAGTAGAATGGAAGAGAAAATAGAAAATAAATTAGACAAGCAAACTCCTCTGCAAGAACAGGTGGTCCTGTGAGAAGGGTTGCAAAGAATCCTAGCTGTAGTGTTTTCCCCTCCACGAGACCAAAGTGTCTATGGCCCAAACCTGAAAGTTATTGCTTCCCCTTTACTACTAGACTGGCTACAGTTAAAAAGTTTTGTACTACTCAGTGTTGATAAGGGGTTGGGGGAAACTAAAACTCTCACACCTTCTTGATGGGAGGGTAAGTGGACGCAAACCTTTTGGAAAAGAACTTGGCTATGTTTATCAAAATTTAAAATGCACATATTTCATGACCAGGCAATTCCACTCTTAAGAATGTTACCTACAGTTGGCAAAAAGTTAATGTACCAGATTTTTGTTGAAGATTATATGAAACAGCAAAATATTAAAAACAATTCCAATGCACACAATGGAATGCTTTACAGTGACTAAAAATAGTAAGAAAGTTTTTTGCTCTGGTGTGAAAATATCTCCAAGCTTTATTACTAAAAAAAATGCAGAATATTGTGTGTATTTTGCTAAGTAAAATAAAAGAACATGTGTACATGTGCTTTTTTCCAGAGTAATTCATAAGAAAATATGATTGCTATTGGAAAGAAGTTCAAGGGTTGGGTCTGGGGTAGAAAAACAACTTTTGCTTTCCATTTCATACATTCTGTTCTGTTTGAAAATTTACTGCGCACAAGTACTGCGTTTGTTTCTGTGTTCACTACTGCTGGTCCAAAGTCAAAATGCTGAAAAGACAGTCCATATTATCTCTAACCCAACTCTTTTCCTTGTGTTTCCTAATATTGGATAATAGTGCCAACCATTGTCCCATGAAACCAGTCAGAAAACCTGAGTCATTTTTAAAAATTATATATACATATAACTTATATATTTTTCAAATACAAAAAGAAATTTTTTCTAACTGCAGAAACCTTGGAGGGAAAAATGGCATAGGGAAAATAAGAATATATCAATTGTCTCTAAATTTGCCATCCAGAAAAACTGCTGTTAAATGTTTGTGTATGTCTAAAACATAAAAATGGTAGATGAATGATTCATTGAAAGATAGATAGATAGATAGATAGACAGGCATAGATATATTCATACACCATACAAACACATACACAGAACTGTTATGTATCCTGCTTTATTTCCCACTTAACAAGATACCATGAATAAGACAATACATAATCTTTTATATCATATCCCACAATGACTTACCCAATCTCCCGCTGTAAAACATCTAAGAATTTTCCAGGTTTTTCAGGGGCATACATGTGTTGTGAACATCCTTAGAGTTACTTGTAGAGTTAATGAATGACTTCCCAACTAAAACAAACTCACTGCATGTGAGTACAGATGCCCTCCCCAGTGGAACTAGTGAAGGATGGGTGATGCTAATTGGAAGTAAACTGTTAAAGAGAACGGTAAGCTGTTATTTTGAAAGAAGGGAAAGAGAGGATTTTTTTCTCAAGTTTTTATTTAAATTCCAGTTGGTTAACATCAGTGCAATATTAGTTTCAGGTTTAGAATTTAGTGATTCATCACTTACCTACAACACCAGGTATTCATCACAGATGCACTCCTTAGGGGCACCTGAGTGGCTAAGGCGGTTAAGCGTCTGCCTTCAGCTCAGGCCATGGGATCGAGCCCCACATCAGGCTCCCTGCTCACCTCTGCTTCTCCCTCTCTCTCTGCCCCTCCCTGCTCCTTCTCTCCCTCACTGTGTCTCTCTCTAATAAATAAAATCTTTAAATAAAAATGCACTCCTGGGGCTCAGTCAGTTAGGTGGCTGCCTTCGGCTCAGGTCATGATCCCAGAGTCCTGGGATCGAGCCCCACACCGGGCTCCCTGCTTGGTGGGAAGCCTGCTTCTCTGTCTCCCACTCCCCCTGCTTGTGTTCCTGCTCTCGCTCTCTCTCTCTCTCTCTCTCTCTGTGTCAAATAAATAAATAAAATCTTTAAAAAAAAATGCACTCCTTAATCCCCATACCTATTTTACTCATTCCCCCATCCACCTTACCTCTGGTAACCATCAGTTTGTTCTCTATAGAGTCTGTTTCTTGGTTTGCATCTGGAAAGACAGGACATTTAGTGCAAAGTTTTCCTATATAATTTATTAAAAATTGGAAGTGCATCCCAAATAGGACCATAGGAAAAGATAGAAAAAATTAGGATAAAGTAGGGCTTGACATTGAATGAAATGTGGCTATAGTCCAAGTATAGTTGTAGCATGTGTGATACACTTTAAAGTGCTGGGACATTTCCCCATGCAAAAATATCTACACCATCTGATGCCTGACATTCATTCATGAGATGACCATTCATTGAGTTATTGGTTTGTTAATACTTAGGTGAGCATGTTAAGCTATTATTAGTCACTTAGGCCTTAACATAAAAACCGTTCTCTAATTGTACTATGGCCAACTGCATATATAGAGAGAGCATTGATTGTTAATTTTAATATTAACTATGAAGTATTATAAATAACAAAATAAATTTTTATAAATAATTTTATTATTAATATTAATATGGATAATCTTGTTGCTAATTATATTAATAGTGTTTATACAGTGAATATATATTTGTGAGTGTGTGTGTTTAAATCTAATATCAGCTGATTTCATCACACTCGCCTATCTTCTTTTTGTTGGCATTCATTTAAAAGGAGCATCTGAACATTTTATGCCAACAGGAAAATTAAACAAAGTCAATGCACTTAACAAAACATGGAGTCAAAATTGAAAGCTTTGTAAATTAGATTTTTAGGCAAAATGTGAAAACTGACTGATGGGTTTTTATATGGTTCAGGTTTTCATTCATCTTTGTCCTTCAGTTCGTTTGTCATTTATGCCCACAAAACTCAAGCAAAAAAAAATGTAAACTGCCTATTCAGTGAGTCAGAAGAAAGTAGGGTTCAGCTCAGCAAATCCAGACAGACATCTATTATTCTGTGTGAGATAGTAGGATCAACTATGAAAATATAAGGATGAATCTGACATTGTTTATGAAGTCAGGAAACTGACAGTAGAGGATATAAATGTTAAATAAGTAAATTTTAGTGTGATAAAATAATAGTATGTGTAGTGTGCTTTCTTAGAAATATGTAATACATGGAGTTATGTTCACAATAATATAAGGAAGGGAGTGATTAATTTTCTAGGAGGGGAGTGTGGGGTCACTGGGGACTAGAGAACACAGGACATGATAAAACTTGAATGGCTAGTCCAGTAGTCTACCTGTGGGAAGTTGGGGCAGAGAATATAAGAAACACAAAGGTATAGAGGTGTGGGGTACTGTGGTGTTTGTAGAGGACTATGAGCATTTTGGTGTTGCTGGATTGTAGAGTGTGAAGTAGAAAGTGGTAGGAGTAATAAGTGGTATTCTTATTACCTGGATAAAAATAACATTATATTTTGATACTTTCTCCCTCTGTTAAGTTTTTACAAATCCTTTAAAAACGTTTGTAACATATATTATGTTGCAGTAACATTGTACTCAAAAATCTTTATATATCTGATTGCTTTCATTGTATTTAGCATAGTAAGAAAGAAAGAAAGTTAATTTAAGATGTTGGTTGTAGACTCAGGAGATATTTTGTATGTGTACACATTTTACACTGGTGCACTTAAATATTTTTAAAATGCCTATTGATTGGTGGGTTGGTATTGTTTTGTTTTGTTTGTTTTCTTCCTTTGCTTTATGTTAGAATTGAAAAATACATTAACATGGTACAGCAGAGTATTCTGCGTATTTTTTCCAGGAGTGAATGTCTAATTGTCAAGAGTTATCTTTGTATAGCAGTTACTGAAGCCACTGATGGTGCTCTAGTAAAAACAAATGGCAAGAAGTTTTTTCTTTGTTACTGTCCATCTCTCTAATGAAGTTATTACACAACTGACTTATTGGCATTTTGAACACTAGAGAGGAGAAGACATTAAAAGCTGGGGTTGGAGGAGTAGGCAAGGATCAGACAAAGCAGGACTCTGTGGTAAGGAATTTGCTCCTAAGCACAATAGGAAGCCACGGGAGAGTTAGAAATGTGACAGAGAAATGATCTACTATATGTTTTGAAAAAATCATCCTATGATGTAGAACATTTTTAAAGAAATGCAGGTGAGAAGTAGAACTAACAATGGTCTGCAGCCATAGTCCAAGAGACATGACGGTTGCATGGACTAGTGCATCATCACTGGAGATGATGAGAAATAGAGAAGTTACATTTGTTGATTTTTATCTATGGAGTGGAAACGAAGAGACCAATTAAGAATCCATTCTAGATTTGGGAAAATTTTATGTGCCTGTACTAAAAAACAAATATTGGGGTGAAAAGTTTGGGATAAAGGTTGTGTGGAGAATCAAGATTTCAGTTTTGGACATGTTATGTTTCAGATATCTCTTAGAGAGCCAAGTAAAGATGTCAAGTAAATGGCTGGGTTTTTGAGTCTACAGCTAAGGGGGGAGGAGGCGCTCAGAGCTGGAAAAAACATGTTGGCAACAATCAGCTTATAGATGATACTTAAAGACATGAATCTAGATGAAATCACAAGAGGACATACAAATAGTAAAGATTTTTTTTTAGGAAACTCGGTTACAACAGGAAGGAGCATCAGAGTAATGTGTTTCATACATGAGCTCAATTTTGTAGAAGAAAATGGATATTATGACTTACTATGGCTTTCTAGTATTACTTTTTTTTTCCCCCAGGTAAATTTTTCCTTGTTCATTTGAAACTTCCCAATGAATTTTTAAATTTATGTTAAATAATTTATGAACTATCACCCAATATAGCATGTTTCAATAATAGTATTGTAGTAAATGGGTCCTAAGTGATATGAAAGTTAATAACCCATACTAACTCATAAACATATTCTAAAACGTTATTAGTTATCTGCCTTATGTTGTGAAGATAATAATAGCAAATAAAAAGAAAAGCCCCTGAATGCCTGGGTGGCTCAGGCCTTAAGCATCTGCCTTCGGCTCAGGTCATGATCCCAGGATCCTGGGGTCGAGCCCCACATTGGGCTCCCTGCTCAGCAGGAAGCCTATTTCTCCCTCTCCTACTCCCCCTGCTTGTGTTCCCTCTCTAGGGAGGGAGGGAAGTGTCACTCTCTATCAAATAAGTAAATAAAATCTTTAAAAACATCTTAAAAAAAATAAAAGCCCTGATGAGAAGTTACATAACCAAATTTATACAGCTTAGTGAAAAGCCAAACATAAATCTCAGGTCTCCTCACTCCCAGTCCAATGACCTTTCCACTACACCCTAAAGGCAGTGTCAGGTTGTGGCCATTTTTGACCATAAACCATTTCCAGCCTAAGCAGATGATCAAAATCTCTTTTACAATAACAAAAAAGCAAACTAGATTTTAAACACTAGTTTTGCCCACTGAAAGGTAATAAAGATAATGTATATCATTCCTAAACTTTAATGTTTATTGTTGCCGGTGTTCTCTACTAATTGTATGTCTACTTAATAATTTCTCTTACATTCTCTAAAATGTAAAAAAATGTTACTGAGGACTAAAATGTATTTACTATACTAGTGTTACTATATCACCAAAAGCAAATTCACATAATTTTTAAAATTTTATTTATTTTTTTCATCATAAGTGTACTCTTTAATCCCCATCACCTATTTCAGCAACCCCCCCACCCACCCCTGCTCTGGTAACCATCAGTTTGTTCTCTATAGTTAAGAGTCTGTTCTTTTATTTGTCTCTCTCTCTCTTTCCTTTGCTCATTAGTTTTGTTTCTCAAATTTCACATATGAGTGAAATCATATGGTATTTGTCTTTCTCTGACTGCCTTATTTTGCTTAGTATTACATTCTGCGGCTCTATCCATGTTGTTGCAAATAGCAAAATTTCATTCTTTTTTAATGGGTGAATAATATTCTATTCCAACCACATCTTGTTTATCCATTCATCTATCAATGGACACCTGGGCTTCTTTCATAATGTGATTATTGTAAATAATGCTACAATAAACATCGGGGTTCATGTATCCCTTTGAATTTAGTGTTTTTGTATTTTGGGGGTAAATGCCCAGTAGTGCAATTGCTGGATCATAAGGTAGTGCTACTTTCAATTTTTTGGAAGTTTCATACTGTTTTCCACAGTGGCTGCACCAGTTTGCATCCCTTCCAACAGTGCATTAGGATTCCTTTTTCTCTTATCCTTACCAACACTTGTTTCTTGTGTTTTTGATTTTAGCCATTCAGACACATATGAGGTAATACCTTATTGTACTTCTGATCTGCATTTCCCTGATGATGAGTGATGTTGAGCATCTTTTCATGTGTCTGTTGGCCATTGGTATGTCTTCTTTGGAGAAGTGTCTATTCATGTCTCCTGCCCAATTTTAAATTAGAGTATTTGTTTTTTGGGTGTTGGGTTGTATCAGTTCTTTATATATTTTGAATACTAACCCTTTATTGGATATGTTGTTTGCAAGTATCTTCTCCCATTCAGTCAGTTGTCTTTTAGTTTTAGTGATTGTTTACTTTGCAGTGCAGAAACTTTTTATTTTGATGTAGTCCCGATAGTTTATTTTCACTTTTGTTTCCCTTGTCTCAGAAGACATATCTGGAAAAATGTTGCTATATGGGGTGCCTGGCTGGCTCAGTTGGTAGAGATTGCAAGTCTTGATCTCGGGGTTGTGAGTTCAAGCCCCCTCTATACTTAAACAAAAAATGTTGCTATGGCCTGATGTCAGAGAAATTACTGCTTCAGTGCTCTCTTCAAGTATTTTTATGGTTTCTCACATTCAGACCTTTACTCCATTTTCAGTTTATTTTTGTGTGTGGTGGAAGAAAGTGGTCCAGTTTCATTCTTTTGCATGTAGCTCTCCAGTTTTCCCAACACCATTTGTTGAAGAGACTGTCTTTTTCTCATTGCATGTTTTTCCTCTTTTGTTGAACATTAATTGACCATATAATTATGGGTATGTTTCTGGGCTTTCTATCCTGTTCCATTGATATATGTCTGTTTTTTGTGCCAGTACCATACTGTTTTGATTAGTACAGCTTTATAGTATAACTTGAAATCTGGGATTGTGATACCTCTAGCTTTTTTTCCTTTTTTGATTGTTTTGGCTATTTGGGGTCTTTTGTGATTCCATATGAATTTTAGGATTATTTGTTCTGGTTCTGTGAAAAATGCTGTTGGTATTTTGATAGAGATTGCATTAAATCTGTAGATTGCTTTAGGTAGTATGGACATTTTAACACTACTTGTTTTTCCAACCCATGAGCATGGAATGTTTTGGCAATCCAAAAATTCACACAATTTTAAAATCCTGGAGTTGATAAGAATATTTGAAGTAAAAGAGAACTGACCATTTTTGTACTTAATATAGGGAGTTAGTAAAAAGTGTGCTATGAATCCTTAGATAATAAATGCATTAACTGAAATAAAAACTGAATTCTATATAAACTCAAAAGTTAAAAAAAAAACTCATGCACAGTTTGAACATGCATGATTTGAACAGTGAAATGTCAGCTAAACATAGTAAAAAACAAATTAAAGTCTTCTATTCTTACTACACAGATAGTACAGTATGGCACAATTTTCCAAAAGCATTTCATAGAATGCTATTATAAAAAAAGAGAAAGAGAGATTTTATGGGCAAGTACACTTGGGGAATAATGAGTTAAGCAAACCCACACTTCTCAGAACTTACCATATGCAACTGTGCATTGTTAATTTCTTAGTGTTAAACATATTAACCAGCATTCCCCAAATTTGTATGACTACAGATCCCAGCTTTTTCCACTTCTTTTAGAACCACTGTTAAGGGGACATACTTGGGGAATGCTGCTCCAAAGAAAGGATGAGATTGAAGGACAGTAGAGGCAGACACCCTAAGCATAGATAGAGAAATTTTATTGTCTGTGGCCTTGAAAGTCATCACTTTTTTATTTCCTACATTCACTTAAAACCCTCATAAACTTTCAAGGTTAGGAAGGACAAGTGCTGTGTTAAAGGAACAAATCAAAACTGGCCCCAGGCAAGATGATGAAGTAAGCAAAGTCTATTTTTGGCTTTTTACCTTCAGTATCGTCACATATTCTTTCTACTTTTGACAACTCACTTAGGTTGTCATCCCTCCTCACCACACCAGGATCTTGCTCTAAAACCCTCTCCCAGAGGGTGTTTAAACATGGCCAATTATACCTGCCTTCCACTCTTTTCCCTCACAAAGAGCCAATTTCTGCTAAGGATATACCACCTCTGGGAGCACGTTGATTGCATTGTCTTTTAGACTGAAAGCTCTGTCTAGGGCCTTAACAAATTTGTGTATTTGTGGCAGTTTAGGCCTTGTAACATAAAGTAAGGATTTCTACCTTTGGGCAAAGGGCCCTGCTGGAAGGCACTCAAAACGTATCTCACTAGTCACCTTCTATTTTGCCTACTATCAACACCAATACTGGAAACATATATATAATTTCTCAGGAAAAATAGAAGTAAATGAGGCTATAGAAGTAACTCTGCCTGCTGAAATTGAAAGGGCAGAGAGTCAGAGGCTTGGGTTAAGTCTTGTCTTGGTTACCAGCTGGTTATTGTTCTTTAACACCTGATGTGACAGGGCCTCAGTATTCCCACTTGTCCAGTGGGGATAGTATTTTTCACAGGACTGTGAAGACGGTAAAAGGAGACATATCAACAGATATGAAAGTGTTTTGAACAGCCGAAAGGCGATGTGATATTCTTTCAACTCTATTTTGCATATAAAGAAGTTAGAATTGGCCTAAAATCATTCAAAATTGTCTAGTTAGTATGTGTTCCAAAATGAATCATATAATATTAGACCTGAAATTGGTCTTAAAGGTCATTAAGTATAATAGAGGACACTCATGCTCCCAAAATTTAAACGGGATTACCTCAAGGTAAAGCTGAAATTGGAACCCAGCTCTCTAAATCTGGGACATAAACGTTTTCCCGCTATGCCAGGACACTGCTGGAGTGTGCTTGGTAGTCCTGAAATTGGCAGCTACAAATAAGACTAAACTCAGGGTTGGGTAAGGAATCTTAGTTTCCTTGTCTTCAATCCAGGAACAAGAGTCCTTTCTATAGCCTAAGAATTAGTGATATGTTAGGCCCATAGTTTTGCAGAAAAACTAGGGAGTAGGGCATAGAAAGCTTGCTAAAATGTATTTGTTCACCACAGTAAGAGTGAAACTTCTTTCCTCTTCTGTCTTTTCCAGATACAGGAATGAATCCAAAGTCTTTGCTTATCTTGTTTAGCTTTTTCATCTCTCCCCTGGCTGCACTGCCAAGGACATCTGCCTCTGCCCTGCCATCTATTTGCCCACAGCCTTTTAAAGAGCTTTCTAGACACTATTATATTCAGAGATTTCACTCCCTAAACCATATTGAAACACACCTACATCCTACATTAAATATAATTTTGATATAGAGTGATTTATAAAAGATTTGCCTTTGTATAATTCATTTAATACAGGAATGATTTCTTAATAAACATGGGCTCTTAGGCAATTTCTAGATTTGAATCCCAGACCAACATTTGCCAGCTCTGTGACTAAGAACAAGGGGCATAATCTCTCTGTGCCTCAGATGCCTCAACTATAAACTGAGGATGATAAATGGACTACCTGAGAGGGTTAGTGTGAACAGTAGCCAAGCTTATAAAGAATTTAAAAAGTCTTGAAAGGTTAGCAATTGTATAATATTAGTAGAAGATACACAGGTACTCTTTGGACTATTCTTTCAAGTTTTCTTATGTTGGAAGTTTTTCAAAATAAAAAAAATTAGAAAGCCCTCTTTCCCAAGATGCAGCTGCTGTCATTAATATTATTACTGTTGTTATTGGTATCAGCATGCATACCTGGAAATTCTTGGGAAGTAAAAATATCTAGCCTCTACAAAATGTTTAAAATATAATTAAAATGTATTTAATTTTAACAGTTTATTAAATAATTTGTTAAATTATGTAATTGACTACTGTCATTTCTCAGGATATTTAATTAAGCATTTGTTAATTTGGATTTTTTAGTTTCTGTATTTTAGACTTGATAAACCTTACTTTTTTCCTTTCAGTTCTTTAATATTTCCTAGAAAGTGGGTCCCTGAAATGCTGATGTGTTCTGTGCCTGAGGAATGAAATGGTCCTGCCTGTTATACCTCTAAATTTTTTATGCAATAGGTATCAGTGAAGGTAAAGTGCAGTTACATATTTTTAATCTTCTTCCCTATTTCAGTGAGGTCATTATCTTGATAAAGAGAGGGTACCCTGCCACATTGCCAAGGTGACAAGTGCAGTGGGAGCAACAATGCATATAGTCCAAATCACTCTGAGAGGTGTAGTGGGGAGATCATCAAAAAAGACAGGAGAGAGAACCTTGTGCAAATGGCAGCATCTATGTGACATTCAGGGCCCTCATTCTGAAATTCTAATCCAGGCTGCAGAATTAACTACATAAAGTCAAGACAGCTGGATGAGTGCCAAGATAGCCATTTAGAAAGAAGCAGAGTTAGTTCAATTGACTTAGGGAACTTCTATTACTGAGTGGAACTGGGCTCGGTGCAAGCATTGATTATGATTTTCCTATGAGTGGCATGTTTGAGGTTCTGTACATGGTGGTGATTGAGTGATTAAATATCTTCTTTTTATGAGAAATTACTTTGGCCTATTTTCTTAAGCTTACCATCTTTACAGACTCATTTCACTGATTTCTTATTTCAGGCATAGTCAGATCTGACATTAATACCAAACTTACTTAATTGGTGAGTCAGTCAAAAATCACTTTCCTGGCAAGTGGTAAAATGAAGTCCAAGGAGACAGCTGGTCTAAAGGGAGATAAGTACCTGCCGGAGCAGGAAGAGAAAGGAAAGGCTCCAGGAGAAAGAGGGAAATAAATCTATCAAATGTGATAGGGTTTTTACAGTAAAAAACAAACTTCTGAAGGAACATACCATATCTGATGGAACACTAGGAAAAATTTAAGGATTGGGTTAAACAGTGCAAATGAAAACAAAATGGGCAACAGCTTTGTGAAGAAAGGAACTATAATAACATACTACTTGGCTTTATACTGAACAATAGTCACAATAATGTGAATATTAATTATTAAGTTAAAATGATGATTCTATTATACCAAGAAGATGGGAGAAAGAAAATAGGCATGATGGCCAAGCAAATAAGATGATATTAAGAAGATAAAATTTGCATAAAAGGAAATCATTGGGGCCTAAAAATAGTGGGGTTAGATTATTGAAAAATATGAGGTAAAAACTGTAGGTTAAAAAACATTTTAAATAAATGGAACCATGGGGCACCTGGGTGGCTCAGTCGGTTAAGCGTCTGCCTTCAGCTCAGGTCATGATCTCAGGGTCCTGGGATCGAGCCCCACATTAGGCTCTCTGCTCAGTGGGGAGTCTGCTTCTTCCTCTCACTCTCCCTCTGTTCTCTCTCTCTTCTCAAATAAATAAATAAAATCTTTAAATAAAAAGCATAAGCTATAAAAAATAAATAAATAAATAGAACCATGGAGGAGAAGGTACCATTTGATTTCTTTTAAAACTGTATATGTAAATACTTTATTAAATATTTTTAAAGTAAGGAAAGTATGACAAATAATATTAGTTTTATTACTTCAGTTTCATTTTCTGATCTCTTGCATCTTAAAAAAATTATTGGTAACATATCAGTACTGGTTGAGGATATTAATTTAATATGGCTTTTATGCAAAGGGTTCATAAAAGAGAAATGCTCAGGAAGGCAACAGAATAAACACAGGGAGTGCCCAGTTTAGCACTTCTAAAGGATTAGGGCATGCCTGCTGCTCTTCAACAGAAAGACAGTGGACCCCCATTCCAGGTCTAACAGCCAGCGCTGGGAGCAGGAAGCGAAGAGGTTTTTCTCATTGCAGTGTGAACTGTTAATTGATTCCCTTTTGCATTTCTAAAATAGACAAAAATTTTTCACTTTTAATTCCAAAATATAAATGCATTTCCCCTTTTAACAACACCATTTCGCCATAAATTTTCTATTTATATTACAAGCTTTGTGTGCTTTCCTTTCCCTGTGTGTTCTGGATTTCTGGAAATGTGGCCTATTACGTTGTAACAAGGGAGCAGTATTCAGCATGTGAAAAATGCAGTTAATTGTCATTAAAACCTCAGCTGATGGAATGAACATCACAGATGTCAGGATACGTGCACGTCTGATTTTCATTTGTAAGAGATGCTTTCATTACCACCACATTACTCAGTGATAGCTGTTTAAATGTGTTGGTAGTTAGTTGATGCAGAACATCTGGCCACATTGTTTTGATGGCGAGGTGACCGAATCTTCTTTCGTGCCCGCCAAGAACAATGTCAGTAAATCAGATTCCCAGTTGTTGTTAATTATCTTTTCAGGGAAAGTGGTAATGGGTCATAAAAGAAAAGAATTAGAAGGATTAAAAGAAGTCATTAGGTCCAATGGTCTTCGAATATTTGCCCCTATATTACTTATTACCTAAGAGGTTCTTCTAGATGAACTGGGCATATCTTACTAAAAAATGTTACATCTTCATTTTTGTTCATAACATGAATTGAAAATTTAGTATGATGTTTTTCATCAATGTCCCATTAAAAGGCATTTGAATCTCCCCATTAATTCTCATAATCTTTACTGTAGTAATCAGTTACCCATTGTGTGCAGGATGCTTTTTGTTTCTTTTCTGAAGTATTCCTCAGACTGGAGACATAAGAGACACAGGGTTCTTTCTACTCCCTAATGTCCAGGGAAGATTTCATTCAAACAGCAAAAAGCTAGATGTCAACTTTATGTTTAAAATGCCTACTTTTTTAATGATTAAAGAAAATATTTTATTATGGGACACACACAGGAAATTGTGCAAAAACCTTTACACTAGATTAAATGTGGCAAAGGAAATTAACTGCTGGAGGAAAAGAGAAAATTCTGATTCCAGAAGTAATCAATACAACCTACATAAATAATTCAGTCTACTCCTATTGGAATTAGCTCTTCATCTTTTAAAATACCCAGTGTATACATTAAAATTCATGACTATCCCTGCTCTAAAACAGTTGTTACATTTATGATTGCTTATTAAAAAACACTAAATAACAAAACTAGTTCCCACAGTTAGAAGGTAACAAAATTGACATTTCCTGGTAGAACACTAGGGTTTTCAAAAAAGAATAAAATAATTTTAAAAAGTTATGTCATTTTGGTGGGCCTTTAATTGGATGGAAGAACAAGAAGAATAACTTTTTGGTTTTTCTTACAAATCTACAATGATATGGTAAAACCAGAATCTTCTAGAAAATTGACCCTCCCTTTGACATTCAACATTTTTTCAGTAATAAAGAGGTGATAAATGCTTTTACGGCCTATCTTGTCAGCAAGAAAAGGAATAAAAGGAAATAAATATATAAATGGAATAAAAGGAAATGACCTCCTCTTAGGAGGTTATTTCAACTTTCCTACCATCTGAATACCGTTTAAGAAATGACCTTTTCCAGGATAAGTATCGTAGGTAGAACACTAGTTCCTGGGGAAAACACACACACACACAGACACACACACACACACACAATTTCCACTTGATCAATTAAGGAGTAAGACTCATTTTGATGGCTTGTCAGAACTCTTTCCCATTTCCTCCCCTCATCCAGCATATTCAGAAACAAAGAGCCACTTTGCAATACCCTAAAATGACTCTGCCATTGTAATGAAAACCTTAAAAAAAGGTTAACTATTGGAAGGGCGGAGCAAGATGGCGGAGGAGTGGAGACCTGGATTTCGTCTGGTCTCAGGAATTCAGCTGAAGGGATCAAACCATTCTGAACCCCTACGAACTCAACAGGAGACCGAAGAAGAGAGTAGCAACAACTCTCTGAACAGAGAAGTGACCACTTACTGGAAGGTAGGACATGCGGAGAAGTGAATCCGAGGCGATATTTGGGAGGATAGACGGCGGGGGAGGGGCCTCCGTTGGCCGCTTCTGGCAAGTGATAGAGCCGCGGAGCACAAAATCGGAACTTTTAGAAGTCGGCTCCACTAAAGGACGTTGCTCCAGTGGCTAAGCGGGGGGTGGAACCCTCATGGAACAGTGTGGTCTCAGGACCCTTGGGGTCACAGAAAGACTGGGGGTGCCTGAGTGCGGCAGAGCTCCCAGGTATCGGAGCGGGGAAGCCGGCTGCAGAGACGGAGCCGAGGCGCAGGCTCTCAGCTCGGGGTGGCCATAAACTGTGATCTGCGGCCCAGTCGGACCACTGCTCCTCCAGCAGGGACCGCGCAAGCAGCAGAGCCGGGGAGACTCCCTTTCCTCCCCCAGGAGGAGCGGTGCGGGAGCGCACCACAGGGATCTGCTAGGTTTGGAGACTCCACACGGGGTCAGGTGCCAGAGATAGAAACGCTCGGTCACAGGCCGGGTGAGCATGGAGTGCGGCCGGAGACCGGGGAGACGGGAGTGACTGCTTTTCTCTGGGGGCGCACTGAGGAGTGGGGCCCCGAGTTCTCACCTCCTCCGAGTGGAGATTGGGAGGCCACCATTTTCACCCTGGTGCTCCAAAGCTGTACCAGAGCTTGCAGGGAACAAAAGCTCCTGAGAGCAAACCCGAGCAGCTTGCTTAGCCCAGACCGACAAGGGCGGGGCAATTCCGCCTCCGGCAAAGACATTTGGGAACCACGGCAACAGACCCCTCCCCAGAGGATCAGCACGAACAGCCAGGAAGACAAGACTAAGTTTACCGATCAAGGAGAACGGGAGAACTCCAGTGCTAGGGGAATACTGCACATAGAATTCATGGCTTTTTTTTACCATGATTCATTAGTTTTTCAAAGTTAATTTTTTAACTGTTTTTTTATTTTTTATTTTTCCCTTTTTCAGCCAATATCTTATCAATCCCTTTTTTTAAAAAAAACATTTTTTATTTTTCATTTTTAGAGTCATATTTTATCCTTTCATAGTAGTTACCCTTATTTTTTGCATATAAGTTGTTCTCTCTTTAAAATTTTGAGATACAATTTCTTCTAACAGATCAAAATATACCCTAAATCACTAGTATATGGCTTTGTTCTAGTCTCCTGCCTGATTACATTCTCTCCCATTTTTTTTTATTTTCTTCTTTCTTTTTTCAAACAACTTCTTATTGTATCGATTCCTTTTATAAAATTTTCTATAATTTTCATGTTTAGAGTCATCCTCCATCCCTTCATTGTATCAACCCTTATTTGTACATATAAAAGTCTTTCTTCCTTTAAAATTTTAGGAGGCACTTTTTTTAACAGACCAAAATATGCCCAAAATCTAGTGTGTGGCACTGATCTATGAAATAGCCTGATCATATTGGATCATATTCGAGTTTTTTTTGTATTGTTCTGTTTTTCTTCTTTCTTTGTTTTTTTTTTTCTTTCATTTCTCTTTCTTTTTTCTTTCTTTCCCTTTCTTTTCCCCTGGTTTCAGGTCTTTATGAATTGTATAGAGTATATTTGCTGGGCACATTGTTAACCTGTTAGCATTTTGTTCTCTCATTCACCTATTCTCCTCTGGACAAAATGACAAGACGAAAAAAATCACCTCAGCAAAAACAACAGGAGATAGTACCGTCAGCCAGGGACCTACTCAATACGGACATTAGTACGATGTTGGACCTAGAGTTCAGAATCATGACGTTAAAGATACTAGCTGGGCTTGAAAAAAGTGTGGAAGTTATTAGAGAAACTCTTTCTGGAGAAATAAAAGAACTAAAATCTAACCAAGTCGAAATTAAAAAGGCATTAATGAGGTGGAATCCAAAATGGGGGCACTAACTGCTAGGATAAATGAGGCAGAAGAGAGAATCAGCGATATAGAAGACCAAATGATGGAAAATAAAGAGGCTGAGAAAAAGAGAGATCAACAACTACAGGATGACG
This sequence comes from Callorhinus ursinus, assembly GCF_003265705.2. Classification (NCBI taxonomy): domain Eukaryota; kingdom Metazoa; phylum Chordata; class Mammalia; order Carnivora; family Otariidae; genus Callorhinus; species Callorhinus ursinus. Next base: position 7,684,380 of record NW_027397074.1, on the reverse strand, counting down.
AGGGCAGAATTCGAGAGATAAGCGATACGATAAGACGAAACAACATTACAATAATTGGGATCCCAAAAGAAGAAGAAACAGAGAGAGGGGTAGAAGGTATATTGGGAGCAAATAATAGCAGAGAACTTCCCTAATGTGAGGAAGGAAACAGGCATCAAAATCCAGGAGGCACAGAAACCCCTCTCAAAATCAATAAAAATAGGTCAACACCCCGACATCTAATAGTAAAACTTACAAGTCTCAGAGACAAAGAGAAAATCTGAAAGCAGCTCGGGAGAAGAGATATGTAACCTAAAATGGTAGAAACATTAGATTGGCAACAGACCTATCCACAGAGACCTGGCAGGCCAGAAAGGACTGGCATGATATCTTCAGAGCACTAAATGAGAAAAATATGCAGCCAAGAATATTATATCCTCTAGGCTGTCATTGAAAATAGAAGGAGAGATAAAAAGTTTCCAGGACAAACAAAAACTAAAGGAATTTGCAAACATGAAACCAGCCCTGAAAGAAATATTGAAAGGGGTCCTCTAAGCAAAGAGAGAGCGTAAAAGCAGCACAGATCAGAAAGGAACAGAGACAATATACAGTCACAGTCACCTTACAGGCAATACAATGGCACTAAATTCATACCTTTTAATAGTTCCCCTGAATGTAAATGGGCTAAATGCCCCAATCAAAAGACACAGGCTATCAGATTGGATTAAAAAACAAGACCCATCAAAATGCTGTCTGCAAGAGACTCATTTTAGACCCAAAGACACCCCCAGATTGAAAGTTACGGGGTGGAAAACCATTTACCATGCTAATGGACACTCAAAGAAAGCTGGGGTGGCAATCCTTATATCAGACAAATTAGATTGTAAACCAAAGACTGTAATAAGAGATGAGGAAGGACACTATATCCTACTTAAAGGGTCTATCCAACAAGAAGATCTAACAATTGTAAATATCTATGCCCCGAACATGGGAGCAGCCACTTTTATAAGGCAATTAATAACAAAAGCGAAGAAACACATTGACAACAATACATTAATAGTGGGGGACTTTAACACCCCCCTGACTGAAATGGACAGATCATCTAAGCAAAAGATCAACAAGGAAATAAAGACTTTAAATGACACACTGGACCAAATGGACTTCACAGACATATTCAGAACATTCCATCTCAAAGCAACGGAATACACATTCTTCTCTAGTGCGCATGGAACATTCTCCAGAATTGATCACATCCTAGGTCACAAATCAGGTCTCAACCAGTACCAAAAGATTGGGATCATTCCCTGCATATTTTCAGACCACAAAGCTTTGAAACTAGAAGTCAATCACAAGAGGAAAGTCGGAAAGAACTCAAATACATGGAGGCTAAAGAGCATCCTCCTAAAGAATGAATGGGTCAACCAGGAAATTAAAGAAGAATTAAAAAAATTCATGGAAACCAATGAAAATGAAAACACAACTGTTCAAAATCTTTGGGATACAGCAAAGGCAGTCCTGAGAGGAAAGTATATAGCAATACAAGCCTTTCTCAAGAAACAAGAAAGGTCTCAAATACACAACCTAACCCTACACCTAAAGGAGCTGGAGAAAGAACAGCAAATAAAGCCTAAACCCAGCAGGAGAAGAGAAATAATAAAGATCAGAGCAGAAATCAATGAAATAGAAACCAAAAGAACAGTAGAACAG
>NW_027397074.1:7664675-7677694 GCF_003265705.2 Callorhinus ursinus | reverse complement strand
GGGGGGATGGGTTAGTCTGTTGATGGGTATTAAAGAGGGCACGTTCTGCATGGAGCACTGGGTGTTATGCACAAACAATGAATCATGGAACACTACATCAAGAACTAATGATGTAATGTATGGTGATTAACATAACAATAAAAAAATTTAAAAAATATGTTAAGTATTTCATTTCACTGGCAGAACAATATGATCTACACACACACACACACACACACACACACCCTAATATAGCAGTCATACCCAAGGACCAGTGTAAAATGAAAATTTAGGGTCTCTTGTTCAAAAAGTAGTGGAAAAAACCTGTTGTTAAACATGCTAAAATATAATGCTGTTTTATCTTCTTCCCCTGTCCCTCTTTTGACTTATCATGTGTTTTGCATTATTTTTTAAATTTGCTATTTAATATTCTGAGTTAAAATTTTATTTTTTTATTTTTTTTAATATTTTATTTATTTATTTGACAGAGAGAGAAAGACATCGAGAGAGGGAACACAAGCAGGGGCAGAGAGAGAGGGAGAAGCAGGCTTCCTGCCGAGCAGGGAGCCCGATGCGGGGCTCGATCCCAGGACCCTGGGATCGTGACCTGAGCCGAAGGCAGACGCTTAACGACTGAGCCACCCAGGCGCCCCCTGAGTTAAAATTTTAGATTATTAGTATGGATTTTACCATTTATCTTTACATTGTGCACTGTTAATTTTAAATGCAAATATAGGACCATTTAACTAGTATGCAGAATCACAGAAATTACATAATTCATATCTTGGAGCTTATCCATGCATATGTATTTCATTCTTACCAGAATAGTGGAAATTCTGCACAAAATTAACTCATCTGTTTGTATTTTACTTCTTGATATGTGCACATCCCACCCACCGTCTTTACTTTTAGCTTATTTGATGAGTAAGGAAGAAATAAAAAGGAAAAAGAACTATAGGTTGCCCTATCTTTACCTTTCCTTTTATATCATCAGTTTCAGCATAAGTGATCAACTACTAAATGGAAGTAATACAAGTAAGAGGGGCTACAGTAAGGCTCCTTGGTCATTCATTCATGTTTCTTAGAACACCATTGCCTTCTTTCTGCATTCAAAGCCTATTCTGGTTCATAGGGAAACCATGACCTATCTGGGCTGTCAACACCCTTACTTACTCAGCCATCAACATAAGACATTTACCATATACTCTCCCTTTGTGTCTTCTTGAACTCCCACTACTATAGTATCACTGCAATTGTATGCTCACAGGGGCATCATGAGCCCTGTGTATAAATGGGGCAGCAAGAAATGAGTGACAGACACGCGTATTACACATATTTCCTTGGCTTACATCCATGTTCCATTGTCCCACCAGACTTCAATTATAAAACATAAGTTCAAAGATAAAATATTAAGAATTTTAAGATGGCTGCGAAAGAGCATTAAGCCAAGGTTGGGGACTTTCTGAGCAGGGTCTATGTGCTGCTTCACAGGCTGCCGGCCCAGAAATCCAGCTCAGGACCCTTGACGTGTACTTTATGAGGGCTTCAATGTGTAAGTGCTTTCTCCCTCCTAGTGGGCAATCCCAAAAGATGTTGATAAGTATTTTCATAGCACCTTTTTTAGAGGTGCTTTAAGTATTTGGCACCTCCACAAGCACATGAATCCTAAAAATAAAAATGCCCAGGGTAGCTTTCAGGAAAAAGTAAACTGAAGGGAGATCAATTAGTCAAAGGTTAAAATTAATCAGTAAAGTCAGACTTTGATAAAACCATTCTCCTACTCTATTGATCAATGCCACTGTTAAGTGTTATTTTTAATTGAATCTACTCCTCTGACTTAGACAAAAGTAGAATGTAAACCCTAATATTCATAGAAAGGCTAGTTCTGTAGAATTTTAAGTTCCAAACTTTAGAGACATCTTGTTTGTGCTCTGCTGATACTGTCTGTATTTACACTTATGTTCTAGAAACTGAATTGTGAACCTTAATAAAATATCAGACAGTATGACTTTAGGATTCAATATTTGCCTCATTCTGTTTCAGCACATATTATACAATTTGGTAACATGTTAGACTACAGACATGAGACACCAAACATCTGGTTTATTATATTAAGGATGGGCCCACCATTGGCAGCAGGAGAACAAGCATAGCAGTTGCAGTTTTGTTGCCTTCCTAGAAGAAAAGAGAGGACAAAACACTGCAGCTCAGGAACTAAGCATATTGCCTCCTCCAATTTTGAGGTAAATAGGGTTTGTCAGAGCCATGGGATGATCGACTTTATTAACATAAGTGGCACAGGTTTGTGAGAACTCCCGAACACAGTTTCCCACCCTTTCTCAGATTTTTTTAGCAAGGTGCTCACAGGAGGAGGTTTCTAGAAACCATATTGTAACCCAGCTCATGCGTAATGCCTCGGTAAAGGAAGTTTGTATTATAAATTCAACTTAAAAATAAGCCTGAGAATCAAACAGTATATAAAATGTCATGGTTAAGCAGAATTTATTTTGTGAATGCAAATATGGTTTAATATTTAAGATCTGATTTCACCACCACCACCACCCACACCCCAGTTTTCCCTTTGTTGGCAAATTGTAGTACTGTTTGTTTAACTAGAAACCAGAAACCAGAGAGGCATCCTTAATTCTGGCATCCTCCTCATTTCCAATATTCAGTTATTCACTAAGTCCTGTGGATTCTACATCCCAAATGTATTTCCAGTCTAGTTGCAGATCCTCTCCCCTCATTGTATGCCAGGCAATTATTATTGTTACTTGCCTACTCGGAAAGCTCCCTAACTGGTCTCACCATTTCTTCTCTTGGCCCCCTCATCCTGAATACATTCTTCACAAAGCAAACACAAAGAGCTTTTAAAAATATAAATCCAATCAGTTTAATCCCTGATTAGAACTTTACAGTTCTACCCATTACACTGGATAAAATCCAAACTCCTTACTATGGCTTGTAAGGCTGATTTGTCCCCTTCTCTCTCCAGTAATGCCTCAGCCACACGCCTGCCTTCTTATATTTTCCTAGACTCCGTCTATCTGTTTCTTGCCTTAGGACCTATACACATATTTCTCTCTCTGCTTGGCTGATCATCTTCAGAGAGGCATTTCATAGTCACTCTATAGAAGACAGTCCCACACATCCTCCAGACTTTATTATTGCAGCATTTCAGTTCCTTCCTGCATATTGTTTTATATTCATAGTTACACATTTCTTTCTTTCTCTGTTTTGTGTCTATCTCCTCACTATGTTGTAAACGCTATAAAGGCAGAGTCTGCCTTTAAAAAAAAAAAAAAGTTTATTTATTTATTTGAGAGAGAGAGAGTGGAGGGGAGGGGAGGGGCAGAGGGAGAAAGAAACCCAAGCAGACTCCAAGCTGACCACGGCACCCGATGAGGAGCTCCATCTCAGGACCCTGAGATCGAGACCTGAGCCGAAACCAAGAGTCAGACACTTAACCGACTGTACCACCCAGGTGCCACCAGAGTCTGTCTCTTTTTATTCATCTTTATAAATACAGCATCGTATTTGTTTATTCAACAGCTATTTATTGAGTGTCTAAGATGTGCCAGGTACTGTTTTAAGTTCTCCATATATGAGCAAAACAGATAGACATTCTTGACCTCATGGAATTTATACTAGTTGTGCGAAGCATTCAATAAGTAATGAAGTGAAATTTAAAGCATGTCAGATGGTGGTAAGTGCTGTGGCAAAAAGTAAGGCACAGAAAAACAAGGAAATACTAAATATGTATAGGGTTTGCTATGTTAAATGGGGAAGTGGCAGAGGTCTCATTCTAAGATACAGATAGAAGAAAGACTAATCTTAACATATTTATATACATCTAACAGAGATATACATGATTAATATGTTTCATATGTTAATATAATTATTTATATTTGTTATTATTATTTTATTTATTTATTTATAAATTAATAAATTATATTAACATATGCCGGAGTCCAGCTCCAGCGGGGAAAGGGTCCTTGAAGGAAAGGATGGCATCGGCGAGTGAGGAGACACGGACACAGGATCAGGTTGCAAGCATCTCCCTCCCGATAGCCTCCGAGGGACCTTTTTTATTCATTAGAATGTTTCCTTGTTTTTTCATTCTTTTACTCTTGCTTAAAGGTTATCTAAAGTTTATTCTTTCTCCAAAGGCAGCTTACAATGTGTGCACCCTATCTTTTCAAAGTACTTATTCCATTTCTATGTGTCTCTTGTCCTTGCTCCATAGACACCACAGAGGATCACTCCTTTCCCAGAGGCTGTCAGATGATGCCCGCACCCTTTTTTCCTTTAATCTTATACCATTTGTTTATGTCCTCATTATCAACTCCAGTATAAGGAACGGGAGGAATAGGGGCAAGGAAGTTATCCTACACCAGGGGCTTGCCCCGAGGGGCATACCAAAGGTGGCCTCCTATTTTGTATACAACATAGGGAGGTTCCTGTACTGTGGAATGTCATGAGATTTTTCTTTCCTAGAATCCTAATGTTTCAGAGGTGCCTGAGGAATCTTATCAATAGGAATTTTTACTGGGCCTGGATCCAACAGCTCCCTTACAGATTGGAGGACATTGGGTATTTTTACTTGGCCCATCATCGGCCTTTTTGGAATCAGTTTCATTATGATTGCTTGAGTAGCCATAAGTAAATTTATAAATCATTTTATCATGAAACCCCAGAATTGATTATAAAGATTGCCGCAAATAAAATGAAAGGAAGTAGCAGGAGCCAGCTGTGGAGTCTCCTGATTTTCAGGATTGTCCCTCATACTTGGACTTTGTCAAACAGCATGAGTAGCTTGGCTCGCGCCAAACATAAAAGTAAACTAGAGAAGAGAAAGTGTTAATAAGAAAATCATGACAAAGAGAAAATACAGTACAGTGCTGTATACCTCACAAAGAGTAAACTTTAATGTAAGCTATGGACTTTAGCAAATAATGTATCAATATTAGTTTATCAGTTATAACAAATATACCACCTGGTAAAATTTTAGTAAAAGGGAAACTGGGTGGTGGGGGAAGAGAAAAGATATATGAGAACTCTGTAATTTCTGCTCAATTTTTCTGTAAACCTAAAAGTGCTATAAAATATAGTCTGTCAATTTTTTTTAATGAGCTAAAGCACATACAAAAAATTTTACTAAAAAAAGTAGAAGTGGCCCAGACCAAGTAGTGACACATTTGTTCCCATTAGTTATCAAATAAATTAATGTTGAAATGAGAGTAGGGTACCATTTTTGCCTATCAAAATAACAAAGATTAACAGCAATGAGGCTCCCAGAATTGTCTTTGTTTTGAGAAAATAAGCCCTCTCGGAGCGCCGCGGTGGCTCAGATGGTTCAGCATCTAACTTCGGCTCAAGTCATGATCTCCAGGTCCTGGGATCAGCCCCGCATCCCACTCTCAGCTCAGCGGGGAACCTGCTTCTTCCTCTCCCTCTGCCTTCTCCCCCTGCTTGTGCTCTGTCTCTATCTCAAATGAATAAATAAAATCTTAAAAAAATAAGCCCTCTGGTATACCACTTGTGGAACTGTGTCAGGACAAACTTCCTGTATGATAATTTGTCAAACTGTATCAAATTACTAAAAGGAAATATCTACTTTTTGACCAAATGAACCCCAATCTGTGCATTTTTAGCAAGGAAATAGAGAAATTAGTAAAGATACCCCTACAATGTTATTCATCACAGTTTGTTTATAATAACAAAATTAGAAACAATCTAAAAGTCCCCCCGCAAAAAAGGGGGAGATTTGTTAATATATATTTTGTGTATACAAATCAAGTGCTTAAAATTATCCTAGGGATGCCTGGGTGGCTCAATCGGTTAAACGTCTGCCTTCAGCTCAGGTCATGATCCCAGTGGCCTGGGATTGAGCCCCGCATCCCACTGGGCTCCTTGCTCAGCGGGAAGCCTGCTTCTCCCCCTGCTTGTGCTGTCTTTCTCTTTCTGACAAATATTTAAATAAAATCTTAAAAAAAATAAATAAATAAAATTATCCTAATTTATACTTAAAAGTATCCTAATCTATACATGGAAATAACATAGAAAGGTATTTGTTATATTGTGTTTATGAAGAAAAACAGGTTAGAGAGCCTTGTTACTCTTTTAAATAATATACACACATACTTATTCCACATACCAGTAATGGCTATAGCTGGATAGGAGGATATCTATTATTTTATTATTTTTTTATTTATATTTATATTGAATTAACATTCTTTAACCACTTTTAATACATTGTTTGTTTATATTTTTAAAAGATTTTGTTTATTTATTTTAGAGAGAGAGAAGCAGACTCCCACTGAGCAGAAAGCCTGACTCAGGACTTGATCCCAGGACCCTGGGACCATGACCTGAGCCGAAGGCAGATACTTATCCAACTGAGCCACCCAGGTGCTCCAGTACATTGCTTATTGAAACTTTTTTTTTTTTAAAGATTTTATTTATTTATTTGACACAGAGAGAGAACAAGTAGGCAGAGAGGCAGGCAGAGGGAGAGGGAGAAGCAGGCTCCCTGCGCCTGATGCGGGGCTCGATCCCAGGACCCTGGGATCATGACCTGAGCCTAAGGCAGCCGCTTAACCGGCTGAGCCACCCAGGCACCCCTAAACTTTAAAATATATAAACTCCCTACAAAAGAAAAGGTGATAATTCTGACAACTTAGAATATTAGTACTTCTTAGATCTGAAAGGGACCTCAGAGGTTGTATTATTATATTCTCATTATTTAATAAATCAGGGATCAGATTGTTAAGTAGTTAAGTGAATTCCCCCAAACTGAATTACAAGCAGAACTGGGACAACAACTGATGTTTTATGAATCTTAATCCACAATTCTCTTTCAGTTCTTTTTCTCTTTTCCGCAGTGGCAATCCCCAAACAGTGCTTTTAGTAGAAGCTTATTCTAAAATACGTAAATATTCATTAAACAAAAACACGCACATCTCTTTGCATGACTTTATTGTTTTCTAGAAGTTTAGGTCTTCTGAATCTCAATCCTTCATTTTTTTTTTCAGTGGAACAGTGGTAATCTAAAGAATCCTTTGTAGGAAGGAATAAAATGGACTAACGATGTATGTATATCTGTAAAACACAACCATGCACTTGCATGATTTTCTTTTCTATAAATTTGATGTCATATAGTTTAAACCATAAATCCTTTAAAGTTGTTAGTAGAATGGAGATTTTTTTTTATTTCTACTCAAGTGAAAACACATTTCAGATTTATTGACTACTTTGATGTCTAGAATAATCAATATTTAAAAGTCTTTAGCCAATATACTGTTGCTGAGAAAAAGAATGTTGCAGAGAATTAGAGACATGTCTTCTAATTCCATATACACCAACATATGGTGTAGTTCCTTGGAGATTCAATGCTAAGTATAAATTGTAGATGGATGGGGGAATAAAGACTAAGCTAAGAATGGATACTTAAATTGGTAGTATTTTTCCTTGTATGGACTGGCCTGATTTCTTAATGGTTCTACTCAAGATGGTGCCATCAAAGAGGTAGAAATCACCTTCAACAGTTCTTCTACTTTTTGAAGAACTGTAAAGTAAGCTTTGATAAATTTTGCTTTATTGAATTAGAAATAGAAGGTTAACTTTAATTACATTATTAGAGTTAAAATAATACTGCTGCCAATATTAAAATTGCATAACTAAACTTATATAAATTTTAAAGGCTTTACAGTGTTTTATTCATTATGTTGAAAATCAAAGAGGGCAGATCAAATCAGCTCCTATAAAATACTTTCTTCACTAATAGCCCATATCTTACTCTCATTTATGCCACCAGTTTCCCAGTAGTAGATACTGAGGTTTTCCTCTGGATACTTAAGTTCCATTCTAATTGCAGTTGCTTCCAAATACTAACATTTATCTTGGGAGAAATGACTGCTGCTTTAGAGCAAATATAGCCTCAATCTTTTTTAACAATGTTAATAGTGTTAAGAACTTCTTATTTCAAAATATTTAGGTCTTAAGTGTGGTATAAACTAAATATCTAAATGATTTAATAAATTACATTTCAATTGACAATTAGAGATTCTGGTATCAGGTAGTCATATTTTTTCACAACTGTATTGGAGATTATCTGTTTTGTCCCAGATAAATAGAACTAGCCTCAGGCATTTGGAAAAGAAATGACACAAATGATGTAATTATGTGTATTAATGTTTGGCTTGTATGCCCATGGGTGTATGTATATATGTGTATACACACACGTGCACACACACACGCACACACACACACGTACACACACATGCACACACACAATTTATTAGCACTGGCCTTTTAAGATGAGAAAATTCACTGTCAAAAAAGAGATAAAATTACATCAATTTGGATCTGACATTTCTATAAAAGGGCATATTTAAATTAGTACCAGTACTATTTCTAAGGTGTAGGCTAATGACTCAGCAGTAAGTTTTCACTGTGAATTTAGGACTGATCATTTTAATTCTGTTACCATTGTGTGTCCAACAATGTTTCTCAGTCCCTCCTGGCTTAGGAAGCTTCCCATTAGCAGGATTCTCTTTCTTATTTAAGAAGAATCCATGTTAGCCTTATTATCTTTAAAATGCCTGTCTTTAAGCATATTTCAGTGCTATGTGGTTCTTTGCATATCCTTGCCTATTATCACATTCATCATATATAATATGTATCTTTTTTTAAAGGCAGACTCATTTTCTGGGAAATGGAATGATGTGTCTAAATGGAGATTGATTCATTCACTGATTAATTGATTTTTAGCAAACACCATTGAATACCTGCCATATAATAGACATGTTGTTGACTATAAAAATAACTCTGATTTGGTAACCACCTTTTGCAAGTTATAAATATAAAGAAAGGTGGAGTAAGTGGCAACATTACGACATACTCCCTTACTTCTTCAAGTCTTACCAGCCAGCTTTTCCCTGGCCATCCTAATGTAAATTCTAATCATACACAGTCAAACACACACTCATTCCCAATTCTTCTTCCCTGATTAACTTTTCTCCCTTATATGACATTCTAGCTATTTATAAGCTTATGTTCTTTCTCCCTCCACCAGGATATTATGACAAGATGTAATGTAAAACCATGACGATAGGGACTTTTGTTTCTTTCGTTTGTTGAGGTAACCCCAGTGCCTGGTGCCTGGTACATAATAGGCTTTAAAAAGGAGGTGTTTAATTAATTAATAATTTACTAATTAACTCCTTCAAAAAAATATCATACTCTTACTAAGTAAGTAGAGACCTTGAGTTAGTCACATAAGAAAAAAAGGTGATGCTTTGTCTTATACTGAAAGTAGTTTATGGGCTTTGCTGTTATTTTGAAAATAATCTGAAGAAAGAGCTATGATGTCAGCACTTTCAGTTGCCAAGTTTTGTGAAGAGTTTGGATCTAATACTTTTAAGTACACTTAACTTGCTTTATAAAGGTGATTCTTAATTTACATTTACCTAAATCTATTTCCAGTCTTTTGTCTGGACACATTTATTTTGAATATCCATTGTACGTATGCAACTTTTCATTCTGTTTTACCCAACATTTTCCTAGATCCTAATTCATACCATCAGGGCTAGGAAGTATCTCCTGTTTTCACTGATTATTGTAATATATTATTATGTGCAATAATCTAAGTATGAGTTCAGCCCATAAAGACAAAGTCAAATCAAGTCAAAGTCAAGTTTCCTTGTAACTAGTACAAGATGTGAGAAGTATACTGACAAGAGAGATTTAATGGAAACAGAAAAGGCCAATAATGTAGGACTTTTGGGATGTTATTTTCATAAAGACATAACCACTACTTTGAAGAAGTGATTAAAGGCTAGCTTATATTTAGAGAGAGAAGCTATGAATGTAGGGGTTGATTATCTCTTGGGAAGAATTCTTAAAAATACTACCTAAAACAGAAGAAGTCACAGATAACCTGCATAGGAGTAAAACCACATACTCACTGCAAAATAACAGGCATTACAAAAAAGAACTGACCTTTCTCATGCCCTAAGAATAGCAATTTGTGTTAATGAAGAGATGGTGATGGAACTCTAAGTAATACTATTCTCAACAAAATTGTAAATTCTACAAAGTCAGACTTTAATATTTGCAAAGATTAAGTGGTTAGCATATATAAGTATGTACTACGATGTCTTGCTCATAGTAAGCACTCAGCTGTTTGTTATTATTACCACCATTTTAATATCACCCACAGAGCTCCTACCTCCTTGGTTGAGCAGAAAATGTTCGGGAAAATAATTTTAAGTCAAATCCAAATGGTTGAAATAGTGGCTTTTCCTACAAATGAATAGCAACAATAAAAAGATGGAAACGACAGTGAGCCTCATATAAAAAGCGAGGAAAAGTATTATGTGAAAATAGAACTTGTTGTGGGTGCAGGGAGTATAAGGGAAATCTCTCTGCCTTCTACTCAATTTTTCCGTGAACCTAAAACTGGTCTAAAAATTAAGTCTATAAAAATAGAATAGCTAGTTTATGTTTTTAATCAGAAGGCATTTTCTACTACAATTGAATAAGTTTTAAATGTGACTAATATAGGGCGCCTGGGTGACTCAGTTGATTAAGCGACTGCCTTCGGCTCGGGTCATGATCCTGGAGTCCCGGGATCGAGTCCCGCATCGGGCTCCCTGCTCAGCAGGGAGTCTGCCTCTCCCTCTGACCTTCTTCCCTCTCGTGCTCTCTCTCTACCATTCTCTCTCTCTCTCAATAAATAAATAAAAATCTTTAAAAAAATGTGACTAATATATAGAATAATGAAAAAACAAAAAAGATTAAAAATTACTTAGTGTAAAATGCTTAGTGCGTGAGTGTATATGTATGTGTGTGTTTGTGCATGTGTTACATTTTCATTTTTTCTTACGGTGTTTTCAAATGTATAGTCTTAATTTTGGGTATTAATACAAAAGGGATTACAAGAAAAGATTCTTAATTCCTCTTTAATTGAGTTATCCCCTGTTTAGTCTCTTAATCTATTAAGTTTACACAACAAAAATAACTCTGAGAAAGTGAATGTTTACTAATTAAGGACTTTGCATTTTCATCTCTAGTTATCTACAGAGGGCAGCAAACAGCTTCAGTTCAGACTAGGGTGTTGAGTTAGCAGGTTTTAAGAGCTGCTTTCTGATTCAGCATCAATGGAAGCATTGTGAAAAATGTCAGAATCAAGGTTCAGTTTGCTTAAACGTACGTGATCGTTTACCGCATGTGGAAGAGAGCAGTGGAACCCACAAGTCAGGATCAGCTACTTGACTGCAGTCAAGGAAATGTAGCAAAATCAGCACATTCAAGGTGTCAATCATTTTATTACCACTGCTCCAAAGCTTGATACTAATGAAGGTGTTTTTTTTGTTTGTTTGTTTAATTACTTTACTAACATGTTACAAAATAAGTTGCAGACATATTCTCATAAGTACTGATTATGGTATTTTATAAAATTATAAATAGATAAACATTAATGACTAATGGTCTAAGGTAAATCTGTAATGTTTCAAGGTAAGTTCGGTTTTGAATGCTTTTTTATTAATGCACCTGTACCTCTACTCTACATTTTTATTCTTCAATTTTATGACATAATAAAATAAAAAATATGTCCAAGATGGCGCTAGCCCAGTCGGTATCCATACTAGTAATTTATTGTCTGTCATTGGGTTGTGATTCTAAGTTAGAGTTTACCTTGTAGGAGATATATGAAGATACGTTCTTGAGGTCAACACTTGTGGAATGGAGAGGAAGGAAGAAAGACTGGGCAGAGGGAAAAATGATCAAACTTCAGTGTAAGCCCAACCCCACAGGATGCTCTGGACTTAGAATGGCTCTTCAGAATCCTCCTCAATTGGGCTGAGATGGGGAGGTCTTCATAATACCCTGAGTCAGCCAGTACATGTGGGCCACTCCCAGGAAGGGACATGACCTTGGGCAAGGCTCAGATTATTCCTCCTGAGACAGCAGGTCCTTCCTTAAAGGGATGTTTGAGTGGGGCATCACAGTACCCCCCACATTCATGCACAATAAAAAGTAACCAGAGGCACCTGGGTGGCTCATTCTGTTGAGCATCTGACTCTTTGATTTCAGCTCAGGTCATGATCTCAGGGTTGTGAGATCAAGCACAGCGTTGAGTGTGGAGGCTGCTTAAGATTCTCTCCCTCTCGGGGCGCCTGGGTGGCTCAGTCGTTAAGCGTCGCCTTCAACTCAGGTCATGATCTCAGAGTCCTGGGATCAAGCCCCACATCGGGCTCCTCGCTGGGTGGGAAGTCTGCTTCTCCCTCTCCCACTCCCCCTGCTTGTGTTCCCTCTCTCGCTGTCTCTCTCTCTCTCTTTGTCAAATAAATAAATAAAACCTTAAAAAAAAAAAGATTCTCTCCCTCTCCTAATGATGTAATGTATGTTGATTAACATAACATACTAAAATAAATAAATAAATAAATAAATAAATAAATAAATAAATAAAAAGATTCTTTCCCTCTCCCCCTCTCCCCCACTATCTCTCTCTCCCACTAAAACAAAACCAAAAGACAAAAAAACAAAACAAAAGCTTCTCCTAATACAGAAAGAATGACTTACATTTACTTAGTATGCTTTGTTGTCTTTTAGAGAATTAAGTCATTAATTCATGTTTAATAGGAGGCTATTTTTTATTATGTTAATCACCATACATCATTAGTTTTTGATGTAGTGTTCCATGATTCATTGTTTGTTCATAACACCCAGTGCTCCACACAGAACGTGCCCTCTTTAATACCCATCACCAGGCTAAGCCATCCCTCCAACCCCCTCCCCTCTAGAACCCTCAGTTTGTTTTTTGGAGTCCATCATCTCTCATGGTTCGTCTCCCCCTCTGACTTACTCCCCTTCATTCTTCCCCTCCTGCTATCTTCTTTTTTTTCTTAACATATATTGCATTATTTGTTTCAAAAGTACCGATCTGTGATTCAACAGTCTTGCACAACTCACAGCACTCACCATAGAACATACCCTCCCCAATATCTGTCACCCAGCCACCCCATCCCTCCCAC
>NW_027397074.1:7658082-7664575 GCF_003265705.2 Callorhinus ursinus | reverse complement strand
CCCCCCCACAGCTCCAGGAACCCTCAGTTTGTTTCCAGAGGTTAAGATTTCCTCCTATCAGCGAGGTCATATGATACATGTCTTTCTCTGATTGACTTATTTCACTCAGCATAACACCCTCCAGTTCCATCCACATCGTTGCAAATGGCAAGATCTCATTCCTTTTGATGGCTGCATAATATTCCATTGTGTATATATGCCACACCTTCTTTATCCATTCATCTGTCGATGGACATCTTGGCTCTTTCCACAGTTTGGCTATTGTGGACATTGCTGCTATAAACATTGGGGTGCACGTACCCCTTCGGATCCCTACATTTGTATCTTTGGGGTAAATACCCAGTAGTGCAATTGCTGGATTGTATGGTAGCTCTATTTTCAACTTTCTGAGGAACCTCCATACTGTTTTCCAGAGTGGTTGCACCAGCTTGCATTCCCACCAACCGTGTAGGAGGGTTCCCCTTTCTCCACATCCCCGCCAACATCGGTCGTTTCCTGACTTGTTAATTTTAGCCATGCTGACTGGTATGAGGTGGTATCTCATGGAGGTTTTGATTTGGATTTCCCTGATGCCGAGCGATGTTGAGCACTTTTTCAAGTGTCTGTTGGCCATTTGGATGTCTTCTTTGGAAAAATGTCTGTTCATGTCTTCTGCCCATTTCTTGATTGGATTATTTGTTCTTTGGGTGATGAGTTTGAGAAGTTCTTTATAGATTTTGGATATTAGCCCTTTATCTGATATGTCATTTGCAAATATTTTCTCCCATTCTGTCGGTTGTCTTTTGGTTTTGTGGACTGTTTCCTTCGCTGTGCAAAAGCTTTTTATCTTGATGAAATCCCAATAGTTCATTTTTGCCCTTGCTGCCCTTGCCTTTGGCGATGTTTCTAGGAAGCAGTTGCTGCAGCTGAGGTCGAAGAGGTTGCTACCTGTGTTCTCCTTTAGGATTTGGATGGACTCCTGTCTCACGTTTAGGTCTTTCAACCATTTGGAGTCTATTTTTGTGTTTGGTGTAAGGAAATGGTCCAGTTTCATTCTTCTGCATGTGGCTGTCCAATTTTCCCAACACTGTTTGTTGAAGAGACTGTCTTTTTTCCATTGGACATTCTTTCCTGCTTTGTCAAAGATGAATTGACCATAGAGTTGAGGGACCATTTCTGGGCTCTTTTCTGTTCCATTGATCTATGTGTCTGTTTTTGTGCCAGTACCATACTGTCTTGATGATGACAGCTTTGTAATAGAGCTGGAAGTCTGGAATTGTGATGCTGCCAGCTTTGCTTTTCGTTTTCAACATTCCTCTGGCAATTCGGGGTCTCTTCTGGTTCCATACAAATTTTAGGATTATTTGTTCCATTTCTTTGAAAAAAGTGGATGGTATTTCGATGGGGATTGCATTGAATGTGTAGATTGCTCTAGGTAGCATTGACATCTTCACAATGTTTGTTCTTCCAATCCATGAGCATGGAACGTTTTTCCATTTCTTTGTGTCTTCCTCAATTTCTTTCATGAGTATTTTATAGTTTTCTGAGTACAGATCCTTTGCCTCTTTGGTTAAATTTATTCCTAGGTTTCTTATGGTTTGGGTGCAATTGTAAATGGGATCGACTCCTTGATTTGTCTCTCTTCTGTCTTGTGGTTGGTGTATAGGAATGCCACTGATTTCTGTGCATTGATTTTATATCCTGCCACTTTACTGAATTCCTGTATGAGTTCTAGCAGTTTTGGGGTGGAGTCTTTTGGGTTTTCCACATACAGTATCATATCATCTGCAAAGAGTGAGAGTTTGACTTCCTCTTTGCCAATTTGGATGCCTTTGATTTCTTTTTGTTGTCTGATTGCTGTGGCTAGGACTTCTAGTACTATGTTGAATAGCAGTGGTGAGAGTGGACATCCCTGCTGCGTTCCTGACCTTAGGGAGAGCTTTTCCCCATTGAGAATGATATTCGCTGTAGGTTTTTCATAGATGGCTTTTATGATATTGAGGTATGTACCCTCTATCCCTATACTCTGAAGAGTTTTGATCAAGAAAGGATGCTGTACTGGGCGCCTGGGTGGCTCAGTTGGTTAAGCGACTGCCTTCGGCTCAGGTCATCATCCTGGAGTCCCGGGGTCGAGTCCCGTATCGGGCTCCCTGCTCAGCGGGGAGTCTGCTTCTCCCTCTGACCCTCTTCCCTCTCGTGCTCTCTGTCTCTCATTCTCTCTCTCTCAAATAAATAAATAAAATCTTTAAAAAAAAGAAAGGATGTTGTACTTTGTCAAATGCTTTTTCTGCATCTATTGAGAGGATCATATGTTTCTTGTTCTTTCTTTTGTTAATGTATTGTATCACGTTGATTGATTTGCAGATGTTGAACCAGCCTTGCAGCCCAGGGATAAATCCCACTTGGTCGTGGTGAAGAATCCTTTTAATGTACTGTTGGATCCTATTGGCTAGTATTTTGGTGAGAATTTTTGCATCCGTGTTCATCAAGGATATTGGTCTGTAATTCTCCTTTTTGATGGGGTCTTTGTCTGGTTTTGGGATCAAGGTAATGGTGGCCTCATAAAATGAGCTTGGAAGTTTTCCTTCCATTTCTATTTTTGGAACAGTTTCAGGAGAATAGGTATTAATTCTTCTTTAAATGTCTGATAGAATTCCCCTGGGAAGCCATCTGGCCCCGGGCTTTTGTTTCTTGGGAGATTTTTGATGACTGCTTCAATTTCCTTAGTGGTTATAGGTCTGTTCAGGTTTTCTATTTCTTCCTGGTTCAGTTTTGGTAGTTGATACATCTCTAGGAATGCACCCATTTCTTCCAGGTTATCGAATTTGCTGGCATAGAGTTGCTCATCATATGTTCTTATAATTGTTTGTATTTCTTTGGTGTTGGTTGTGATCTCTCCTCTTTCATTGATGATTTTGTTGATTTGGGTCATTTCTCTTTTCTTTTGGATCAGTCTGGCCAGCGGTTTATCAATCTTGTTAATTCTTTCAAAGAACAAACTCCTAGTTTTGTTGACCTGTTCTACTGTTCTTTTGGTTTCTATTTCATTGATTTCTGCTCTGATCTTTATTATTTCTCTTCTCCTGCTGGGTTTAGGCTTTATTTGCTGTTCTTTCTCCAGCTCCTTTAGGTGTAGGGTTAGGTTGTGTATTTGAGACCTTTCTTGTTTCTTGAGAAAGGCTTGTATTGCTATATACTTTCCTCTCAGGACTGCCTTTGCTGTATCCCAAAGATTTTGAACAGTTGTGTTTTCATTTTCATTGGTTTCCATGAATTTTTTTAATTCTTCTTTAATTTCCTGGTTGACCCATTCATTCTTTAGGAGGATGCTCTTTAGCCTCCATGTATTTGAGTTCTTTCCGACTTTCCTCTTGTGATTGACTTCTAGTTTCAAAGCTTTGTGGTCTGAAAATATGCAGGGAATGATCCCAATCTTTTGGTACTGGTTGAGACCTGATTTGTGACCTAGGATGTGATCAATTCTGGAGAATGTTCCATGCGCACTAGAGAAGAATGTGTATTCCGTTGCTTTGAGATGGAATGTTCTGAATATGTCTGTGAAGTCCATTTGGTCCAGTGTGTCATTTAAAGTCTTTATTTCCTTGTTGATCTTTTGCTTAGATGATCTGTCCATTTCAGTCAGGGGGGTGTTAAAGTCCCCCACTATTAATGTATTGTTGTCAATGTGTTTCTTCGCTTTTGTTATTAATTGCCTTATAAAAGTGGCTGCTCCCATGTTCGGGGCATAGATATTTACAATTGTTAGATCTTCTTGTTGGATAGACCCTTTAAGTAGGATATAGTGTCCTTCCTCATCTCTTATTACAGTCTTTGGTTTACAATCTAATTTGTCTGATATAAGAATTGCCACCCCAGCTTTCTTTTGGTGTCCATTAGCATGGTAAATGGTTTTCCACCCCCTCATTTCAATTGGGGGTGTCTTTGGGTCTATAATGAGTATCTTGCAGACAGCATTTTGATGGGTCTTGTTTTTTAATCCAATCTGATAGCCTGTGTCTTTTGATTGGAGCATTTACCCCATTTACATTCGGGGTAACTATTGAAAGATAGGAATTTAGTGCCATTGTATTGCCTGTAAGGTGACTGTGACTGTATATTGTCTGTGTTCCTTTCTGATCTATGCTGCTTTTAGGCTCTCTCTTTGCTTAGAGGACCCCTTTCAATATTTCTTTCAGGGCTGGTTTCGTGTTTGCAAATTCCTTTAGTTTTTGTTTGTCCTGGAAGCTTTTTACCTCTCTTTCTATTTTCAATGACTGCCTTGCTGGAGATAGTATTCTTGGCTGCATATTTTTCTCGTTTAGTGCTCTGAAGATATCATGCCAGTCCTTTCTGGCCTGCCAGATCTCTGTGGATAGGTCTGTTGCCAGTCTAATGTTTCTACCATTTTAGGTTACATATCTCTTCTCCCGAGCTGCTTTCAGATTTTCCCTTTGTCTCTGAGACTTTTAAGTTTTACTATTAGATGTCGGGGTGTTGACCTATTTTTATTGATTTTGAGATGGATTCTCTGTGCCTCCTGGATTGTGATGCCTGTTTCCTTCCCCACATTAGGGAAGTTCTCTGCTATTATTTGCTCCAATATACCTTCTGCCCCTCTCTCTCTTTCTTCTTCTTCTGGGTTCCCAATTATTCTAATGTTGTTTCGTCTTATCGTATCGCTTATCTCTCGAAATCTGCCCTCGTGTTCCTGTAGTTGTTGATCTCTCTTTTTCTCAGCCTCTTTATTTTCCATCATTTGGTCTTCTATATCGCTGATTCTCTCTTCTGCCTCATTTATCCTAGCAGTTAGTGCCCCCATTTTGGATTGCACCTCATTAATAGCCTTTTTAATTTTGACTTGGTTAGATTTTAGTTCTTTATTTCTCCAGAAAGAGTTTCTCTAATAACTTCCACGCTTTTTTCAAGCCCAGCTAGTATCTTTAAAGTCATGATTCTGAACTCTAGGTCCAACATCGTACTAATGTCCGTATTGAGTAGGTCTCTGGCAGACGGTATTACCTCGTGTTCTTTTTGCTGAGGTGATTTTTTTCGTCTTGTCATTTTGTCCAGAGGAGAACAGATAAATGAGAGAACAAAATGCTAACAGGTTAACAATGTCCCCAGCAAATATACTCTATACAAATTAGAAAAGACCTGAAACCAGGGGAAAAGAAAGGGAAAGAACGAAAAAAGAAAGAGAAAAAAAAGGAAAAAGAAAAAGATAAAAACAAACAAAAACAGAACAAAACAAAACAAAAAAACAGAATATGATCAAATATGATCAGGCTAGTGCATAGATCAGTGCCACACACTAGATTTTGGGTGTATTTTCGCCTGTTAAAAGAAAGTTCCTCCTAAAATTTTAAAGGAAGACAGACTTATATATGTACAAAATAAGGGTTGATACAATGAATGGCTGGAAGATGACTGTAAAGATGAAACTTATAAAAGGTTTTATAAACGGAATTGATAATAAGTTGTTTGAAAGAAGAAAGAAGAAGATTTAAAAAAAAGAAAAAAGAAAAGAGAAAAATGGGAGAGACTGTGATCAGGCAGGAGACTAGAACAAAGCCATACACTAGTGATTTAGGGTATATTTTGATCTGTTAGAAGAAACTGTATATCAAAATTTTAAAGAGAGAAGAACTTATATATATATGCCAAAAATAAGGGTAACTACTCTTAAGGGATAAAGTATGACTCTAAAACTGAAAAATAAAAAATGTTTTTTTAAAAAAGGGATTGATAAGATGTTGGTTGAAAAAGGGAAAAAGAAAAATTCGAAAAAAAAAAACAGTTAAAAAAATTAACTTTGAAAAACTAATGAATCATGGTAAAAAAGCCATGAATTCCATGTGCAGTATTCCCCTAGCACTGGAGTTCTCCTGTTCTCCTTGATCAGTAAACTTGGTCTTGGCTTGCTGGCTGTTCGCACTGATCTTCTGGGGGAGGGGCCTGTTGCCGTGGTTCCCAAATGTCTTTGCTTGAGGCAGAATTGCCCTACCCTTGTCGGTCTGGGCTAAGCAAGCTGCATGGGTTTGCTCTCAGGAGCTTTTGTTCCCTGCAAGCTCTCGGTACAGCTTTGGAGGACCAGGGTGAAAATGGTGGCCTCCCACTCTCTGCCCGGAGGAGCTGAGAACTCGGGACCCCGCTCCTCAGTGTGCCCCCAGAAAAAAGCAGTCAATCACTCCCATCTCCCCGGTCTCCCGCCGCACTCCGTGCTCACCCGGCCTGTGACCAAGCGTTTCTATCTCTGGCACCTGACCCCGTGTGGAGTCTCCAAACCTAGCAGATGCCTGCGGTGTGCTCCCGCGCCGCCCTCCTGGGGGAGGAAGGGGAGTCTCCCCGGCTCTGCTGCTTGTTCGTTCCCTGCTAGAGGAGCAGTGGCCCGACTGGGCCTCAGATCACAGTTTATGGCCACCCTGAGCTGAGAGCCCACGCCTCAGCTCCGTCTCTGCAGCCGGCTTCCCCACTCCGATACCTGGGAGCTCTGCCGCACTCAGGCACCCCCAGT
>NW_027397074.1:7563309-7657982 GCF_003265705.2 Callorhinus ursinus | reverse complement strand
GGCCGACGGAGGCCCCTCCCCCGCTGTCTATCCTCCAGAATATCGCCTCGGATTCACTTCTCCGCACGTCCTACCTTCTAGTAAGTGGTCGCTTCTCTGTTCAGAGTTGTTGCTACTCTCTTCTTCGATCTCCTGTTGAGTTTGTAGGTGTTCAGAATGGTTTGATCCCTATTCCGCTGAATTCCTGAGCCAGACGAAATCCAGGTCTCCTACTCCTCCGCCATCTTGCTCCGCCCCCCCAATAGGAGGCTATTTTATTAGGAGGTCTGTGTTAGCTCCTTCAAGTTCTGGTTCTTAACAGGGGAGACAAGTAATAAATTAAAATACTGAAGTGAATACTCTAAAGGTTTATATTAGGACCAAAAAAAAAAGTGCACACACTAAACGACAAAGAGACTAAAGGAATGCTTAATTGTCTTAAAAGAACAGTTTACAACACCTTCAGGCATTCCTTGTTTAGGAAAATCCTTAGAGACCCAGTGCTAAGGCAACATGGAAAGGAGGAAAAAAGAGGTTGTTGTTTTAGGATGAACTGAATTGCCTTTAGCATTATAGAAGAAATATATACTTATTTAAGCTATATGAACAAATAGACATAAGGAAGAAAATTAAAATTACTTACAATCTCTCAATCCAAAGAAAATCACTAATGGTATTATTTTTCTCCTAATTATTTTCTCCTCCATATATATGTAAAATTTGATTCAGATTATCTGACATATAGAATACATCCTTTTCTGTTCCATTAAAAAGTATTCTAATGAAAACATGCATCTATTGCAGGTTGCTCCACTTGTTTGGCATATGGAGCATATAATTAGCACCATTACTAGTAACAATAAGATGAATACCTGAACCATATTTCTTGCTGTTGCATATTTCAAACTACTTTGCTGGGAGAAACTCCACAAAATGGAATTATTTGGCCAAAGAAAAATAACATTTTAAGGTTCTTGATATATTGCCAAATTGGAGTCCAATATAGTGTGCCTTAGAAAATTCTTATTTTTTTCAACAGTCCTTGCAAAAGGTGATAAGGAAGAGAATATTTCACTATTGCCTAATTTTTAATTTCTTCAATTACTGAGTGAAAATAAACACTTTGTAGTCAGTTATAGGTCTCTTACCTGTAAATTATTTATATGTTATAGAATCAGTGCTTTTCTTAATGATTTCTAATTCTTCTTTATACATTAAGGATATTTTCCTTCTGTTGTTGGTGTTGCAATTATTTTTTCCAGTTTGTCACATTCCCTCCAGTTTTGATTACTTTCTGAACTATATATTTTTTGTGTCTGTGAATTCAAACATTTTCTTTGTAATTTCTTTTTTGACTTTTACCCTTCTAAAATTCTTCCTCAGAGATCATGTACATGTCCACCTATATGTATTGTAGTGATTTCTTAAAAATCCCTTTAATCTGTCTATATTTAGTTTTATTAATTTTTAGAAAATAAAGATATAATTTTCCAAATAATTACCTCAAATTATTTATTGGAGAGGCATTCAAACTTTTTTTTATCGCAACCTACATTAAAAAATGCATTTTACACATCTAAAACACATATGATACACATGTAAACCTATAACTGAAATAAAAGTGTCAAAAATAATTTTTATCATTCATGTTAGTACTGAATTATGAACCATTCTATTCTATTCTATCCTTCTAACCTATCCCATCCCATTCCATTTAATTTCATCTTTTTCTATTTCAATTAAAAAAAAAAAACCTGTGGTCAACAAAATAGATTTTAAAAATTTGTTAATGGCTTTGACCCATTGTCTGGAAAACATAATTTACTAAGTTTTTGCTTTGTAATCTGTGCCTTATTTTATACTAAGTTGTTATTTTTGTGTGTCTAAAATTGTGTTCCATTACTGTTGATTTTTGTATATTATTTTTAATGATTTTAGCTTTATAATATGCTTTAGTGTTTTGGAGGACAAGTCCCTCCCTATTCACTCTAAATTTTCACATTTATCTCAGCCAGTCTTGCATATTTGTTTTTGTAGGTTAACTTAATCACTCTATCACAAGTTAAAATTTTGGCACGTGTACCCTGTGAGCCTCTCACATCTATGGTGCTCTTAGAGCCTTAAGCCTTTTTTTCTTTTTTTTTTTATGTTATGTTAGTCACCATACAATGAATCATTAGTTTTTGATGTAGTGATCCAGCCTTAGGCCTTGATCAGGGACATGCTTTCTGGGAATCTACAACCATTTATTGTTTCTACTTCTAAACCACCTGGCAGCTATTTAAGCACCAAACCTTTTACTCTTTGGAGTAGGGTGGACCCTTAAATCTATATGACTGCTTTCCTTAGCAAAAAGGGACAATGTGGATACAGAGACATGTATACAGAGAATGTCATGTGAAGGTTGGAATGTGCTACAAGCCAAGGAACTACCAGAAGCTAGAGAGGTCTAAACAGACCCTTCTCCAGTACCTCCAGCATTGGTACTGAGAGAGACCCTCTCTCAGTACCTGAGCCCCACTAGCATCTTCATTTCAGGCTTCTGACCTTCAGAACTGTGGGATAAGAAATGTCTGTTGTCCCCAGTGACCCAGTTTGTGGTAGTTCATTATGGCAGCCCTAGACAATGAATACACCCTCCAATTGTACCAAATAAATTTATTAATTTTACTCTTTAAAAACAAACATAAAACTCATAATGATTTATGATGTACATTGTGAAGGAGTGCCCCATGAAATGAATTGTAGGTAATTGTTTTGTAATCACAGCACAATATAAATGTTAGATAGAAGAACAGTGACTAATGGAATGAATGCATTCTATATTATTCTCATTTTAAGTAACACTCATTTTCTTTCATGGAGTTTTATTTTAATTAAGGATCAAATTGTTCAAAACATCCCTACCAAAACTCTTATAGCAGTAAATCTGCTGATGGATCTGTATATTCTAAGTAATGCAATTAAAAAAAATCTCAATGGTATTTTTTTACACTCATGATTATTCTTTTCAGACAAGGGTTATTGAATTAAGTGAGCTATGAAATAGTTAGCAATAAGTGTATGCATTTATAGCAATGAACGTTAACCCCTCCCACCACCACTTGTCCAGAAGTTTAGGAAGCAGTACCGTTGTGGATAATCACATGTTTTGGATAACTTAATATCTAAAGTATTAGAATACATTTAATTGTAATCTCTATAAACTATACCTACTTATCCTGGGAACTTACAGTTACCTTAAAGTCACCATTGAAAAAGGAATTCTTTTTTTTTTTAAAGATTTTTTATTTATTTACTTGACAGAGAGAGACATATCTAGAGAGGGAACACAAGCAGGGGGAGTGGGAGAGGGAGAAGCAGGCTTCCTGCTGAGCAGGGAGCCCAATGCGGGGCTCGATCCTGGGATCATGACCTGAGCCAAAGGCAGACGCTTAACGACTGAGCTACCCAGGCGCCCTGAAAAAGTAATTATTCTTGAATAATTTTAGAAGTAGGTGGGGTTACCTGTCTGCTTAAACACTGTTGGTCATCTAAATTCTGTGTAAAATATAGTCCTATCTTAGTTATTACTCCCCCGTTAAGGAAAATTAAATTTCGAATAAGCACTAATTGAAATGAACATGTATAATATAGTGAAAACAAGGGAGACAATAGATGAGTATTTATGGAGTGGCTTCTGGGGGCTGAAAGTAGGAATTTAAAAATTTAAAAAGAAAGAAAAAGGAATAATCACCTTTCTGCAAAATTTTTATTAAATTTAACAGTTACAGGTCTTCAACATGTTTTGTTGATGTGGCTATTAATTTAGCTGTGAGTTTTAATCTTATTTTTAAGTTTAGCTAAAAGTCCACTAAACTGCTGTATGGTGTTTTTGATAATTTTTTGAATACATGGAAATAAGAAAATATGAAGTCCTCCCTTTCAGCAAGGTATTCAGACACTATTAAAGTTAGCTAAGTGACTAGTGCTGGATGTGTGGCTGTGAACAAGACAGAGAAGTTTCCTACTCTGCTAGGGAGACTATATTGATGCAAAAGTTAAATGCTGCTTAAAAGTCTTCGTATCAGTAAAAGCAATCTGAAAAAACAAAAACAAAACACCTATGTATTTGAATATTGAGAACTATATTAATATTGCAAAGTATTAATTCTATGGTTGATAAGTTTTGGAGGCTGGTTGCTTCTTGCCCTTGATGCTTAAATACACTGTAAAGAGTCACAAATAAGAACCATTTCTAATTCCCTATATTAAAATGTACTTTCCAAATTTCCCTTTCTCAAGAAATTAATAAGTACCAACCGTAATTTTGTGAAATTGGTCCAACTTATGGAAAGGTCCCTGAGGATAGAAAACCGAATAGACGAAAAAAGAAATGAAGATCTTGTGAAATCACTGATGTCACAGGTAGGAAACTTTTCAAAAAATAGAGAGGGATCATTCTGCAACCCCAGTGGAATATTGACTCAAGCCGGGGCTCAATGATGAATGCTAATATAGGTAAAAGATTACTGGCACATGCATCAAAATACCCTGCTAGTTGACTACTAATTGCAAAAAGAAACACCTGATAGACACCACCATCACCAAATGATCATATTTAAGAGTGAAGCCATCTGATGTTAGAGACCTTTTGGGATGCAATATGTAGTAATCAGTATCATCTATGAAGAAATCTTCACCAAAAGATGTTGAAATTTTATCTCATTAAGCCTAGGTTATAGCAAATATAGGGGATTGAAGAATAATGTATAAAAACAAAATAGAACTATCAGCTAAATCTAGAATATGAGCCATTCCAAAGACACCTGACCTACACTCCTCAAAAGGTTGAAGTCATTATATGGAGAAAAAAAAATGTCATTATATGGAGAAAAAAAAATGTCATTATATGGAGAAAAAAATGGAATGACTATTCAAGATTTAAAAGACTTAAAAGAACATAACAGTTAAATGCAGTGCATGATACCTGAGTTTGAGCTTATACAATGAGTCAAACAGCTAAAAGGCATTTTAGAGACAATAAGGGAATATGAATATGTATTGGGTGGCAGATAATATTACCAAATTATTG
Organism: Callorhinus ursinus; assembly: GCF_003265705.2. Classification (NCBI taxonomy): domain Eukaryota; kingdom Metazoa; phylum Chordata; class Mammalia; order Carnivora; family Otariidae; genus Callorhinus; species Callorhinus ursinus. The sequence continues at coordinate 7,652,929 of NW_027397074.1, read as the reverse complement.
TCAACTTTCTTAGTTGTGATGATGGCACTTGGTGTCATAGGAAAATGTCACTATTTTTAGAAGGTGCAAGCTGATGGATTTGAAAGTGTGTGCATGTCCTGATATCCACAACTTCCCTGCACAATCATTAAGCAAAATTCATGCATACACACACACACACACACACACACACAGAGCAAATGGCAAAATACTAAGGATTGTTGGAAGACTCTATGTGGTGGGCCTAAATGTAATCATCGTACACTTTAAACCTTTCATGTGTTTTAAAATGTTTCTGAAAAAATGTGTCTCTGGGGAAGGGGCATGTCAAATGCTACTGAAAGATTCATTAAGATGAGGACAGATTTAGCAGGAAGGAGGTTGTTTCTTTGGTGAGAGCAGTTTTAATCATTTTACAGTGGATCAGAAAGTAAACTAGAGGTGAGAAAAAGGAAATAGTGTAGACAAAACATGGAAGAAGTTTAGTAGTTATAAACTAGAAAGAAATGTCAGTTATGAATTAGAAAGAAAGAAGACTGAAAACTGAGGGAAGCTGATTTGAAGGAGAGATTTTACTTTTTTATTTGCACTTTTTATTTTGGAGTTCCTGTTTGTTTTTAAAAACTCTTGTTTTAAGGGGGAAAGAGGTGACTAGACACTGATGAGGAAGAATCAGTAGAGGGGGAAAATTGAAGAGGAAGAAGAGTAAAGGAGGGTGGTTTCAAGAGTTTTGGAATTAGATGAGTGTGAATAAGGAACCAAAACAAAGAAAACACAGATTTTCTCTGAAACATGTGAAGCTTTAGCCTCGGGCCCTCACTTCCATGATCCTTCCTAAGATGCTATGACTAATTTCTAATTTTTATTCTTTCCTTTTTCTTTCTCTCTTCCTCTCTTTCTCTCTTTTTCTTTCTCTCTCTCTCTCCCTCTCTTCTTCCCTCCCTTCCTTCCTTCCTCCCTCCCTTCCTTCCTTCCTTCCTAACTTTCTTTCTGAGGACAACCCCCTAAATTGTATAAATTTCAGATCCCACAAAACCTGAATCATCTATGGGAAGATGTTAAATAAGAATAAAAAGGAATAAACCTTATATATATGGGGTAGGTAGAATTCTAAGATGGCACCCAACATTCCTACTCAGTGAATACAACACCTGTATAATCCCCTCCTCTTGAATGTGGGTGGGACTATGAATATGGTGGACTGTGAATATGGTGGAATAGTCACTCCCTACATTCGGGCATTACACATTATATATATATATATATAATAGAGCTTGTCAAGCTTTAGCAAGCTTGAGAATCACTGGGAGAGCTTGTTAAAACAGACTCCTGAGTTGTATTATACTTTCAGTTTACTGATGAGGAAACTAGGACTTATAAAGATTACATGACTTCCTAAGATCACACAGCTGTTGGTGGCCAAGCTGGTACTAGGTATCATATACTGTGATTTCAGGGGTCTTTATTCTGTTACCACACATGCTCTATTTATACTTTATCCTCTATTGTTTATATTACTAGAAAACTTTCACCTGTTTTTATGAGGGCTATGAAAAAATTAGTCTTACTGATTTCGTAAAGTAAAATGCAACTTTTGAGAAATTTAAACTTAATTATCCAACCATATCCTTTACTAAGGGTAAGGATTTTTTCTCCCCATCTTGTTTGTTTTTTTAACAGAAACACTGCAGAATTTTAGATAACATAAACCTTATCCTGGATGTATTAGTTTCTATTGCAGCACAACAAGTTGCCATTAATGTACAGGCTTGAAACAGCACAAATTTATGATGTTACAATTTCCATGGGTCAAGACTCTAGGCACTGGGGCGCCTGGGTGGCTTAGATGGGTAAGCGTCTGCCTTCGGCTCAGGTCATGATCCCAGAGTCCTGGGATCGAGTCCCGCATCGGGCTCCCGGCTCCTTGGGAGCCTGCTTTTCCCTCTGCCTCTCTCTCTCTCTTTCTGTCTCTCATGAATAAATAAATAAAAATCTTAGAAAAAAAGACTCTAGGCACTGGTTAGCTTTTAGCCTAAAGCAAGGGTAAATGGGGCTTCCATCTCATCTGGGACTTGGGTTCTTCCAACACCAATTGTTGACAGAGTTTCATTCCCTGTAGTTCTGGAACTGAGAAGTGTTCTCAACTCTAAGAGGCTCCCTTTTGTTCTCTGGCAAGTGCCCTTCTCTATAGTGTGGCAGTTTTCTTCCCTGAGACTAGAAGAGAATTCTTTCAGTTGGCCAAGGCAGTTATATGATGTAATATGACAAAAATCATGGGCGTGAGTCTCCTCCTTGCCAAATGATATGACCTAATGTAGGGAGTGACTATTCTACCATATTCACAGTCCCACCCACATTCAAGAGGAGGGGAGTATACAGGTGTACTCACTGAGTAGGAATGTTGGGTGCCATCTTAGAATTCTGCCTACCCCACATAAAGATATCTGAAAAGTTATCTAGGCATTTTATGCTTGATGAGACTTCAAAAAATCTTTGAGATTCAAAGCAGCAAAGATTTTTCTCTAGATGCTTGTTTTAAATCTGTATTATCAAGCAAAAACATGGGACAAGCATTCCATTCTTGCTAAAACAATGAGTTGTTATCTGTCTTTGATGTGACTGTAATTGCCTCCTTTGCTAATGTTGCTCCTCATTTTTAGAGAATCCTTAATAGCTTTCCTCTTGGAGATTATTATCCTTTGAATATGTATATTTCTGTAAATATTCAACACTGTCTTGTAAAAGGAAACCAGGATCCTGTCTGACAGTTGAACAGGACATGAGTTTATAATTTGGTATTGTGTTATTTTTTTTAAAAGCTGTGAATATAATAATAAAGATTAAAACACTACAGGGAGTATGTGTCTGTGGCAGTTGTAGGTGTTAATTATGTTGTCAGATGGAAGAGTGAAAATTCAACCTCCTGAACTTGGGTCTTGGAAGGTAGGCCAAGTATCTGATTTTTTTCCTATTGTTATTAAGATGTATTTGTTTGTACTCCTAAATATCTTTGCTCCTGTAGATTTATTATTATTATTATTTTGAAGACAGAAACCTAGATAAAATCAGACACTTTTTTGGATCCCAGAACTGCATGGTTTAGCAGATTCACTAGAGGGTTTTTAAAAGCTGAGTAGTGTGAACTGGATGCTTAAAGAGTGTCTGGGGCTTTGATCACAGTAGGTAAGCCTTCAAAAGTCAGAGGATCTCTATTAATACAGGGCACATAAAAATGTTGTGGTTTTGTTTTTTGGCACTTAAAGGTATTAATCTATTTCAGTACTCATCAGTAAGTATGTCCATCAGTTGAGCTAAAATGCAGTGAGAATTAAAAAAAAGAAAACCAAAAACCAAAAACCAAAACAAACCTAAAGAAACCACTTATCTTAATGCTTCTTAACCTCTGTAAGATGCTGTTTAGCTTGTAAATATTTTATTTGTGACTGACTGTGATTAAAAAATAAGATTCTGAGTTCCTACACATTCTGATTTTTAGAAATGGAAGAGGGTTTGTGTATGTGTGTGTGTGTGTGTGTGTGTGTGTGTGTGTGTGTGTGTGTGTGTTTTCATTTGGGAGATTTAGTAGTTATTGTTCTCAAAATAGGGAAATTTAATACCAAACTTTCATGGGTGATTGGTTTACTAACATTATAGTCTGGTTTTGAAAAATTTCAGGCAAGAGTAGAAGCAACATTCCATTTCTCATTCTAAATAGATTATATCAAGTGGTAACATCCAAGGAGCCTCCAGTTTGCATATTGAAGCCAAAGTGGTCTGTTCAAAGAGTCTATTTGATGCTTCTTCACTAGGGATTCCCATGGTGATTTTTAAATGCTTTCAGTAGGATGGAGACCTAATTTTCAACAAGGGCCACAAAACCTTGTGACTTGGCCTTACATCTACCTCAGCTTAGAGATTATCACACACCATTGTTCGTTTTACTGTGGACTTCAGTTACATTGGCATTGCCCTCCTTCTAGTTCCTTGAGAGATGTGTACACACTGCCACATAACCTTTGCACATAATGTTTCTTCTATCCAGAACATATTTACACTTCTCTGCCCCCTCCCACAGCCACCTTTTTTGTTAGATCTTACCTTTGTCATTTCTTTTTTTAAAGGTTTATTTATTTTTATTTTGAGAGAGTGAGAATGTGAGAGAGAGAGAGAGAGTACATGAGAGGTGGGACAATCAGAGGGAGAAGCAGACTCCTCGCTGAGCAGGGAGCCCAATGCAGGACTTGATCCCAGGACTCCAGGATCATGACCTGAGCCGAAGGCAGTCGCTTAACCAACTGAGCCGCCCAGGCGCCCTTACCTTTGTCATTTCTTGAAGAAAACATCCATCTTGGACTATTCTCTCCCTACCTGTCTAGTTAAGATTTTTGTTACCTGGGCTTATGGAATCATGGCATTCTGTCCTTTCCTAGTCCTTCCCTCAATTTATAATTATACATCTATAAGTGAGATTGTTTAATTAGTATCTGCCATTGCCTCTTATCGCACTAGAGTAAACTCTTAAGAAGTCAGGGATTTTGTCTTATATACTTATTACTTCATCTCCAGGGTCTAGCACAAGGCTAAGTATATGAAAGATATTGAATAAATATTTGTTGAATGAATACATGAATGAATGAACAAATGGATGGATAAGTGAAAGAGTGCATGGATTTGATTATTCATGACCTGGGAACATTGGTCATCTCAATTAAAAGCTATACTTGCAAATAAACAAAACATAGAGCAAGGTCAGCAACCACTCTACCCATTAACAGCAAGGCTGCTTCATAGACCTATGCCTGCTAACCAGTTAATCACTATTATTTTGATGTACCTTGTGAAAATTTTAATAAATTCAAAATAACAAAGACAGATGGTGACCTGAACACATTATGGAATGTCAACATAGTTCCCATCCTTTCCACAGGTGGGCCAAACATAAGGACAAGAAGAATAGAGCCTGAAGGGAATTGCACAAGCCATGAAACAAAATAGATTAGGACTAGCTAGCCCAATAGTTTTTTTTGCCAGAGGTTAGCTCTGAGAAGGCATTTAAAGGAATACAGCAGAACATTCTAGGCAGGCAGATAGCATAAAAGAAAAAAAGCAGAAATGGCAGAAGAAACCAGAAGACAGAGAAGTAATGTTAAGCAGGAGTGAAGAGGCCAATTGTTCACCAAGATTTGAGGTAGCCAGAGAACAGTATAGCCTATGTCCAGTTGTCCTTTCTGCTTGAGGTGATGTTACTGCCAACTTAAAACTCTTCCATGTAGATGATGGCCTGGCATTTAAATCTTCTCCTTCTCTGAAAGCATAAGAAAACGAAATTAAATAAAGTATTTTTTTCTTAAAAAACAGTCATGAATGGTGGCAGTGTGACTTGGTCTGGCATTTGTAGTGATTCTAGGAAGTAATGTCTTTCCAATCTATTTGTATTTTTACCAGCAATTACTAGAGACCTTCCTCACAGGCAGTCAAAACATGATCAAATGTAATCAAATTTGTAATAAAGTAACATTTTTCATCAATCAAGAAAAGGAAGCTTGACATGTAAATGTCATCCCACAAAGTTGATATTTTAGGATTGCTTTGCTCTTTTATCAAATGCTGAAATCAAGACTTCTTTGGATCACTGAGATTCAATGACTGTTTCATTGAAGACTTTTGAAATTGCCTTTAAAAAGGTACAAATAGAAATTTTATCAGATTAAACTGAAACTAACTTTAACCTGTAAAAGAGATCTAAAGAAGCGTTATCTACAACCCCTAACAGTTGTGAATGGACCCCTATAAGTATATTGCTTTGCTAAGTAAGAAAAATAAAGTATTAAAAATTCCAAAAAAATTATATACAGTTAGAAATTAGAATGCAAAATAGAAAATATATTTAAAAGTGATTATAAAAGTCATTAGCAAAAAGATGGCATATAAATAATTCTTTTATATTTCTTCCTTTAATTGAGCTTTTGTTTCTTAATTATTCCATTTTGGCATGGAAAATGCCAGGACTTTAATTTTACATACTAGATCACCAGTGAAAGGCACCCTTGGAAGTAATGAGGCGTTATCCATTGATCTGATGCTTTTCATAAACTCGTCTGAATCTGTCTCTATTTCTCTTCTTCAGCCTGTCCTCCACTGAAGTCAAATACCAGTCTGATCCTGTAACTCTTTTTTGCTTAAAGCCACTGTGCTTAGGACAAGCTCATCCCAGCCCTCATCTTGGCCTTACCTCTGCTCCCCTCAATCTCTTCCTGCTTTTTCCGCCACAACACCTTCGCTGACTTCCTCAGAAGAGCTTGGCTCCCTCCCTCTCTCTCTCTCTAGCAATCTACCCAGGCCCCACCTCCAGCTGGGTGCATCCCCCCCCCCCTTTGTCTAGTTAACTCTTAGGCTTACATCTCATTTCTGAACTCACTGCTGTCCTTGCTCACCCTGTTATGTGATTTTAAGACTCCAGGAAGTTTTTCTTCAAAGCATTCATCACAGTTTTTGTTAGCCATTTGTAAAACTATTTTATTATTGTCTGCACCCCACTAGATAAACTCTGAGCTCTATGAAGCCAGGCTCTATGTCTCAGTGCTTAGGTGCTGAGAAGATAACTAAAGAAATTCCTTGAAGGTGTGAAACAATAAATAGCTTGTGAAACTGATTACATTTAGGAGAACTAGGATTTTCAATCATGTCAAAATTATTCAAAGCATTCTCAAAAGAATATGGATTATTGCTATTGCTGGTGACATGAAGTGGCACATGTGAAGCAACATTCAATTTTCCTAAAGTAACTTTTGGAATCAAGCATTCTTCAAGTGAACCATGATTAGGTATTCAGAGAGAAAAAAAATACCCCTTAGAAAAGAATTGCAACCCCCTTGATTGGAAATGCATATATATATTCTTTTCTTTTTTTTTTTTGCATATAAACATTGATTGATAAGTCCATAAGAGAGAGTTATACCTTATACTTATATGAAAAGATTATACCTACGTTTATTATTATATTTATTAAAATTTTACATTCTCATAAAAAATTCAAAGAGTACAACAAAATGTGTTTATTTTTTCATATGTACAGGATAGGCATAATTTGGCAAGGCTAAGCTTAGCAAAACATCTCAAAATCTCAGGGATTTTGCCTTTAAAAAATACATATTTGAGATCTCCTGGGGACTCCAATAAAGGAAGACAAGTGGGGGTGGAAGAAGGCTGTAAGTCTGTACATTTAAGAATTACTGTAATTGGGAAAAGGGTTTTGCATTCTCATCAATATAGTAATAATAGCTACAATTTATTTGATGCTTATTATGTAACAAGCACTGTACAAGGTACTTTATGCCTATTAGTTTATTTAATACTGGTATCAAATACATGAATAATTAAAAAAGAAATGTATCTACCAGCCAATGAGAATCTTTACCAAAAAGGCTCTGTTTTTATTTTTTTAATAGCCCATGTGATATATAGCTGTCCTATTTTACTTAATAGTTAATGTAAATTTTATTCCTCATATTCTTCCTTAAATGAGCTTGAATGTAGTGGATTTGAATTTAGGTGGGGTTGTTCTGTGTGAATCAGGACAAAACTGGGCATAATTTGTTTGGGAAAGCCTACAATGTCTCAAAACTAGAGTAGAGATGCACTTCTCAGTGTTACAGGCTGAACCATCTTCCCAGCTTCAATTGTCAGGAAAATATATCTAGATCAGAGAATACACTAGTATAGAAGAATCTACTTTTGTTAGTTCTGCTTTGGGAGAGATTGTACAACCAGTAACTATGGATTACTCAAAAATCAGGATTTACCAGCCAGCAGTTCATAATACAAATTATTGATCACTTATTTGTTGTTCTATCCATATTTTCATATATCATCATCATTTATATTTTTGAAGATATAAATTTATATATGTATATACAATATGATAATATGTATATAAACATACTATAATGAATTTTATATAGAAAGAAACTCTTACCCATCATAATGACGGCTAACATTTGTAGGGCACTTACTAAGAACCAAGCACTGAGCTAAGCACTTGATATTTATTTTTTCATTTAATCCTCATAACAATGCAATGGACTGTTATTATTCACAGCATTATTACTCTGGTATTATCCCCATTTTACCAGTAAAGGCAATTGGAGTCAGATTAAGTTCGATATACAAGGTCACTTCTCTAGTAATCAATGAAGGCCAGACTGGAATCCAGTTCTTCTGAAACCAAAGGCAACCCTGCTCTTCACCACCAAGATAAATAGTCTTAGCCCCAGGCCAGCTTTTCAAGTCATTCCAGGTCATACCACCACCTCCAATACCACCATGTACTTCTAGATATTTTATGTCCTGCCACTAAACCACTAACCTAGATACTCCACATACCCGACCTTCTTTCTGTTTCTCAAACACACTGAGCTTTCCTTTGCTTTTACTGTTCCCCTGCCTGGACTCCTCCATCCCCTGATACTCACTTGTTGGCTTCTCACTCAAAGCTCACCTCCTCAGGAAGGCCTTCCTTGACTACTGATTTAAATAAAGTCTTGCCTGTCCCAACTCTTGTCACCTTTCATCACATTACCTGTTTTCTTCACAGTACTCATCATTTCTTCAAATTATCCTCAGTATTTATTTGTTTCTGAGTTTATTGTTTGTCTCTCCTGTAAGAATCTAAGCTCTAACGGTTCTTAGCTTTTTATTTACCATTGTACATTTATTCTATGAATGGCTATATGATAGTAGATTTGTTTGGATTTAGCCAAAGCGTTTGCTTACAAAGATGAATAAAATAGGAATTATTATATCAAGAAGCTGATAATAGAACAGTTGGAGAAAAAGATTTTTTAAAATCTCAAATCACTATTTTGTGTCACCAGATAATTTCAGGTTGAAATTGATACCTTAACTCTAGACTCAATTTATCTTGCAAACAGAGATAAAGATGAAAATCCTCTCTCCAATAAGCTCTAAAGCCTCCTCATGAATACAGAATATGGATGATTTGAGTGGTCAGTATTATGTATGGACTGTACTTGTAAATCCCAAACCTGTCTACTTTATATAAACACCTGGAGAACTTTATAACCTAACAGGTTTGGGATCTCCCAGACATCCAGATTTAGTATGTCAAGGGTGGGGCCTGGAAATCTGTGTTTTTAAAGCAAGCACCTCCCCACTCCCCTGGGGTTTCTTTAAGACCCACCACAGGAGCTGCCTTGCTCAGAAACAAACAAAAAACAACTGTGTTTTGTGCTGGCAATGAATTTTAGGAAAATAGCATACATTTACATAAGTTAAATCTAAAAAGCAAGAATTCTTTCTTTTTAACCAAACTAAATCTTAAAATTAAAGTTTGTACTTTTTTGAAGTTTGTACTTTTAAAATTCATTTATTCAGACATTGCTTTAGTTTTCACTTATAAATCTTTCCTACTGAAAAGCACAAGGTACTTTACAAACATTAACTACATGAGAAACATGAATCTTGACAAAAACACTGTCAGCTAGATAAAGTGTTCTTAGTAAATGAAAAAGTGTAATTCTGCTTTTCAAATTGAATTTCAAATGATTTTTCTTGCTTTAGTGACATATGAATTGGTTTGTTGCTTTGTTGATTCTGGGGTTATTTTATGTGCATTTAGTTAACCTTACATATCCTGCCAGTTGAACACTCTCTTTTCCATATATCTTTCTTCTTTACCTTTAAATGAGAAAACACACATTATGTTAAGTAGGGGGAGAGGAAGTGAAGTTCTACTTTACCATGTTGCCCCTAGAGATCTTTCTTTATCCCTTTTTGATTGTCTCCAACTATCCAGAGGTGGCTTCCTTGAATTTCAAGGCTAGGCCAGGTTTTCTCTGTGTTGTCACAATCTACTGCAACACTATAGCTTTTCTGCACTGCAGATAATTGAAGTCTTGGTAAAGGATCTAAAAAAAAAACCAAAAAAACAAAAAGGAAGAAGTGAGAGAGAAAGAAAGAAATAGAGATTGTTCTGTTCAACGTCTAGGGTCTCTTCCCCTTCTAATAGTTTTTCTGTACAAATCAAAAGGAAGCCACACCTAGACCTGTCCCTCCACAAGCACAAGATGAGAGATGTTCTCATCTTATTTTTGTTTGTATTTTTCTTTCTATCAAATTTACCTAACTCTATGCTATACTCTTCTGAAGTTCAGAATTCAGTTTAGGCTTCCTTTTAGAATAATTTGAGAAAACAACTTTACTTAAAGATTAGTAGTTAAAAATTGCTCAGCTTCTGGGGGGTGTATACCCCATAGCTGTACACCCATAGCTGCTCTATACTTGATATCTGGGACTTAATTTAATTATTTGACAGAGAGACACAACATGAGAGGGAACACAGGCAGGGGGAGGGGGAGGGAGAAAGCTTCCCACTGAGCAGGGAGCCTGGTGCAGGGCTCGATCCCAGGACCCTGGGATCATGACCTGAGCCGAAGGCAGATGCTTAACCGACTGAGCCACCCAGGCGCCCCATCAAGGACTTAATTTTAAATGATAGAAATCAGGCACACGCTTCTCCCTCTGTGCTCTCGGAGTCTCTGAATATTTAACATGAATTGAATGAAATGAAGAATTGGCATTGTTCATAGTAAAATTTAGCAGAAAATAAATCACTATTCAACTTATATTGTAAATGACCAATTTAGCTAGATGGAGCTCCATGGTTAAACATGCCCTATGTTGGATTGCTCTCCTTTTGATGCAATTAGGCATTAAGTTTTTGTAAACCACATTTTTAACCCACAACAACAAAGAAGTGTAGGAGCTACAATGGAACAGAAAAAAGTTACATGGAATCCCCAAAATGCATAGTATCAAAAAAAAAAGTAGTATTTCTTGAATGATCAATTCTTGAAATGTATGGCCATCTTTGCAGCAAAACAATTATAACTTGTTATTTCACTACGAGAAACAGTGCTGACGAGGCTAACATGTTTTGCTTTTGTTTTTGTTTTTTGTCTGCCTCATTATTTCACAAGGGGATAAAAAAAGGCTATGAACTCAGTTTAAGTGAATAAAAGTCAATACATGTAAAACCTATTTTTAATTGGAGTTTTTTCAATGCCCTTGACTAGTACACTTATTTTAAAATGCTTTATTAGTCAGCTTTTTAAAACAAGAAACCCTGGAAATTCATGCTTCATCTTCTTCCATATTTGCCTAAGGCTGATTCTGCTCTTATTCTTCCAAATAACAACTGAGTCCAATTTTGCATATCTCGATTTAAAGCTTACACAACGAGTCTTTGTCTTATGTATTAAGTAAGCACAAAAGAATAGCAGTTTGGATTGCAGAATGTCAACAAAGGTTTAGTGTAGCTTTTGGTTTCTTTGAATGGAAAAAGGTACCCCTCCTGTCACTCTCTTTGGTGACTACTAACAAAATAAGAGATATCAGAAATGAGTTGACAGTAACTGGTTATTAGCCTTCAAAAGTCTATCCTCCCATGCCCAAAATCCAGATTGCTAAATTAGAGAGAAATGAGCTCCGTGCACAGGGCTCTGCCTGAGCATTGTTTGGAATGCATGGCATCCTATTAGTGCCCTATGACCAAATTCCTTAATTGCGAATTGAATTTTCCTCCTTCACTACTTCACTTTCCATCAGCCTGCCCAGAGAAAACGAATGTGTCAGACATAATGTACTTCTGATTCCCTAAAAATAAATGCAGAAATTAAAATCCCTTGAGATTTCAGTTCTGGCGTGGCAGAGATTCAGAAGCCAGATGCTGTGTAGGCTCTTGGAAACAGGCAAAGTGAACGCCAGCATTAGCCTTCTGAGGACTGAGAGTGCAACCAGTATGTGTTTTATTGGCATTTTTTTCAACCTGGATTTTCACAGCAGAACTAGATTAGGTCTTCCTGTGTGTTCTCCCTAATTTATCTGCTCTTTTTGCAGATGTTTGCCTAAAATACATTTTGTTTAGTTGTAGGTGGTTTCTTTTTTAACAACTCAAAGATGATATTATAATATTTCCCTGTTGAGAACCAGCAAACCAGCAGACTATTATTTTAGGAACTCTTGTACTCTATAGAACATCATGCATTTCCTGGTATTCCCTGGAAACCCAGAGTAATGAATGAATTGTGGAATATGTGGGAGACTTTTAAAAAAATATGTCTGTTTGAAAGAAAGGTGCAACAGAAGACAGGAGCATATACTTTTTATGTATATTTCTAAGAGAGAAATGCAGTATGAAAGAAATATGCTTCTTGGACTAAGCTATGTTGAGAATTATCGTATCTATTTTCTAGGAAGTAGTGGACCCTTTCTTTTACCCAAACTATGTTAAATAACAACTTCCTGATCCTAAAGCCCAGGTCAGCTCCTCCATTTCTGCAAAGAAACATGTTGCTAGAATAACATTTCCAAATCCAGCAGTGAAGTAAGAAATTTCATTTCCATAGAAACCAAAAATGAAACAATAACTTAAATGTAAGAGCCGAGTCACAATTAGAGCAACAGCTCTTTCCCTAAATTGTCACACACAGCATTCACAGGAACAAATAAGAAGTATAAATGGAGGGGGTCAGGATAGGGCATGTTAAAAATGAAATATTCTGTAGAAATGTTAAAAGGCAAAATGTATATGTGTTGACTTTCATATATATAACACTGACCTTTTGGGGATTGGCTTGAATTTCTTTTCTTTTCTTTTTTTTTTAATAAAGTGTTTATTTATTTGACAGAGAGAGACACAGCGAGAGAGGAAACACAAGCAGGGGGAGAGGGAGAGGGAGAGGCCGGCTTCCCGCTGAGCAGGGAGCCCAATGCGGGGCTCGATCGGAGGACCCTGGGATCATGACCTGAGCTGAAGGCAGATGCTTAACGACTGAGCCACCCAGGCGCCCCTGGCTTGAATTTCTAACCATTGTTTCTTTATCTGTAAAATGGGAGTAATAGTATGTACTATCTACTTCTTAGGCAATTAGCATTCACACTGAGCACTTAATATGTATCAGGCACAAAGTGCCTTCTATGAATTTACTCAATTCTCACTATTATACTTATTTTTCTAGATAATAGCTAACAGCTTTATGGTGCTTTTTATGTGCCTCGCGTGGTTCTAAGCATACTTTTCATACATTTATCAACACATTTTCCTCCAAACAACTGTGGGGTAGAAACAACCATTGCCCTACATTACAAATGAGAATCTAAATCAAAAAGAAAATGAGATAATGCATATTTGGTAAACTGCAAAGTATTGTATACAAGTAGGTATACAGTTATATCATCTCCATGGATTATTTAACTACTTTCTGTGTATGTAATTAAATAATTCCTTTCTTCCTACTCTAATTTGGATTTTAACTAAAACGATTTTTATTACATGACCTAATAGTTTCTATAAGAGATATAGTTTATTTTATCTTTTAATGTTTTACTTTATGAATGAAAGTAATATTGAAATTTGAGGGCATACTTAAGTATCAGATAATGATCATATAATTATGTTTTAACTATTGTTAAGAAGCTTTTACAAATTACCAGAATTAATTCTAATCTATGCTGAAAAGCAGAAGCTCACATTTGTTCTGTATCTAACAAAATACTTTTAAAGCAGTGTTTCACTGGTTTCTATTTTTGTCCATTGGTCCTCAGATGTGGGATTTGAAGTTCGGTATTTATCATCTTCACTGCCATTGTGGTATTGTGATCGGAGTTCATTATTACTTGAGTTACACTACCAAAGTAAATGGAAAGTGGTCCTCTAAAGTTGGACCTAACAGTGCACATTCAGAACTATGGAAATGTGTGAGGAATTGAATCAGTCCAATTCTTATGGACTTGTTTTTTTCTTAGCAAATGTTGTAATAAAACTGTACTTGTGTACTTTCATAACTTCACATTGGAAAACAGAATTCAAGATATCCCTAGCTATATTCCTAGAGCCTGATAATGAGGCACATGTAACACATGAGACACATGTATTATATCATCTGTCTACTTTCTACATCTACCTTCTATGCACAAATCAAAGACAAAATAACTAGCAGCACTGTGTAAAATTTTGTTGGTTGCATTTATGTAGAGAGTGAAAACTATATGTAGGGATTATATCCAATTTACTATGAACGTTTTTTCTAGATTGTAATAAACAAAGGAAATTTGAAAACAATTTGAGCAATCTTTTCTTTTTGCTCCTTGTTCAGTTATCAGAACAAAACTGCAAAAAGCTTTTATAAAAGGAGTAAGACATGACATTGCCTGAGTTGCTGTATGAAGCATGGCATAGGGAAATGCAGGTGTTAGTAATGTCATAAAGATGCCATGTGTCACTTGTTAAAGAGCAAGAAGGGTGGTCTGTGGGCTCCGACTGACATGCTGTCTGTTTATTGCATGGGAAACTTTCCAGCTTGTGTGCTGGTGGATCAGGGACCATGACTGAAGACATTCAAGACACTAGGAAGTTGGGAACAATTTAAAGGATGCTGGTTGGGAGGTTAAAGTGTGGAGTTAGAAATGACAGGATTAAAATTAGAATCAGGGCAAGTAAGATAAGAGATTCTTCAGGTCTTTGAACCTGCTCTAATTTCTGTTCTGCTAAATACCTTGCATCTTTTAAGACTAAACTTGTATGTTGACATCATAATATGATAATAGTTATTATTACTCATACACATGCACATATATATACTCACACACATGCACATTCACAAATATTCTCCGTGTAACACACCCATCTTTGGGTCTTCTTCCTACATTGGTATCTGAAGACCAAACCATATGGCCTTAAGGGTGTATGTTTAGTTTAGAAGCCTTCTTCCTACTAAAAACAAAACAAAAACAAAAACAAAAAAAGACTATTGAGATAAAATATGTCTCTCAATTATTTTTAACAGAAATTCATGTTTAATGCAAACCAAACCCACATGTTAGTAGAGAAAAGCAAGGTTCTGATAACCCACACTTTAATTATGGGAGGTTGTAACAGACACCAATGTATAAACATGAGCTAATCAAGCAATCCGAATAACAGAACAAATAAATGAAGCGGAGAATAAAAGAACAACATGTAAATTTTATCACAAGAAAGTTCATTTCTCATTAAACTTCAGTAGTGTCTATATTGACCTTAATTAAAACCAGGATGTATAAGACCCAGTGATATATCCTCCCTCTGCAAGTCATGATTGTGAGAAAGTGTTTTGTACCTATTGTGCCCAGCCAATGTGGGTGTAAGGTAAATAGCCAGGAAAGACAGAGAGCATTGGTTCTGTCATCAAGATAATGCAGGTGAAAGACTACTATCAGACTGCATGAAAGTGCCATATTATGTGTCACAAACTAGAAATATGTAGGTATTCAGAACATAGATATCCTATGAAACTGAAATTTGCTAGATACTGGAACTTGAGCCTCACTTAGAATTAAGAATTTATATAAATACAGAAAAGCTGTTTCGTATCTGGGAAATAAAATCATGAACAAAGCCATAGAGAACTTAGCTTTGGGATGGCGGATAATGGGGCAGCAAGACGCTGGCATGTCTGGAGTTAAAATTTCCTTTTAGATATTTGTGGAAACAATTTTATTTGGACATCTGCCTTGATTATTGAGTGCAGATATGGTACATTAATAATTATTGGCTTTTGAGCAAAGAAATGATAAACATGTACCTAAAGGAAAATTAGCATAACAATGATGTGCACCATTACTTTTGAAAGTAATGAGGGAAAGAGGAGAGGAATGAAGAGGGTAAGGAATGACTTTGGCCATGAAGTAGGGAATGTTAGATTAATTGACGCTTGAAGTGATGGAGATTTAGACCAGTTGAAATGGTAGCAGAGTGCAGACATTTGAAAGGAAAAACTGGAACGGCTTGGTGACTTTCTGCGTAGTCAAATATATGAGAAATCCATTGTAAGCAAAAACCATGTCTTTTTGTTCTCTGTATTTTCAGTATCCAAAACAGTATCTGGAACAAAGAAATTATTTGATAAATGTTATACCTGATGAAGACAATGCAAGACAGGGAAAGTAAAGAGTTGAAATAAGAACCCAAGTTTGAGAAACTATCAAAGGCAGAAACTGGGATTGTAAGAAAGGAGTACCTTACCTGGAGGAAAGGTGTAATTAAGAGATTTAGGGCTTGTGGTGATGGTGAATTAGCCAATGAAAAATGACTTAAATAAATAGAATGTTGAAAGATTCAAAAAGTTTGTTAATTCATTGCTAGTGTTGCTTTTTCTTGAAAAACCTAGAAACATTCAGAAGCTGATTAAGGCACTGGATACTTGAATTAGTATTGGTGCTGTAACTAAACCTAAGAAGGTCATATACCTAATAATATTGTCATTGCCAAAAATTAAAATGCCAATTAAATTTTTAAAAATATCTTAAAATAATCTCATAATTTTTCCATTGTGATTAAACATCATGTCATTTCTTTGATTTTTTTAAGGCTCTAGAGTAGATCAAATAAATCAAAGCTATATTAAGAGTAGTGGAAGGGCACCTGGGTGGTGCAGTCCATTAAGTGTCAGACTCTTGGTTGGGTTCAGGTCCATGCATGATCTCAGTGTCGTGAGATTGAGCTCCATGTCGGGCTCTGTGCTCAGAGTAGAGTCTGCTTGAGATTCTTTGTCCCTCTGCCCCTCTGAAACAGCATTTCAGGGTCTATTAATATAGCAGAGAAAAATTATTCTTTTGAGAAGCTTAAGGACTTCAAAGATTGTATTTCCTTGTTTGGAGAATTGAAAAATAGATACACAGAGATTAAATTGACTTGCAAATATCATCTAGTGAGTCAATGACAAAACTAGAACTCAACTCCCAATGTTTAGAATTTTACATTCAGCATAAAATCTACTGGACCACACGATTTCTTTATATTGGCAAGTAAGAATTACTTTAAGCCAGCAAGTGTGATCAGCTTTCATTGTCAGAAGTGAACGCCTTGGACAAATCAAATGATTTATCAAAGACCTGGCCAAAATCTTCTAAAAATAGTCTCTCAGGCTATGGGTTATGACAAATCTATTCCAGGAGAGTTAAAACTGATCAGTTGTCTTTGCCTTTAGAAAGTTGCTTGCTGCCAAGCTACAGAGTATCTGAGAGGCAGTTAAGCAAGCCATGCCCTGCTTAAGTTTCACACACATTACTGAAATTCAAGGCTCACTCTCATCTTCACTTCATTTCCGTTACCTTCCTGAAAGTATTGTAAATAAGAACTATGCTCACTATGACTGCAGCCTCCATGTAATAATTGAGATTAAACATTAGGTTACACATTAAGTTTTTTTGGTTCGTTTGCTTAAACTGTTATTACTGTGGAAATAGCTATTATATCCAGGTAATAATGTGACTGTTGCTTATTGATCTAGAATTATAATAAAGAACTAAACATGTATCTTCATCTGTACACCAGACTTCCTCCTTGTTTCCTGATAGCCTTCCTTAGTTATAGTACATAACACTCCTGAGACCAAACATGCTACCCCTACCTGTTTCACAGTACCTGGAACATTACAGAAGTACAGTAAATGGCAGTGACTAGGGAAATCATATATCAGAGTGGAGTCATTCAAACTGGCTTGAGTTCTCGCTCCCTTGCATGTCAGTGCCTATTCAGTATCCAAGTTTAACCTCCCTGACTCACAATTTTCTAATCTGTAAAACAGAAAATTATAGTAAGATATATGATTTCCCTAGTAACTGCCACTTCCACTTACTGTGGCAAAATTCTGGCAGGTAATGCTCATGGATTTAAGGGAGCTTTTCTGGGGCGCCAGGGTGACTCAGCCGGTTGAGAATCCAACTCTTTCAGCTCAGGTCATGATCTCAGGGTCATGGGGCTCTGCATTCATTGGAGAGTCTGCTTGAGATTCTCTCTCTCCCCCCCTTTGCCCCCCTCCTCCCTCTCCCTTTGCCCCTCCTCCTAAAATAAATAAATAAAATCTTTAAAAAAAATAAGTTATCTTTTCTCACAGGTCTCGGGAGAGGTCTGGATTAAAACCCAGGTTTCTTCACCCCAGATGTGTGGTCACCTGCCTGCAGTTTTTATCTTGTACATAAGAGTTGAAGAAAAATAGGAAAGAAGATAAATATGAGACATTTGGAAATATATTGCTATCATCATATCTCTCTGGCAAATTTACACGTTAAGAATAAGACCACATACAAAGCCTTAGTAGAGAGCAGTCTTCAGATGGGAGAAGGGAAGGCAGGGATGAAGGTGGAAAGGCAGCAATGGATAAGAAGTAGAGGACGGCTCTGGGGCCTAATTCGTCATTTGGTCCAAAAGTTCTTCTTCCATCCCATAAATACATAACTCTTTAACTTGTATGTGTTATAAATATTTCATTGGGATATTATGCCCGAGTTGGTGTTGCTACTGTATATCCAGTGGATACATGTCTATAAGAATAAGATATGAAGGCTGCAAGAAACAAAGAAAAAAACTCTATGTATTTCTATTTGCAACACACCTCCTGCAATGTTACAAATAATCAGATAATTGATATTTATTTCAAAATGATGGAGTTATCTTTTCAAAAACTAGACTCTTTTCCCTGATACTGTTTTCTTTCTACAGTTTTTACTGTCTCATTCTACTCCCCCTAGAACAATGCTGACAGTCCTTCTTAGCCTGCTTCAACCACTTTATATATAAATCATATTCATAGTCATAATTGCCTGATGCCTTGGTGATACTTCTTAAAATTGTATGTTAAGAAAATTATGTCACCCTTTGAGATCCATCCTTATTTGCCCATTCCCCTGCATTATCCATTCCCAAAATATTTATGTTGCATGTTATAGTTTCCTCTTAAGGAGTCCTGGCTAATTCAGCTCTGTATTTATTACACAAACAGGGCATTGTATCCATTCTCAGCCAATGTCACATCCTTCTGTTGAGATGTTTACAAACATTTCTTCAAACTTGGCATCTAATTATACTCAGCTTCAGATATCCTAATACTTTCTACTTGTTTGCTTGACTTAAATCTTAATATTGTTGATTGCAAAACACTTTGAAAAACAACAGAAGCAAAGAACTTGTTGGTTATTTTCAATTTTGTTGCCATAATTGGATTTTACAGTAATTGGAAGGAAAAGAAAGTTTTTTTTTTCCTACTTAAGCTGTGCAATATAGAGAAGGTGGGTGAAAAATAGTTTGAAAGTTCCATAAACAATTGCTAGTTGGTGCACTGTAAGGTTTACAGTTGAGACAAATTTCACCAACTTCATAAAAGACATCTAAGTTAAAATGGTAGTCACCAGCAAACAAAACCCATACTGTCTTTAAGTTTTTAGATGAAATTGAAGACTATAGCAAATTTAGGAGCATAAAGTATTCTACTGAAAAGTGAAAAATTGATTCATTATTACTCAAGAGGGTTTAATGAGAAATGTGTGGACAAAATCTCAGAGGCCTGCAAAAGAGGGTTTTTTTTGTTTTTTTTATTTGCTTATTATATCAACTAGTAACTGAGCATTGCACTATAATTTCAATTTGTCTTCTGTATTTTGATTCAAGTAGGTTCTGTAGGACCCATACAAAAAAAATCAGTGTTTTACTTTTAATGTGTTTGCTTAGTGTACTGGCTTCCCAGTTAGGTTGGGGTTTCCTAATGTGAAAATAACAGAGATGATCATTTATTTTCCTCAGATCAACTACTTTTATCAGTTATAAAAACTGTTCTTTTTCTTTTTTTTTTGCAGTGAGAATTTGCAATAGCAAGACATCTTAATATACTGATTTAATTTTTTCATTTAATCAGATGTGATTTTAATATTATGAATGTCCTATCGTACAGATGTACCAGGTACTGTTTTGTCTTGGGCTAATAAAAAAAGCAATGAAGGAATAGAATGTGAATTATACAATTGATACAACAGAAAAGCAGATAAAATTATGAGTCTCTATGAGAACAAAAGTTTCCAAGTTAAGAAACTGCTGATGGGCAATTTAGTTGTCATAGGTTTCCCAGTGGTACAGACATGGGCATACAAGGGAATCTGCTTCTAGCAGTTAGATACTCACTTTTGGGCAGGTATGCTGCCTGAATCCCATCTGAGTATGTACCATCCTGAAAGAGGTCTAGCATTAATAGTAGTAATTCTGTGATTGAAAAAAATAAATTGTTACATGCTTTTCATTTTTATATTTGATATTATATTTGGAGATATAATGGATTTCAGAGACTATTAGTTAAAATGGGTTAAATGTAAAAAAATATTGATACTAATAATGACAATGATTTATATAGAACATATCAATATAGAACATATAAATACATCTGTCTATTGTAAAAACCAGTGCAAGTGACCTAAATTCAGCAAGATATTACCCTTTATCACATTTAATTAATATTCTCAAAAATTAATTAATATTCCTAACTTGAATTTTAAAGGGTTTTTTAAATTTTTGTATTTAATTTGTACCTTTTTTGTGGTTTATAATCATAAAAGTTGTACAAAAGTTAGAAGGAAAGGGGATTAATAACTTCTTTTACATTTGCAGGTATTTAAGTAGTATTATAATAAATATAATTCAAGTGAGCAGTAGAAACTTGGGGGTATTTTCCTATATGAAGGAGCCTGGCCAATACTCAAGTTTGAAAAACATCAACATAGATATTTTAATAGAAATGAACAGAATTTTAACTATATTTTTATTAAAATTAAATATCCAGTTTAAATTTTAAGTTAAAAACAACAGTGAGATACCACTACATGCCTATTAGTATGACTATAATCTGGAACATTGACAATGCCAAACGCTGGTGTGGAGGGCGTAGAGCAATGGGAACTCTTGATAGATTGCTGGCCAGAATACAAACTGATACAGCCATTTGGAAGATAGTTTGGTGATTTCTTTCTTTCTTTTTTTTTTTAGAGATTTTATTTATTTATTCGACAGATAAGAGAGACAGCACAAGCAGGCAGAGTGGCAGGCAGAGGTAGAGGGAGAAGCAGGCTCTCCACTGAGCAGGGAGCCAGACGTGGGGCTCGATCCCAGGACCCTGGGATCATGACCTGAGCCAAAGGTAGCCGCTTAACCAACTGAGCCACCCAGGCGCCCCTAGTTTGGTGATTTCTTACAAAACTAAACACACTGTTACTATATGATCCAGCAATCATGCTCCTTGATATTGACCTAAAAGAGTTGAAAATTTATGTCCACACAAAAAATTGCACACAGATGTTTATAGCAGCTTTATTCATAATTGCCAAAATTTGAATGCAGCCAAGATGTTCTTCAGTAGGTGAATGAATAAATAAACTGTGATACATACAGACCATGGACTATTATTCAGTGCTAAAAAGAAAGGAACTCTCAAAGCATGAAAAGACATGGAAGAAACTTAAATACATATTACTTAGTGAAAGAAGCCAATCTGCAAAGTCTATATAGGATATAATTTCAACTATATGACCATTTGTGGAAGGCAAAACTATGGAGACAATAAAAAGATTAGTGGTTGCCAGGGATGGTGGGGAGAGAGATGAATAACCAGAGCAAAGAGGATTTTTAGGGCAGTGAAAATACTCTGTATAATGTAATGGTGGATATATGTCATTACATTGGTCCAATCTCATAGAATGTACAACACAAAGACTGAACCCTAATGTAAACTATGGACTTTGAGTGATTGTGATGTGTCAATATAGGTTCATTATTGGTAACAATATTCCATTCTGGTGAGTGCTGTTGTGATGGAGGAAGCTGTGCATGTGTAGGGATAGGAGGGATATAGGAAATATTTGTACTTTCCTCTTAATTTTGTTGTAAATCTAAAGCTTTCTAAAAATATAAAGTATTTTTTTAGTTCAATAATTATAAAACAAGAGACATGTCTCAATACTGTTGTCCCTGAGGCAGTTTTTATTCATCAATTCAGGTTTCATAAATTGCAGTGAGGGGAAGCAAGAAAATATGATAGAAACAACACAAGATTTAGAGTTGGAGGAGCGCCTGGGTGCCTCAGTCTGTTAAGTGCCTGCCTTCAGCTCGGGTCATGATCCCACGAGTCCCCACATTGGGCTCCCTGCTCAGCGGGAGTCTGCTTCTCTCTCTCTCCCTCTCCCTCTGTGTGTGCTCACACTCTCACTCTCATTCTCTCTCAAATAAATAAAATCTTAAAAAAAAAAAAAGATTTAGAGTTGGAAAATCCAGGTTCAAATCTAGGCTCTGACATTTCTCAGCTTGACTGGGTCTCAATTTCCTCATCTGTCAAATGCATATAATAAAATTTAAATTTATGGGAAATGATTGTGGAATATCATGTGAAATAATAAATGTCAAAGTACTTATTAAAGAATGAAGCATTCTTCAGCTACACAGTGTTTATATTTTTTGAGTTCATCTATCAAAAGTGGAGAATGTTTGTATGGATTCATTCATATCTTTCTACCTAGTCCTTGAAGCAGTACTATATTGTTTACAGAGTGTTAGATGAAAACTGTGTTAATTCACTCTAGTGATTATCCTTTAGTTTCATAACACCCACAAACCAGATGAGTCACTCCGGCCAGGAGAGAGGAGCTGGAAAGAAGAGGAATTATGAATAGAGTTAACCTGGGAACCATAAGATTTTGGACCACATGTTTGTTGGAAATCCTCTAATCTTACTTCCTCCCAAACTATCTCCTCTGTGACCTTTTATCTGCCCCCTGCTATACTAGCTTAAGTTCCTTCTCCCTACAGCACCTTTCTTAGATCTTTAATCACTTATTACCTTGCATTGTAATTAGCCTAGTATCTGGTCCATGATCCTTGTCACTGTTCCTTTTATGAATATATCTAGGATGAATGAATGAATGAATGATTGAATGAATGAATGAATGAATGATTTCAGGGTAAGCAGTATGGAATCCAAAGGGTATGCAAGTCACCTTTTAGCTTGGGTAAGTTAATTAATATCTGTGACTTCTTTCCTTTACTTTTTGGTGTTACTTGAAAATATCATAGAAGGTACTTGGCACAGTCTCTGGCGCATTGTGAGTAAAACTTTTAGGTAAAAATTAGTTGATAATAATAGCTAGCAACTTTTGGAAACTTTGCATCCATTAACTCATTTAATCATCACCATAACCCAGTAAAATAGGTACTGTTACTGATCTCATTTTACAAATGAGGAAACTGTTGTAAAGTAGTTTGATGAAAATGCCAGAGCAGATTAGCAATAAGACCAGGGAATCTGAATCTATAGCCTGCATTCCACTGAGCTGCCTTTCAGTTATCGTTCATATTATTACTATAAACCTACCTGCACTGGGCCACTCCTAGCCTCTAGAGTGCTGTGTGTAAATTAGAAAAAAAAATATTTCCTTTCCTAAAGACATTTGATTCTCAACATTGGAAAGTTATTGTAATAACATACAAAAATGTGATGTGCAATCCTTGTGCAATGCACAAATGACAATCAATTATAGTGTCAGTGTAGCTGCAAAAGAGGAGGCTGAAAAATCCTTGGTTTTCAAGTTTCTTATAACATATCCTTATTAGGAATAGTTACTGGGAAAAGGCAAAAATAATTAATAACCCTCAAAAGCCAATTGCAAACATCTCCTTAACCTAAAAAAACTTCAGAAGCACATAACTATAAGACTAATTCTAAAATGAGTACAAATGTGTAAATTGCATGATGATGGCAGACATTTGTCAGCTAATTTGGCAATGAAACTAGCCCAGTGTGGCTTTACAAAATATGTACAGCATTTCATTGCTGACACCCAGCAAGATTTTCATTTCACACCTTTATCTTTTTGCTCTGAAGCTTCCTTTATTATTATGACTAAGTTCACTTTGCCACTGCTTTCTGAATTTTTCATTCAATGATGTCTGTATCTTTGGTCTTTTACTAGTCTGTCATTTTGCTTCTTTAAAGTTCTATGACCTACTCTGCTAAAGCAATGGGACTTATTTTTTGCAAGCATGGTATTTAAAGCCTCCTTGTTGAAATGGCTGTCATAACGGACTCTCACTGCCTTCTGTCACCACTAAGCAACCTTAAACTAGCTCATTCTAAGGGTCAGTTATAACAAATATTATTGCAATTCATGATAGGCCACTGTACTGTGTACATAGAGATTAAGAATAAATGTAGAGAAATTTAATAGTCCTGAAAGTTGTATTATATTTCTAACCAGAGGGCTAAAAGCACAGTTCTTTAACCAGACTTGGAATAGTATACTTGACATTATGAGTGAATATACTGATACATGGGTATTACCTTTAAATGCAGTCAGACATGGGCGCCTGGGTGGCTCAGTTGGTAAAGCAACTGCCTTCGGCTCAGGTCATGATCTGGAGTCCCAGGATCGAGTCCCGCATCAGGCTCCCTGCTCAGCAGGGAGTCTGCTTCTCCCTCTGACCCTCCCCCCTCTCATGTGCACGCTCTCTCTCTCTCACTCTCTCTCTCAAATAAATAAATAAAATCTTTAAAAAAAAGCTTTAAAAAATAAAAGATGAATAAATGCAGTTAGACATAAAATTAAATAAATTCGCCTTTATTGTGTATGATTTTTTTCTTAACAGCCAAAGTTTAATGAATGTGTCTTTGTATTTACAAAGACAGGGCAGAATAGTATAATATTGAAAACAAAGAACTATTTCAGCTTGTTCTTCCAGGGGAATGTCACTGAAGCATAATGTTATTGCATTTATATTAGATAAGGATGAAGGTAAAAGATGGGTGCTATAAAAGATAAGCAAGGTCACAATGATAGCAATGGTGCCTTGTAAAATTTAGCATATGTTTTCAAACTGATGTGTGTGTTTTTGAAAATTTAAACATTCAAATGTGTTGAAGAAGTACATCTTGGCCAGAAATATAATTTGTGATGTCATTATCTGAAGTACAAATAGCGTAGGATACTTTGAGGTGCTTTTCAAGATGTCAAGTAAGGAAGGTTAGATACCCGAAGCTATCAGAAAAAACCAAAATAACACAACATGTGCTATAAATCATAGTTTTTTTTTACAAAAATGAGCACAACTGGTATTTAGCCAGAAAAGAGAATTGAGGAAACTAGAAGAGCTTTCAGAAGGAGGAGGTGATTTAGTTAGAACTCTTTTAGGTACCTATGAGAAAAACCAAACTCAAACTAAGCTATTAAAAATTTAAGAAGGAATTTGTAGGTCTCTGCCTTCAGGCATGCCTAGATCTGGGGCTAACACTTTCTTATGAGATTCTGTCACTCTCTATTTCTCTTTTGGCTCTACTTGTCTTGGCTTCTTTTTCTTGTTGGCCCTGTTCTCCCATGCTGTAAAGAGCCGAAAGCCTGGACACTCAGAGCCACAGCCTCCTATTAGCAAAAAGGATAAGAGAAACTTTTCTGTAGTTCCAACACAGAAGAGATGGGAAAGACTCTGATTACCCACCTATGTCATTGACATGCTCATTTGGGGCCTTGGGTAGGTTTGGGGCACACACTTCGATTCACAGTCCCACCAGGACCATTTGAAGTGGGCAGGAGTTCTCCAAAGAGACAAAATGAATGCGGCTGGGGAAGCATTCTAGAGGGACATGAAATAGTGTCTACCTACAAGGTTGGAAAGCTCTATGATTTGCTATGCATTGCTTTAGTTCCGGTAACTTATGACAGTGGGCATCAATGGCTATTTTTATATATAAAATGCCTTGGCCATTAACCACTCAATCAATGTTAGTTTCCACTTGCTTTTTTAAAAAAAATTATTTTAATGTAGTAGGAACACAAAGTGATATCTACCCTTTTAACAGATTCCTAAGTGTACAATACAGCACTGTTCATTATAAGCACAATATTGTACAGAAGATGCCTAGATCTTTTTCATCTTGCAATTTGAAACTACATACCCATTGATTATCAACTCCCCATTTCTCCCTGTCCCCAGCTCTGGCAAGGTTTCACATTTTTTTGCCCAGTGCAAATGAATTCTGTGGTAGATACTGATCAAAGCGCTATGTAACACCATGGTTAATAGCATTAACTTGAGAGTAAGACCCAAGTTCAGATCTTGTTCAACCTATCTGGCTCTGTGACTTTGGATAAAATAATTAACTTCCCTATTCCTTAGTTTTCTCATGTGTAAAATGAGAATAATTTCTATCTTTGAGTATATGAGAAATAAATTTTTAGAAAGCATATGAAGCACACATGAGGAACATCCCAGTTTAATAATTGGTAGGCATTTTAATTATTAATTTGTTTACCTCCTTCAAACTAATTTCCCTCAAAACACTAACAAATACTATTTAGGAATAGATATGTCAAAAGGCCTCATAGGGTATCTGACCTTTCTATGTTTTGGTCAGGAGAGTATTTCCTCACTTGTTCTCTGATGCCTCGAATTCCTTTATTAAGAAATAAATGTTTTCATTCCAGTTTTTATATTAAAATGCAAACATCTCATTCTACAGAAATACTCTCATGCTAACATAATGCTAATAGAATAATCTACAAGAGTAAACACCACATCAACTTCCTTCCTGATTTCGAGAGTTCTGTGTCCACAACAGGACAGTGGAAGGGGAAAGGGGATCACCTGGTGGAAAGACCCAAAAAAGAAAGAAAAAAGGAGTGGGGTGACTGGACACAAATAAAATAGTCTAAACAACAAATAAAATAATGATTACTTAAACTTTTAACAAGTTATAGGAAATAAAATAGGATAATAAATAATAATAATAAATAAGAGCTCAGTATAGATTCAGTATCCTAGTATAGACTCAAAATGACCCTGAGAAGCAAAAGCAATGAGACCAACTCTAGCAAGGTGAAATGCAGTAATGATAAATAAAAAATGTACATTTATATTCACAAGTCAGTTGAACACAGTAATCTCTTCTTTCTTAAATTACCCCAGGAGTACAAAGTGATATAACTACTGAATACCAACTTTTGAAATAGAGGATGGAAAATTAGATGACACTGTATTATCGGAATGTGGACTTAGAATGACATTGGGAAACAACTGAAGTTTCTGGGAAAAGCCAGCTACTCATAACGGTTGTTTTCATAATGTTTTCTTTCAGCGGGATTGATCTATATAGGAGAAGGCAGAAACAAAGGATGCTTAGTGAGAGCTTGGAAGTAGCAGGGCCTGGAATGGAGAGGAACGAAAGACACGGGATTACTTTTTGTGCAAGGAATATTTATACGAGTATTGAAAGAGAGACCTGTCAAAGGTTATTCCAAGAATAACCTAAAAAATGGGGCCAGCAGATATAATAATGTTGGGTGGAGGAGGTAGTTTTTAGGGCAAGATAAGTTGAGGTGAATTTTTTTCCTGGATAATAGCTACCATCATCCCAGTGGAATTTCCCATGGGATGGTTCATAGGGCACACATATAAACATGGTGATTATTGGCTTTGCAATGCGACTTAGGGCCAGAGAAGGTGATGGAAGTGTGTCCAAAAAATGAATTAAAAAAGAAAAAAGAAGAAAAAGACAGAGAATGTTTGCTGAATTCATCTCCTACTAAGGGCGCAGAAAGGAATGCAGAACCAAGTAAAGGCAAGAGAGCTTTACTAGCAGCATGAGCTCTCATAAGTTCCCTGAACAGCTTGCTCTTTAGTCATAATTAGTTTAGCTTTTTCCATGTTAGGAATCTATATCCATTCTAGTTTTGCTGATAACTTGTATAGGTCACATTCTGGATGTCAATTTGATGGTTAGCTAGTATTTAATAAACTGTCCTCAGTTCTTTTACACTCCTTCTAGCATGTATTTCTTGCTTTACTAATTGACATTAAAAGCTAATGCTATAGAAGAAATGTAGAGAAACATCTGAGTGTTTATCCTGATTAATGTGTTTCTGATGTTCTTGACAGAAACACTAAGTGTCAACTACAGCTAACATATTTTGGTGTCCTGACACGCTTCTGGCAATCTCAAACTCATGTGTTCAGAGGTAGTTCATTGGGAGAATGCTAGCAGCCTCCTCTAGATTGCAGTGTAAAATCCAGGAGAGTATATTTAAATGGGCAAGAAGCAGTTATATTTTTTATGCTTTGGTGAGGAAAGTGGGACCAGAGTTCCTCACAATTACATAATCTAAACATTATGATACCATATATAGAATACTAGCATATAAATGAGATCGGTGACAACGACCAAATGAGTCCTTAAATTAACAAAAACATCAAGTGTCTACTTACAGTGGTCTTCGTTCTCATCTTGACCTTGTTAGACTGTTCAAACATCTGCTAAATTCACCATGTTTCTTTAGATAGATTCAGACTGATCTTGTGAGTTATCTATCTCCAGAATTATAGTGGTTTCTATAAAATATTCCCCAGACAGCAACTTTGTACTTGTATTAAGGACTAATTTTTGTATTTACTAAGGCATTTTTTTTAGTTGACTTAGGAATGTTTCCATTGTGTGAATCAATATTAATAATAGAAAAAAAGGAAAAAGCATCAGAAAGGATCAGCACAACCTCATTCTACTGAAAAATGTGTTTGAAACTTGCCAGTAAACCCTGTTCAACATGGATAATCTTTGCAAGGAATACCGTCACTGGAAGTTGCCAATTATAAATATCCCGTATGTAACATAGCTTTAAATAGGTGTGTTGCATATGCGATTTTTATACCAAAAGATCATAATAAAAATTAGAAATGAAGATAAAAGGCAATCAGACTACTTTGTGAGGAATACAAGTTAAATATCTTATGCAGATGTTCCTAAAAGTTGTATTTCATCCATTTCATTTTCTCTTCTATGCACCTGTTAGCACAGATAGCAGTAAGATCCACTCAAAATTAGTTGAGTCCCTATATTTAGTAACAAACAAACCTGCTATCAGTTAATGTCTAATTTGAAGTCATTTGAATTTAAACATATAAATCAGAAAGATGACTCAGGGCAACACTTTTCTTACCGCTAATGCTCTTAATCAGAGAGTTTCTTTTGGTTTCTATGTATAGCAGCTGCAGATTTTATTTTTTGAAACCCTAGCTTTTTAAAGGAATCAAAGACTTTTTCTTTGTTTCCCTATACCATAAATTATTATACCTAACATACTGTAGGTATTTGAACCAAGTTCCCTTCTTTCTTGTCTTTCCCTTCTATGTTACTTTAATCCCAAGTGAGGAATGGGCAGCATTTAGGAGGGAAAGAGAGGGATACATGCTGACATTGAAGTTCTTTCCCCCCTTTTCTTCCTAGAACATCTCCTCTTTTATATGGGGTAATACATAAGCTTCCAACTAATATTTCATTTAATGAAGGTAATAAGAAAGAAAAAAAGAGATAGAAGGTTTCAGTGCGCATGCATTTAATAAAGACGTGTTCTATTCAGTTTTTTTCACCTGAATTTATTCGTCTCAACAGACTTTACACTCTCAGCAAACAGATCCTGCACTCATGGTACTCTTTCCCTTTCTCAAGAGTACTGCTGATGGCATGCAAACTTATTTTCATTATTTCTGCTCTACAAGTATAATGTTAAAAAAAAAAACACTTGGATCATGTTGTTGCTTTGAAATGCTGTTGCTTTGAAACATGTCCTAAAAAATAATTATAAACTCACATTCCCTGTAAATAATGAATTCATAGTTACACACTACAACTTGTTTATTAAAAGGAACAGGTCACTAACTACTGGTTAACTATGCAAATTATTATGTGAAACAGAAAACATGTTTTGCTGGGTTTCTCCCCAAGTCAGTTTATGCTAGTTAAATTTATACACAGTGAATCTATATATTTATGTGTTTTGATATGAAAAATAAAGCAAGTAAAAATATTGTAGAACTGGAAATTTGTGACCACTCAGAATTACACTCATTTCCATGAGAACACATCATTTTCACCTCTGGCTAAAGACTTCTGCTTAATTGAATCTACCAGTTCTAAATTGTGAAACAATATAAAATATAAAACAATCTTGGAAGAAGAATAAATCATTTTCCTTCGATGTTTACTAGTATTGAATCCCAATTGAGCAAAATTGATATATACTAGGGAGCAATAATACCCCAAGACCAATTCAGAAGCCAGTTGGTAGATGTGCTAGTAATGGGTTAGTGGGGTCAAGAAGAAGGTAATAGGAGGTATGGGTGAAGGGTATGAAATGAAATGTATTTCCTAGAAAAGTGCCACAAGAAATGCCTTGGATTTCTGAAACAGAACTACCAAAAATAAATTTGTAAAAGTACATTTTAAAAGGTATAATTTAGGGGGCGCCTGGGTGGCTCAGTCAGTTGAATGTCCGATTCTTGGTTTCGGCTCAGGTCATGATCTCATGGGTTGTGGGATCCAGCCCTGCGTTGGGCTCTGGGCTCAGTGGGGAGTTTGCTTTAAGATTCTCTCCCTCTGCTCCTTCCCCCACTCGTTCTTTCTCTCTCTTTCTCTCAAATAAACAAATCTTTTAAAAAAGGTATGATTTATTTAGAATGTTAGATAAACTGCCGAAAGTTATCACCAGATTTTTATGCCTTGAAAGACTCTTTCAGAGATCTATAAATAATTTATTCCCCTCAAATATGCTGATTAAGCTAAAAGGTGTGGTAGCCATGTTATAGGAACTTTAAACCTAGATACAATTTTTCTACTCAATATCTAGTAAGTACACAGATGCTGTACCTGGTTGTGACATTAAGCAAAAATATATATCTGATGGGAATGGCTAGGCTGGTGTCTCCTTCCTCTTGTACCTCATCCTTTCTGGAGTTGAGGGCTGCACTTACAAGGAGGATGACTAGGTGATCATAAAGTGTATGACCAAACAGTGACATGTTTTTGAGTGCAAAGGAATTCTATTAATAATTACACCAGGGGTACCTAGGTGCTCAGTCAGTTAAGCATTGGACTCTTGCTTTCAGCTCAGGTCATGATCTCAGGGTTGTGAGATCAGGCCACCCCTGCTCTCTACCTGTCAGGCTCTGCACTCGGTAGGGAATCTGCTTGAGATTCTTTCCCTCCCTCGCCCTCTGCTTCTCCCCCTCTGTTCCTCCCCCAGCTCACATACACTCTCTCAAATAAATAAAATTAAAAAAAAAATTTTTTTAAATAATAATTAAACCAGAACAAAAGGCATAAAAACTCAGTCTTTCCTAGGAAGCCTGAGGATGTAGGAACATAGGGGAATCTTTTTTTCAGTAAAGGTTACACAGATAAGTATGAGTTTGCTGGTCATATCTGTGTGCTATTTTATTTGATGATATGGACCTGAATTGCATTTAATAAAGCCAAATTCCTGTTCTTCTTAATTTGGCACCAGTATTTTCAAAATTTAGAGACAACAGGTTTCTGTGAGGTTACCCTAGCCAACATACACCAGCTGCATGAAGTAGTCAGAATTGAATATGGCTACAAGCCATTACAACTCTAAAAAACAGCAATTATGGCTCATGTTTAGAAATTTATCATATACAGTTCTGTGTTTTTCCAGCCATATGTATACACACTGCTAATTACCTTCTCTACACTGTATAGTATTGTTAAATGTGACCACCCGGGATGGGAAGTTAGAGAAGCTTCTGTATCTGTATATTAATAATAACTGAATCAATTGTCTGCTCATTCTTTTCAAACTGCCCATGTAAGTTAGTTGTAACCATTTGAAAGAAGAATTAATATTGAGGAAAAAGTATTCTGCAGCAATAATACTTTTTATGTACTTTATTTTCTGGGAAACATGGTATTTCTAGTAATAATAATGAATAAAGACATTTAAAAATATACAGCTTCCAGAAGACTTTATACCATGGGTGAAATAAATATAAAAGGTGAAATAAGCAATTGAAAAACTGATTAGGATTA
Organism: Callorhinus ursinus; assembly: GCF_003265705.2. Classification (NCBI taxonomy): domain Eukaryota; kingdom Metazoa; phylum Chordata; class Mammalia; order Carnivora; family Otariidae; genus Callorhinus; species Callorhinus ursinus. The sequence continues at coordinate 7,621,217 of NW_027397074.1, read as the reverse complement.
TAAATATTTAGGATTACCTTTGCAGTAGTCCCTAACTAAAAATTATAGTATAGATTTTGATCATGTGCCAATAGTGTAATTTTTCCTACAAATTAACACTTAAATGCTATAATTTATTTAAAAGTGAATTATATTTAAGTGCTGCTGAGAATTAACTATTATAGTTGAAGGTTTTGGCCTAACTGTAATCCTCTGTAACATCAGATTAAAATATGCAACAAAAATAGTTGAGGTTCTTGATTTCCTTAATGGTCATCTATTGTGCAGAATTTAAGCACTATCTATTAGTTGAGGGGAAATTTAAATTTCCATTAAACATTCTAAGATGGGAACAATTAAGGCATTATAAATGTTTAAATTATTCAATTGAAATAGCTTTCCTTTTAAAGTCACATACCCACTTGCTGTTTCATTCGACAAATATACCTTGAGTTAGTTCCTTACTCTGAGACAGTCAGTGCTCTGGTACCTGGGATACAGAGCTGAAGGTGTGCACAGTCTCGTGGGGCTGCAGAGGATTATAGGTTATAAGTCTTAGCAGAGCTATGAACAAGGTGCCATAGCATCCCCAGAAAAAGGAGCAATGGGCTTCCAGGCAAAGATCCTTAACTGAAAAGTTTGCTGACACTTAAAATAATAGCCTATCAAACAGAAAAGGGGGATCGTGCATTCCTGCAAGGACAATCACCTATGTGTGGGCTCCACCACGATGAGTGTAGGTGATACTTGCAGGACAGTGAGAAAATGTGAAGAACTCTATATACTCTGCTAAGGGAACGGGATTTTATCTTGTGGTTTATGGAGAGCCTTAGTCATTTTTAACTAAGGGAATTCTATAAGACATAAAGAAGGAGCTAGATTTGTATTTCCAAAGAGGAGTGGGGAATCAAATGATTTACTGAAACAACAGAAAATCAGATGGAAAAGTGTTCCTTCGACCTTTAATTCCCCCCGCTGTTCTCTTCCTCTACCCCATCTGCAGCAGGTGGATTCTGATTTGGCACCCTTTCATCTTCAACCCTTCCTCTGCCTCACCCCTGAGTTGTTCTGCAGAAAATATTCCTTGCTGGTAGACTGTGAATAATTTGGGATAGGGGAGTCTATTAGACCCAGTGGAAAATGGTGTTTTATGTTAAGAGCTACACATAGAAGCTAGTCTGTTTTCCAGTAATGTTGTTTCTTAAAGAAATTTTGTAAAGTTTTAAAATAATACAGAGAACTGTTGAGTTATTTTTAAAAAAATGGCTCTGCTGTGAATTGTGCAAGACTGTTGAATCACAGATCTGTACCTCTGAAACAAATAATGCAATATATATTAAGAAAAAAAAAAAAAAGAAGAAGAAGATAGCCAGAGGGGAAGAATGAAGGGGAGTAAATCGGAGGGGGAGACGAACCATGAGAGACGATGGACTCTGAAAAACAAACTGAGGGTTCTAGAGGGGAGGGGTTGCCTGGTGATGGGTATTAAAGAGGGCACGTTCTGCGTGGAGCACTGGGTGTTATGCACAAACAATGAATCATGGAACACTACATCAAAAACTAATAATGTAATGTATGGTGATTAATGTAACAATAAAAAAATTTTAAAAATGGCTCTACTTTTTGGGATCTTCATAAAATTTAAAAAATCATTCTAAAAGTTTAGTAAAATTTTGATTTTCCTATTTCTATGGGAAATATATTTTGATATCACCAGCTAAAGAGCTCAGTACTGACCATACATGACATGGTCATTTCATCATACTTTAATTTTAAGAAAATTGCCTGATAGTCCCCAGCGTGTTTATTAATTCTGGCTAAGCTTACCAACTCAGTACACACAGGAAATCCTGCCACCAGGTAGGTGCAGATTTTTCGGAGTGAAATGGAATTACTGACAAGATACTATCATCTTAAAATAGAAATCTAAGTATATCTTCCAACAAAATTAATTTAAGACAATAGATGAATTGAGAGGCTCTTGGTTAAAGAACAGAGTACCTTCTATTTCAGACAATAATTAAGCCATATGTAAAAATAATACTAAATGTTAAGCCCTTGTTTTAAAAAATTCCCTTTGCTTATGTGAACATGACTCTAGAATTTGTCTGTCACTAATTTGAATTCTATCTGTGAATGCTTTTTTCTCTCTCTGACCCAAAACCATCTAAAGCTATCCTTGAAGTGTATTTCTAAACTTTTATCTTAAGGTAGATGTGTTTATTGGTTCAGGAATTCAATTGCAAATGTTGTGAACATTTCAGGAATAAATGCAAGCTTGTCCTTCCTGCCTCCCCCAGTCGTCTTGAACATTCAGTGCCTATTGCTCAGGCAGATGTGAGTAGCTGCCCACTTCCTGTCCTTCTGGGGCTCAGGGAAATCATTTACATATTTAAGTGCTTTGAAGAAGGTCAGATATACCAAGTTAATAAAAGCAGGAAGCAATTAATATGCCTTCAGGGAAGAAAAGACCCATATATCAACAAAGCAACAATTTAAACAAAGTAACTACTGTCAATAAACCTGAAAGCAATATTTAGACTAATGAGAAGATATTACTGGAATGAGAAGTAGTAGATCTGGGTTCCAGACTTGGCTTTGCCACTAATAGGCAGTATGGTCTTGAGAAAAATTAGCCTTTTCTTGTTATAGTTTTCTCACTTTTAAAATGAGAGTATTTTTTCTGGTCACTTCTAATGGAATGTAGATTTTTAAAATTATATGTCTAATGGATATCAGAACTCTTTCGTTGGTTGTGGAGGGCCCTGTGGATCCTGTAGCAACACTGCAGGAATGAGACCAATGGGGGCATTGTGCTGCATGTTAGGACATTTAATTCACACTGCCGTACTCTGCTGGGCATGGTAGAAACCATGTCACAGACCCGTCCTTTCTGTCTCAAAAGGGGGCATATTTTGAACAGATATATAGATTGAATTGAAAATGTTTCTTCTTGTTAGATTTCAGACTTTTCTACTTCCAGTTTTAGCCTGTTCTCCTCCATGAGAACCAGGCATATCACTGTGACTTTAATTCAGAGATAATTAATATGAGACACTTTCCACCATTTTGACTTTTTGTGAGCCTATAACATTCAGCTGGCATTTTGGAATCTGGTCCAACATCCATGAAGGAGGTGTGACATCCTTTATACACTAAGGAGGATGAAAGTGTTCTAATATAGAACATTAAGGAAGGAAAACTTATCCTCTGGTGGCTCATTTAAATGCAGGGTGAAATGCAGGATATTATAGTACTTCAGTATTATTGAATCTGGAGAAACCAGGGCATATTTGACTTCACACCCCACCTGCTGAAACAGAGAATCCAGAAGTAAGCCCAGTGCAGATGGCTCTAGGTGCTTGCTAGTCAAATAAACACAACTATTTGTGAACAAACTGTATGTAAAAGCAAGCAGGAAATTGATATATGAACTTTAGACATCAGAAAATTAATTGCCAAAATGATTCAAAAAAACAAGTACATTGTTCCCTGGTTGAGCCTCTGAAAAGAAATATAACTCAAGAGAGATGGCAATTCTGAAGTGAAGGGATTTCTCTGATGAGAAGGTTGAATGGTGTGTATGTGTAATAGGAGGAGAAAAATACTCAAGTAAGGCCTGTGACACGCTTGTTAGTGGAGAGAAGATTATAGTGCAGAAAAAGCTGAAGATTTCAAAATAAACTTAGCAAGAAATAAAATTTTAGGCTATGCTTAGAACATTATAGGTTCACTGTTTTAGACAGATTGTATAATATTAGCCGGTGAACAAAGAAAGCAGAGTCCTTACCTTCTATTTTGCTTCCATTTTCTCCATCAAAGGGATTGATGTTTACACAAGAAAAAGCAGAATAAACATGGGTAAAATGAAACTGCATCTCCTAATATGTGAGGAATAGGAGTTTGTCTCTGAATGCTCTAAATGTATCCAATTCCCTCATTCTGGAAGAATTCTGCTTTAGGAAATTCACACCTTCACCTTATAATAGTACTTCATAGTTTGTGATTTCATATACTTAATTTTATTTGATACTTTTAATAACTCAGTATGACTAACTGAGCATGCATATTATGCCGCTTCACAGAGAAGTAAATAAAGGCTCAAAGAATGACATTCTCAAGGTCATATTTTTAGTAAGTGGTTTAGCAATGCTTATCTTAGCAGAGAGAATAGAGATGAGAAAGAGAATACTATTTGTAATTTTCAAAAGGTAGATCTTGGAAGCCATAACAATAAGAATGATATCACTGAGTCTCAAAATCTAAAATTATTTTGTATGTAATATGGAAGCATTTAAAAGGGGGGTAATCTTTTATTATTATTATTATTGTTTTCTTATTGGGAGGAGGAACAGAAGGAGAGGGAGAGAGAGAATCTTAAGCAGGTTCCACACCCAGCAAGGAGCTGGACGTGAGGCTCAATCTCACGACCCTGAGATCATGACCTGAGCTGAAATTAAGAGTCAGATGCATAACCGACTGAGCCACCCGGGTGTCCCAAAGGGGGTAATCTTGTACTATGCATGGTTACACTAAAAGTTGCTAGAATAATTGCCTTTCCCTTTTAATTCAGATTGATCAGATATCTCTTTTGGAGAAATTGGCATAATTTCTCTTTTCTTGTAACTAAAATGGGACATTTGTTTGCACCAATCTTTATCTGGAGAGTGGAGATCTGTGATGCATCACAGAACTCCATGCTTGATCCTGCTGTGCTCTGCATTTTGAGATGGAAATACGGTGCCCAGACAGAAATAACACGTCCCTGGACAGCGGAACACAGGCAGTCCTCACTCTGCACAGTTTCACCATGGTTTAATTAAATAGTACTAGTCACGGCTCAAATTTCTATAAGGATGATGTATGAACTATGACGAAGTACATAAAGTACAGATTTTATTAGTAGGTCTTCAGTCCACAAATCACTAAGTGAATAACAGATGGGCATGTTGATCAGTGACCAATCATATGACTTGTTGCAAAATTTGTCAGTGATTGATTACTCTGCTTCTGTTAGTCAGTTCAAGCCCTGATAGCAAAACTTGTTGTCTTACCTCCCAATGTATAGTCCCATGCACCATTTTACAAAAATGGATAATCATAGGAGGTAATTGACCAACAGATGAAACAAATGAAAAAATGATAGTGCTGGAAGGGAAATTTGAATCAAACATAAATACAGTTATAGAAGAAATGGCTGACCATGGGAATGTTGACTCTGCTGCCGTTCAAGAGACTCTAGAAACACAGCCCCGGGAACTAAACAGAAGGGAACCTACAGACATAATTGGGCAAAGTGACAAAAAGCATGCCGATGTCCCAGAGGAAATGACGCTGGCAAAAAGTTAAAAAAAAATCTTCATTTTAAATGAACGCTCGGACGTATTTCATGACAGTGAAAGCACAAAAGGTAAAATGTGGGTAGATGATCCAAACTTAGAAAGTGTGGTAATCTGCAAGACATAGAAAAGATACACCCTGTTCAGATAACCAGGGAGAAGGCAAGCATTTTTCAAATTAGTTCTTTATCAAAAAAAAGAAGTTTTTCATCAAAATCAACAGCACCCCTTAATTCTCAGTGTTTTGAATGCTGTAAATTATGATGTACTAAATAAGTATTAATTTCACTATCTTTCATTTCCTTTTATATTTCTATCTGTCAGTAATAGAGTTTTTAATGTTTTGACAGAATTTTAAAGGTCATGAAGCAATTGTAGTTTTCCCCATTGATTATTAAGTTCCTTGCACAGTTTCATCATGGCACAGTCATTTTTATAGTCCCACACCATCAGGTAAAAACTTCCTGTCGTTTCAAAGGGCCTGAACTGTGGGCTGACAAAAAAAAAAAAAAAAAGGCATTTAAGTGTGATAAGGATAAAGGTATGTATTTAGAGCATATTTAGAGTCATGGGTTGAGCACAAACTTAGTATTAGTAAATAGTGTGACACTATGGTAAGCCAAGTAGTGCAGTCGGGATTGTAGTAACAGGCCTGGAGTACTTTTTCCACAACCATCTATCTCTACTGGTAATACAATATCAACCACTGAATGTTCAGTTCTGGGTTCCACATTTGAATAAGGCTTTGCAGGGAAAGAAAACCACTTCATATTGATTACAGTTGAAGAGACTGGGGAGATGGGGGGGGTGTACCGAAGTAAAAATTGCTCAGACAAAAGAAATAGGAGTAAATTTAGCCTATGTAACTCCACAGGTTGAGCCAGGAAGTTAACAGGGGATGTTTCAAAGAGACTGATTTTCTCTTGGTTACAATAATTCTTCTTCATATTGAGTTGCCCCAAAATGGAATCAGCACATGGAATCACATTGCTGTGGTGTTGAGGTTTTTCAAGATAACTATCTGCTGGCAGGGATGTCTTTCAGAGATTTGGGCTGGAAGAAAATACCTAAAGTCCACTTCAAATATAAAAGGGTATGATTCTAGAATGATAATTACTACAATCTATAATGGTGGTTTGTAACTACTATATCTCTATTTGTTGTTTAATAAGAGATACATGGATCCTGATACAGCATGGAGTATTGGTAAGAGAAATGGTCTTTATGTCATAAACACCAGAGTTAAAATCCCTGTTCAGATAACCATGCACCTTTGGGCAAGTTATTATCTTCAAGCTTTACCCTTTGTCTTTTGTAAAATAGAAATAATATCTGCTAATACTTGTTTTCTGAAGATTACAAATAATATATCTACCTTGTGTTTGTAAATCTTAACTATTACTGTCTTTAAAAAACACAACAACAATAGGAATACCAGGTAGATTTGAGGGATAGTGGAATTTTTTACAATACCCAAAATGACAACTTATTAATTCTTTCTTTTTCCATATTGCCAAAATATTTATGTCTCCAGTAGGTGTGAGATATGCATTTGTAATATCTCTATAGGAGTAAGAGGTGCAAAACAGAGTGGCAGAAATATGATGACTAGTCAAGAGAACACATTTGGATAAGACAAAATAAAGTTAGAATGAGTAAAACTCAAATCATCAAGTTTAAAGTAGTAAGACTTAGATATTCTTAACCAAAACTACAACAACAAAAAGACTATTGATTTTATGATGGATGCTATTTTAAGATTAATTATAAATCAAATAATTTTTCAGTTTGAATCCCTTGTTTTTATTTTTATTTTTTTTAATAATATAGTAGAGAATACATGTTATTTACATAGTGAGGTCACTTTTCCCATAAAATTGTACATGAAATCATTTACTGAAAGTTAAATGGTAAATCTAGACAAAATGAATAGAATAAAGTGGACATCAGGCAGATTTGACTGGAAGTATTAACATATATACTGAAAGTATGTATTAATAACAATTGGGATTGGAAAAGGAGATTAAAGTAGCAAACCTAGAAATTGCACAATTAGGCATTCCCTCCAGGTAAACATCTCTGTTGTGGAGATGGATGCATCAGCTTATCGAAGCCTAACATCATTCTATGTTTCAGTAATATACTGAAATCCTCTTGTCTTGAGTTCAGGCTCACCAAAAAGTTGCCTTGTGTAGCTTGTCAACTAGTCAAGACCATGGGAATGTCTGATTGTCATGAATACCATGTGAAGTAATCCATTATCTGCTAACATCTGGATTTCTATATCAGTCTCTGTGAGCTTTATAGGATGAGAAAGAAAAGGAACTCTCAATGTACTGACAAAATTAAGTTTTAATTTTGCAAAGATAAGGGCCGGCCCCTGGACTTTGATAGAATCACCAAAGTAATATCCTACCCGCATTATTTCTTGGGAGTCATCGAGATCCTCCCTTGGTCATTCTCTGAGCTTGGGACTTGCTCAGTTCCTTTAAAATTTCTTAGTCATGTCAGGTTTTGTTTTGGTTTCATTTTTTTCCATAAAATTCTATAGCTTAAATTATTTTATAATAATTCTCAGAAGAAAAAGAAAACACAATTTTTATCTCCAAGGAGTTTAATCCAGAGAATTATAATCCGTGGGTATACACTACAAATATAACTAATCACAGGATATTTTCATAGTAGGGGTGCCTGGGTGGCTCGGTCCCAGGGTCCTGGGATCAAGCCCCGCATCAGGCTCCCTGCTCAGTGGGAAGCCTGCTTCTCCCTCTCCCACTCCCCCTGCTATGTTCCCTCTCTCACTGTGTCTCTGTCTGTCAAATAAATAAATAAAATCTTTAAAAAAAGATATTTTCATAGTAGGATATAATAAATAATACAAATTAGTATTCAAGAGTTTAATTATGTAAGTGTTAAGAGGGTACTCAATTTGAAGTAATCAAAGACTGGGGTGGTCAAATGCGTGATGGTTTGGGCCTAACTTATTGAAAAGAAATACATTGCAGAAGGAAGATATAGGGAAAGGATTATCAAATGGAGTATTCACAAGAATTTCCATGTGAATTCCCAGTTATCACCCTTAAAGATTATGATTCAGGGAGTATATTACTTTTCTATTGCTGCTGTAACAAATTACCATGAATTCAGCAGTTTGCAACAATACAAATTTATTGTCTAGTAATTTGTAGATCAGAGATCTGACTCCTCACTTAGTTTTTGTGCATAGGTTATCACAAGACTGAGATAAAATTGTCTCTTGCCAGGAATCTTATCTAGAGGGGGGAGGTGTTGGTGAAAATCCACTTCAGGCTCATTTAGGTTGTTTGCAGAACTTATTTCCATGTGTCTCTAGAACCAACTGCCTGTTTTCCTTGCTGGCTATCAGCTGGGGGTTATTCTCAGAGTCTAGAAGTCTCCTTCATTTCCTGGCTCATTTCCTTCCTCTTCAGCGCCAACAATGGAAGTCTGAGTCTTTCTCATGCTTCTTACCACTTTGACCTCCCCCTCTGCCTCAACTCTCTGGCCCCTAACTGATAAAAGCTTTTTTTCATGTGATTAGATTTCACCCACCTGGATAATCTTCCTATTTTAGGATCTGTAACCTTAACTACATCTGCAAAATCTTTTTTTTTTTAAGATTTTATTTATTTATTTGAGAGAGAGAGAATGAGAGATAGAAAGCATGAGAGGGAAGAGGGTCAGAGGGAGAAGCAGACTCCCCGCTGAGCAGGGATCCTGATGCGGGACTCGATCCTGGGACTCCAGGATCATGACCTGAGCCGAAGGCAGTCGCTTAGCCAACTGAGCCACCCAGGTGCCCCCCTGCAAAATCTTTTTGCAATATAATAGAACATGTTCATGAGTTCCATGGACCAGGGTGTGGATATCTTTGGGGAGCCATTACTCAGTGACTCTGGTCACACTTTAAGAAATCTTGGTATAGAGGCATAAAACTTGGAAACTAAATTTTCAAACATGGTGGAAGATGTATCCATTCACTCTTAGGTAGAAGGGAAGAGTATGAAATTAGTAAGAAAGAGAATAGAGATGACATGGAATCAACAGATAAAAGGTAGACATTGCATGAAACAAAAACAGTAATATTTCTTAAATGCTTAAAGAACACTTGAATTTATTTAGGATCTGTTTATTTTCACCTGGTTGAGACAATTACTTTACATAGTTCCATGTGTGGAAGTAATCTCACCGTGCCCACATTTGTATTTAACATAGTTTGGAATTGTTTCAGAGACTATTAGGATTGTTACTGTTTGTAATATTCATAATAGTAATTGTTTCAACAATTTCAACAATCATTCAACAACATGATTCAATTGAGTTGACATTTATTTTTCTGTGACAATAATGTTTTCCTTTATGATTCAATTCCTAACCCTTTAAAACTTATTTTTAAATTTACATAAAATATACTCTTTTTGGTGTGAAGTTATATAGATAAGACAAATGCATAGTGACAAATGCATAGAGTACTGTAACCACCATCACATTCATGATGCAGAACAATTACATTGCCCTGCCCCCCCCAAAAATACCTCATGTTTCCCCTTTGCAATTAATTTTTGCCCCCAGCCCAACTCCTGGTCACCAGTGATATGTTCTTTATCTTTTTAGTTCTTCCCTTTCCAGAATGTCATGTAAATATAATCACATAATGTGTAACTTTTCAAGTCTAGTTTCTTTTACTTAGCATTATACATTTGAGATTCATCCTGGTTGCTGCATCTATCAGTAGTTTGTTTCTGTTTATAATTCCTAACTTTTGATCAAAAATTGTCTTAAATTACCTGTACCTCTGAAACAAGTATTACATTATATGTTAAAAAAAAAAAAGAAGTAGATAGCAGGAGGGGAAGAATGAAGGGGGGGAAATCAGAGGGGGAGACGAACCATGAGAGACTATGGACTCTGAGAAACAAACTGAGGGTTCTAGAGGGGAGGGAGGTGGGGGGATGGGTTAGCCTGGTGATGGGTATTAAAGAGGGCACGTACTGAATGGAGCACTGGGTGTTATACGCAAACAATGAATCATGGAACACTACATCAAAACTAATGATGTAGTATGGTGATTAACATAACATAATAATAAAAAATGGTAAAAAAAGGTCTTAAATTAGAATCTAAATAATTTTATGATTAAATTACACTGTCTTTTTGTTGTTGTAGTTGTTGTTGTTGTTGTTTTTACCTGGCACATTCAGGAATTGTTCTTGTCATAATGCTAAATTTCTGGGGTTTGCAGGGGTTTTTCTCTTTGTAAATTTTTTGTGTGAGTTATATATAAGACTTATTTTGAGTTAAATGTGAACTGATAAGTGTGTTTGAGCCACTTGTGATTCTTAAAATTTGCTTAGTACAAGTGTTTAATGTTGAACCAACAGGTGAACTTTGCACTGTTTTGAAGAGAAACTCAGAGATGTGGTTATATCTCAACAGTCTAGTATGGAGGCAAATGTCACAGAGAGTCCAAAATACAATCCAGTTGAATTTGATGACTTATATATGAATTTTGCTTATATGATAATTAACATTTTGCTTATGCTAACATTAAAATTATTTAAAATACAACAGCTGGTGGTAGGACAGAGGTAGCTGAGAAGCATATAAGATGGCAGGAAGAAACTAGTTTAAATTTTATGCATCTATAGATACTTAGCAGAGTGGATAAGCCACATTCAGATAATTGAGATTTGAGCAGATGTGTGTTTGTTCTCATTAGAATTCATGTTTCAAGCCCTACACAAAACAAGTAAATAGCTACTGAGCAGGAAACTGGAAGCTTAAACTTTTCTGTCTCTTAAATATAAGCATCTCATTCATAGCTCCATACTTAAAAAATAGTTCCTAAGTCAGTTGTGCAGCTTAAAGAATCATTAATCTTTAAATAAGAGATTGTTCATTCTGCACTCTGCTGGGGATTATGTAGTGTTTTTCATGTACTATACCTCAGATGTGTTTTACTCAGCAGTGAAGTATTTTGGAGATGTGTGATGAATATGAAACTCACATAACTGCAGCAAAAGCTGATGCTATTTGTTAAAAACTATTTGTTAAATCAGAAATCTGCCACCCATGTTTGATGCTTGACATGCAAGAATCAGGGGAGAGCAAAACACATTATTTTCCAACAAGCATGAAAAGATTTTTCCAAAGAGTAATATTTGCGTAAAGAAGTTTGTCTATGAATGAAAATCCTCCAAGGATTTAAAAGGATGAGCATCAGGATTTAATGGTATAGGATAAAACTTAGGATGTTTAGCTGAGCTTACCAAAGATGCATAGGAGCTTTGGTAGGCACCAGACAGTGTGGCTGCTGGGTTGAGGATTAGTACTGTTTCTAGAGATAGCCATGAACCTCATCAAAGATACAGGAGAAGATTCTCTGTGAAGCTTCCCTGACTCTCCCAGTGGCTTCTGGGTTCTTCCCAGAAATTATTTTTAAATAATTTCTTTCCTACCACTATGCTGAATTAAAATTTACCTGTTTAAATTTCTGTTTGCTTGCACCAGTCTGTGGCTTCTGTGCAGTTAACACCATGCTTTACTCACTTGTACACTCCAGGGCCTAGCACAGGGTACAGTGGAGAAAACACCCTGGTTAAAGTGTGCTGTAGGAATGAGAGGTCAATATGTAAAGGTCAGTGTGTCCTAAGGAACCCACTAAGATGAAAACAGAGATTAAAAAAAAAAAAGTTCTTAGGTGGACAAGTGCCTCCAAAAATTGTTTTTTTTTTTAATCTTTAAATGATAGGTTAATTAGTCTTTTAAATAGGCTTAATTTTCGTGTCTGGTATGTATTCTCTGAATTAGAAAAAATATATATTTTTCCCTGTATCAATCAGGTTTCAGCAAGAGAAACAAAAACAATAGAAAATATAAATTAAAAGATTGTTTTTGATATATCTCTCCATTTATTTAATTCAACTCTGGTGTTCTGAGCTAATATTTTATAGATTTTTTACTATAGGTTTTGTACTTTTTTGGTTAAGCTACACATTTTTCAGCTTTATTGAGGTATCTTGACAAATAAAATTATAATATATATAAAGTATAAAACATGGTGATTTGCTATATGTGAAAAGACTCCTCTCATTGAGTTATAGTGAACCCATCCCTCACCTCACATAGTTATCTTTTTCCCCCCTTTGGTGAGAACATTTAAGTTCTAGTCTCTTAGCAATTTTCAGTCATATGATAGAGTGTTACCAGTTATACTCACCACATTTTACATTCGATAATCAGACTTTATTCATCTTAACCTGAAAGTTTGCAACCTTTTACCAACTTCTTCCTATTTCCCCCACCCCCAGCCCCTGACAATCACTTTTCTCCTTTGTGTCTATGAGTTTAATTTTTCTTTTTTTTTTAAGATTCCACATGTAAGTGAGATCATGCAGTATTTGTCTTTCTCTGAGTGAGTTATTTCACTTAGCATAATGAAAGATTCATCCATGTTGTTGCAAATGACAGGACTTCTTTTTTAAGGCCAAATAATATTCCATTGTATATACATACATTTTCTTGATCCATTTTTCCATTGATAAGACACTTCAGTTGTTTTTGTACCTTGGCTACTATGAATAATGCTGCAATGAACATGGGAGGACACATATCTCTTGGAGATAATAGTTTCATTTCCTTCAGGTATATACTCAGAAGTGGGATTGCTATATCATATGGTAGTTCTGTCTTTAATTTCTTGACAAAACTCCATTGTGTTTTCCATAGTGACGATACTCGTTTTACATCTCATCAACAATGTATAAAGCTTCCCTTTCCTTCATGTCCTCATCAGCATTTATCTCTTGTCTCCTTGATAATAGTCATCCTAACAAATTCAAGGTGGTTTTTCTCATTGTGGTTTTGATTTGCATTTCCCTGATGCTTAGTGATGTTGAGCATCTTTTTATATACCTATTGGCCATTTGTATGTCTTCTTCGGAAAATTTAGATCCTTTGCCTGTTTTTTTAACTGGGTTATTTAGATTTTTGTTTATTTGTTTTATTTTATCTTATTTAATTTCAGTTTTGCTTTTTGGTTGTATGAATTCCTTGTATTTTATGGATATTAACCGCTTAGCTGATATGTGGTTTGCAAATATTTTCTTCCATTCTATAAGTTGCTCTTTGATTTTGCTGATAGTTTTCTTTAATGAGCAGAAGCTTTTTGTTAGATATAGTCCCCCTTCTTTATTTTTTCCTTTGTTGCTTTTGCTTTTGGTTTCAAATCCAAAAACTCATTGCCAAGACCAATGTTAAGAGGCTTACTCCCTATATTTACTTCTAGGAATTTTATAGTTTTACATGTAAATCTTTAACCCATTTTGAGTTAATTTTTGTGTATAGTAAAAGATAGGGGTCCAGTTTCATTTTTTTTTCATATGCCTGTCCAGGTTTCTCAGCACCATTTATTGAAGAGACCATCCTTTCCCCATTGTATATTCTTGCCTCTTTTGCCATAAATTAATTCACCATACATGCTTGGGTTTATATCTGGACTCTATTCTGTTCCATTGATCTATGTGTCAGTTTTTATGCCAATACCATACTGATTGATTACTATAGCTTTGTAATACAGTTTGAAATCAGTTAGCATGCTGCTTCCAACTTTGTTTTTCTTTCTCAAGATTGCTTTGGATATTCAGGATATTTTGTGGTTCCATAAAAATTTTGGGATGGTTTGTTCCATTTCTATGAAAAGTGCCATTAGAATTTTGATAGGAATTGCATTTAATCTGTGTATTGCTCTGGGTAATATGGACATTTTACATTATTAATTCTTCCAATCCATAAGCATGGGATATCTTTTCATTTATTTGTCTTCAGTTTCTTTCATCAGTATTGTACAGCTTCAGTATACAGGTCTTTCACCTTGTTGGTTAAATTTATTACTATTTTATTATTTTTATGACATTGTAAATGAGATTGTTTCATTAATTTCTCTTTCTGACATTCATTGTTAATGTAAAAAATGCAACAGGTTTTTCTATGTTGATTTTATACCCTGCCACTTTAGTGAATGATCCTTTGTATTTCTTTGGTATCACTTGTAATTTCTTCTCTTTCATTTTTGATTTTATTTTTTTTCAGTCTTCTCTCTTTTTTTCTTAGTGAATCTAGCTAAAGGTTTGCCAATTTTGTTTATCTTTTCAAAGAATCAGCTCTTAGTTTCATTGACCTTTTCTATTGTCTTTTTAGTCTCTGCTCCATTTATTTCCACTCTGCTCTTTATTATTTCCTTCCATTTATTACTTCTTGATAAGGGATTTTAAAATTACTGAAAATGTTGAACTTCAGCGGAATTTGATATTATTGTCTCTAAAGATAAATGTACAACCTTATTGATGATTCTAAGAATGCCCTCTGGCAGGGTTTTTTTTTCCCCTGTTTTCTTGTTGTTGTTGTTGTTTTCTTTTTACCCTAGACTATATATTATACTCAACTTTATTATTCTTTTGGATAACATATAAAAGCATATTATTTTGCTCTCATCCTAAAGTTAAACTTAAATACTGTCTGACACGTATATTTTTTTAAAACCATTTTCCACAAAATGGCACAAGTTTTATGTTTTAAACAACTGAAAACTAAAGGGAAAACTAGCACTGAAATGTATTTAATGTTCAGATTATTTTTGTCTAACTCTTCTCCCTTCACAGATATATCTGGAAGGCTGATATACCTTCTGGAGACTTAGAGGAAGAAACTCTTTTTATATGCACTCTTAAGTTCTTTACTGAAATGGGAAAATAAATAAAAAAATAGTTCTTCTTTCCTCTCCCCTCCCCTGGTCATATCCCAAGTCTGTATGTCCATTTACCCATGGTCTCAAACACAGATAAGGCTCTGGCTTTCAGACAGATGTTTGAGAAATCTTGATTACGGTGTATACCAACTCTACTATCCAGGTATTCTCTTACTGGCTAAAGCCACCTTGACAGCATTTGGAACAATATAAAAAGATTAATTTTAGAAAGTTAAGGAGTTATGGAGATTAACATTATAGACCCAAGTTACAGTCTATTTAAGTAGCTTGATGAATTTTTCAGCATTCTGAAGTTTTTTCTCATCCTGCTCTGACCCACACACCCCACTGTCAAAACTGAACTTTTATTAATTCTTTTATCTCAGCCCTAACAAAAGCAAAAATAATAAAAGCTAACGTTAATGTGGCTAATTAAGGGCAGTGTACATGTATTAGGTGCTTTGTGCATTGTGCCAGTTAAGATTAGTTTAAACTATGAATAATAGGAAAGGCAAAATAACAATAACCTAAATACAGTTCTCTTTCATGTCAGAGAAGCCATTTAGGGCTGGTAGGTTCACCACCAAGTTGTCAGGGACATTGGTTCCTTGTACTCTCCATCATCTTCAGCATACTTCTTTTAGCTCTTGGTCAAGGGAAGCTGCTTAAGCTCCAAGTATTACAGCCATATTCAACATTCCAGCCAGCAAGAAGGAGGAAGGAAGGAAATAAGAGCATAAAGGATGCACACCAGCTGTTTTTAGGGAGATTTCCTGAAAGTGGACATGCAACATTTTTAAATATTATAGATACCCAAGAGCCTAGATATATCATAATATGTATTCCATTCATGCCTGTAACTAGATAATAATTGGGCATTTTTTACTACTGTGCAAGTGACTACTGGTGCAACTAGCTCCCATATGCAATAATTCCCTTGGCCTTTAGAACAGCAGAGCTTTAACCATAGCACTCTGTGGCTTTTTTATAGGCTTGATCTAGTTCCCTTGAGACTGGATCTCCTTCTCATGGGTAGAGGCCTGTCTTGGAACCCTATTACCCCCTCCCCAGGCCTTGGGATGGGGCTCCTTCTATGGACAATCAGACTTCTTCGATGCTGATTACATGCTGCCTCTTTGGGCCTCTGACTATTACTCACTTTTTGCCTCTATCTTGATTGTCCTAAATCTGTCAATTTATGTGGTCTTTCAGCACAAATCTTCATCCTGACCCATCATTCTATAACCGAGCCCTCATTAGAGCATCCGCTCTGTTGGTTTCAGAATCAGTAAAAAGGAACAATGCTGACCTTGACATATATTTTAAATTATACAAATTTCAGTGACTATTTTCTGTTTATCACTAGGAAACAACTGAAACATAGATATACCAGCTTCCCTTTTGTACTAGATTGTGACTTTGGGCAATTACCTCTTGCTTCAATTTCCTTATCTATATAATGGGGATGACTAATAATTACATCATAGGGTGGCTGTGAAGATTTACTAAGCTTATCCATATAAAATATCACCTGACACATGATAGCGCTCAGTGAGTGTTAACTGATAATAATAATAAGTATACTTATAACAGTGCTAATTATTATTTTCAACTCCCTCTCTTATCTTTTAGATTGCTTTGTGGTTTTAGGGCTTTTAGTCAGTGTCTGTCAAGGATAAAGAAAGTTTGCTATTCAAGAGGCCTGTTGGAAAGATAATCAATAATCTTTTAATAAAATTCACAGAAATATTTTACCCTTAATTATAAGTCTCTTTTAGAGAATTGGATTGAATTTTCCATACTTTTGGGACATCTTGAGTCTCTGGCTGTCACGGGGAACTCTCCCTTTCGCTTGATCTATTTGAAGCTGCAGGGCATGGGATACAGGTGATGCCATTCATAGAGGTTAGCCTCCCAGGGCATAGTGTATTGCAGAGATAACGGGAGAGTGGTTGGAGCGGCCACAGTGCATAACTAACACACTTCTATCTGTAGCCCGCCTCATACTCTGGACCTCTTCAATGTTCTGAACAGGCATATTGTACCTCAGGATATTAAAGCTAGTTGTTCTGAGCCTAATGACTTTGTTTCACAGAGCTAAGATTCTCCAGGCATGAGCCATTCTCCTTTTTCATGGCGTCTTGATATCAGTGATGAGGAACTTGAGAGATATTATAATCAAAATGGAAAGATCTTGAGCACTCTGAGAACCCAGGATAAGCAATCATTAGCAAATGTGGTCTACTGTGAGTAAATGCTGAAGAGTCTAGAAAAAGGAGATAATAAGAGGCAAAATCTGTTAAACTTCAAAATGCTAAAGAATAATGAAAAAGGAAGATTTAAGAGTTTTATTAAGGGGAAAAAAAAAGGCTCTTAAGTCTTAATACCAATGTGGAACTGCAGTGAAAAAGATAAACTAGGTGCTGAGCTGTACACTATTGTGAGAACAGTGTGTGGTAAATCAAGAAAGTGGTCATAGCTAGTATGAGGGATGAAATTTACCCAATATTTAATACAGTATCAGAATTCACCTTCAATAAAATTTTGATGTGGTCACCACATACTATGGATATGACTTACTAGGTATGTTTGGATTCTTTCTCAGAGAGAGAAGAAAGTTTTTATTTTTGTGACCAAAGGCTTAGAAACCTTAGTGAAGGCTATAGTTTACTATTTAGCCCATTGATTTTAAATTTAGGTCTCATATATTTAATTTAATTTGTTCATTTTTATATGCATGTCTCATGAGTTATGAATTCAGATTTATTTTTGCTTCTGTCTATAAAATCTTTAAGAAAATGTTGTAAGCAAGTCATCTAATATTCTGTGGAATGTGTCATCAATCAAGGAATTACTACATTGTAAACTAGCAAAAAGATAGTCCTCAGGATCCATTTTTCCTAAATGATCTAAAGGAAGTGTCACCACTTATTGCCACTTACAAACTACAATGGAATACATTTTAGAGAGGTTTTTTTGTAAAAAAAAGCAAAATACAGCTGAAATAAAAGGAATTCAATTAAGGTAAATAATATTCAAGGAGAAAGGAATTATGTTTTTAATAACAGAAAATTGTTAATAATTATAGGTATTTTCTGTACTATTAGGTAATCAATTTTTGCTTTATCATAATTGAAAAAACCTCAATCAGAGTAAACATGAAAAAATTCAGCTATGAATTTGTATTGCTATAAATGAGATGAGTGAACATGTTTTTTTAAAAGAAAAAAATGTAATTGATCATTGGAGGTAAAAATCTTTATTTTAATCATTTGTAACGTACATGAGTGTCCTTTAAATTCAACTTGATTCATTATAAAAGCCATGATTAAACATTTATCAAATACTCCATTACCTTACATTTGTAACTTTATATTCATTTTAGGAGACTGTTTACTGCATAATTTTGAATGTAAAGTATTGAATCTATGTTAATGGTAAATGGTGACCATAAGACCAACTTCAAGAGATTTTAAAAAGATCTTATCCTTTGATAAATGAAGCCACACAGAGTATCTCATATCTGTCTACTAGGTAAAAGGAGAACAACTTTATTTTACCTCTAAAGATGTCTAGGAACTTGATTCTAAATGAATATTTTTTATTTGAATACAACTATTTACTTTGGCATATTTAGTTGGAATTTTCAAAAAGAGATTTTTATTGAACTGTTCTCTATTTGGGGAAACTATCCTGAAATCATTGACTCCTTAGAATTGAGTGAGGGTTTTGTTTTGTTTTGTTTTGTTTCTTCTGTTTATGGAGAAGATAGGTAGAATATATTTGGTTGCTTTGAATTAATCTTCTTTATAAACAAATTTTAAAAATGTTGCTACGGCCGATGTCAGATTACTGCCTGTGCTCTGATATAGGATGTTTATGGTTTCAGGTCTCACATTTGGGTCTTTAATCCACTTTGAGTTTATTTTTGTGTATAGTGTGAAAAAGTGGTCCAGTTTCATTGTTTTGCATGTAGCTGTCCAGTTTTCCTAACACTATTCATTGAAGAAACTGTTTTTTCTCATTGTATATTCTTTCCTTCCTTGTCAAAGATTAATTGACCATGTAACTGTGGGTTTATTTCTGGGTTTTCTATTCTGTTCCATTTATCTACCTGTCTGTTTTGTGCCAGTACCATACCATTTTGATTACTACAGCTTTGTAATATAATTTTAAATCTGGAAGTCAGTTTTTTTTTATTTCTCTTTGTCAAGATTGCTTTGGCTATTCCAGGTTTTCTGTTCCATACAAATTTTAGAATTGATTGTTCTAGTTCTGTGAAAACTGTTGTTGGTATTTTCACAGGGATTGCATTAAATGTGTAGATTGCTTTGTGTAGTGTAGACATTTTAACAATATTTGTACTTCAGATCCATAAGCATAGAATGTCTTTCCATTTCTTTGTCATCTTCAGTTTCTTTTATCAATGATTTATAGTTTTCAGAGTATAGGTCCTTCACCTTTTTGGTTAAGTTTATCCCTAGGTATTTTATTATTTTTTAGTGCAATTGTAAATGGGACTGTTTTTTTAATTTCTCTTTCTGCTGCTTCATTATTAGTGTATATAAATGCAACAGATTTCTATACATTGATTTAATATCCTGAGGCTTTACTGAATTCATTTATCAGTTCTACCAGTTTTTTGATGAAGTCTTTTGGGTTTTCTATATATAGTATCATGTCATCTGCAAATAGTAAAAATTTTACCACTTCTTTACCAATCTGGATGCTTTTATTTCTTTTTGTTGTCTCATTGCTTGGCTAGGACTAATAGTACTATGTTGAATAGAAGTGGTGAGAGTTGACATCTTTATCTTGTTCTTGACCTTAGGGGAAAGGCTCTCAGTTTTTCTCCATTGAGGAGGATGTTTGCTGTGGGATTTTCATATATGACCTTTATTATGTTGAAGTGTGTTCTCTATTTTGTTGAGTGTTTTTATCATGAATAAATGTCATACTTTGTCAAATGCTTTCTCTACATCTATTGAAATGATCAGATGGTTTTTATCCTTTCTTCTTTTGAAGTTATGTAACACCTTGTTTGATTTGTGAGTATTGAACCATACTGGCATCCCAGGGATAAATCCTACTTAATCGTGATGAATGATTTTTTTAAATGTATTTTTGGATTCAGTTTGTTAGTATTTTGTTGAGGATTTTTGCATGTATGTTCATCAGAGAAATTGGCCTGAAGTTCTTTGTTTTTTGTGGCATCTTTATCTGGCTTTGGTATCAGAGTAATACTGGCCTCATAAAATGGAAAAGAATGGAATGAAATAAAATTAGAAATGATCGTTAAAGGGGAATTTGGGAAATTCATATCCGTGTGGTAGAATTTTTTTTAAAAAATTCTTAAATAATTAATGAGTCAAAAAATAAATGAGAAGAAAATTAGAAAATGCTTTAAGAAGAATGAAAACAAAAAAACATAATATACCAAAATTTATAAGATTCACCAAAAGCAGTGGTTAGAGGGGACTTTATAGCCTTCAGATCAATAGCCTAATGTTCCACTTTATGAAATTAGAAAAAGAAGAGCAAATTAAACTCGAAACAATCAGAAGGAATGAAATGATGAGGATTTGAATGAAAATAAGTGCAATAGAGACTAGAAAAAAGAGACAAAATCAAGAAAACCAGAATTTGGTTTTTTGAAAGAAATCAATAAAATTAAAAAATCTTTAGCTAGTCTAAGCAAACAAGAATAGACTCAAATTTCTAAAATCAAGAATTAAATATGGGACATCACTATCAACCTTACAAAAATAGAAAGGATTATAAGGGAAAGAACAATTGTGTGCCAACATATTAGATAACCTAGATAAAATGGACTTACTTTTAGAAAAACAGAACTTCCCAAACCAATATAAGAAGTAGAAAATCTAAATAGACATGTACCAAATAAAGAAATTGAATTACTAAAAAACAACCAAACAGAAACAAACAGGGGTGCCTGTGTGGCTCTGTCAGTTAAGCAATGGACTCCTGATTTCAGCTCAGGTCATGATCTCAGAGTCATGACATCAAACCGCATGTAGGGTTCCACACTCAGCGTGGAGTGTTCCACACTCAGCACGGAGTCTGCTTGAGATTCTTTCCCTCTCCCTTTCCCTCTCCATGGCCCCCCTCTGCTCATGTGAAAGCGCACGTGTGCTCTCGCTCTCTCAAATAAATAAATCTTTAAAACAAACGAACTTCCCACAAAGAAAATTGCAGGCCCAGATGTTTTCACTGGTAAATTCTACCAAACTCTTAAAGGGTTAACATCAATCTTTCACAAACTCTTCCAAAAGAGAGAAGAAGAGGGAAGACTTTCCAAGTCATTCTATGAGGCTGTTAACCTGATTTGATTTAAAAAAAATAGCCAAAGGCATCACATTTAAAGAAAATTACAAACCAGTTTTCTTTATGAATATAGACACAAGAAATCTCAATACTACAACATATAAAATATATTGCATACGATAATGAAGAGAAATTTATCCCAAGAATGCAAGTTTGATTTAACCCAGGGAAATCAAGCAAACCAATGCAATGCTTTACATTAGTAAAGAACAAAAACAAAAGATGCAGCACGGCACAAAATCCAACACATTTTAATGTTAAAACACTCAACAAACAAAGATAGAAGGGAACTTCTTCATCTTAAAAAAGGTCATCTATGAATCACTCACAGATAACATCAACTTATTGCTGAAAGACTATGATTTCCTCTTAAATCAAGAACAGGACAAGTATGTATGTTTGCACTATTTCTATTATACATTGTACTGAGATTCTAGCCTGAAAATTAGACAAAAAAGAAATAAAAGGCAAAAGAAATAAAAGGGACTTATATCTAGAATATTAAAGAACTCTTACAATTCAACAATAAAAAACATACAACCCAACTTACAAATGGGCAAAAATTTGCTTAAACATTTCTCCTAAGATAAACTCATGACCAATAAGCACATGAAAAGATGCTCAATATCATTGGTCATTAGGGAAATGCAAATCAAAACCACAATGAGGTAACACTTGACACTCACTAAGATGATCATTTTTGTAAAGATTTTATTTACTTATTTGAGAGCAAGAAAGAGAGAGTGACCACATGAGCAGGCGGAGGGGCAGAGGGCCAAGCAGACTCCTGGCTAAGCAGGGAGCACCATGTGGGGCTTGATCCCTGGACCCTGAGATCATGACCTGAGCTGAAGTCAGACACTTAACTGACTGAGCCACCCAGGCACCCCCCTCCCACTAACATGATTATTGTCAAAAAAGATGTACACTAACAACTTGTTGGAGAAATTGAAACTCTTATACATTGTGGGTGGAATTGCAAGATGGTATAGCCACTTTGGAAAACATTTAGAAATTCTTTAAAAAGTTAAACAGTGTTACCCTATGACCTGTAATTCCACTCCTAGATATATACCCAAGAGAAATGAAAATTTATGCTCACATAAAAACTTGTATATGAATATTCATAGAAACATCATTCATAATAGCCAGAAATAGAACTCAAGTGTCTATCAACCAATGAATGGATAAACAAAGTATACTATATTTTATTCAGTCATGAATAGGAATAAAGTGCTGGTCCATGCTACAAATATGAATGAAGCTTGAAAACATTATGCTAAGTGAAAGTGACCAGATGCCAAAGGCCACATATTTTAAGAATCCATTTTTATGGAGTATCTAGAATGGACAAATCCATAAAGACAGAAAATAGATTAATGGTTGCCAGTAGAGGAGAGGGGAATGGCTGTGGGAAAGGGTGAATGAGGATTGACTGCTAATGAGGATGAGATTTCTTCTTGAAGTGATGAAAATATTCTGGGATTAGATAGTGGTGATGATTGCACAAATTTTTTAACATCCTAAAAACCATTGAATTATATACTTTAAAAGAGTGAATTTTATGGTATGTGAACTATGTCACAAGAAAGCTGTTACGAAAAATAAATAAAATAAAAATTTCAGTGCTCTTAATCACCCAGAGAATGTGGGTAGGAATGAAGCCAGTTCAATTGAAAGGGCATTTCACAGCTATGATAAAGTCCTAATGAGCATCACGCTGTCATTATATCAAGTTATTTTATAGTCTGAGGTTGGATACCATCAATAATAATACTAGCTTTAAAAAAAAACTCAATACTGCTAGTAAAAATAATGTATACATTGAATTAAAACTAACAAGATGATTTCAAAAAGAAAAACAACAGATCTTAAATACCATGTAATGCAGTAGCAGGGGCCGATGTTATTCATTGATTTGAAACCCTTAAAAATTAGGACCAACTGCTAGAATATTATTACATTTGATGCATCAAATTTCATTTCAGTTTCAGTGTTTCAAAGTGGGTTTTATAAAATATCTGGAAAGTTTAACTTTTCCTTTCATAAACCAGTGTAGCTCCATGTAGAAAAAAACCTCTGATATGAGCTACATCAGAAAAATTTTTCCCTCTTGGCACTGGGGGCAAAAGTGGCCAGAAGGAAACAGCACCCTAAAAGATTTTATTTTGCACATACTTGTTTATTGCATTATGAGTGTGCCTGCTTTTTAGCAGTTTATATACAACATAACTTTTAATTAAAATAAGCTAGTGATAGTTTTTCTTTTATAAATGAGCACCACATTTACAACAGATATTTCCCTTCCTAAGTTTTTTTCCCAATTATTCAACCAAGTATTAACTGAGCAACTACTATGACAATGCATATGCTAATGATGATATAATGATAAGTAAAAACAGATATGATTCTTATAGTTTTGTAGGAGAGACAGGTAATAAGTATTTAAATAATTGAAAGTATAAATAAAAACTGCAAAGTAAGCAATTGAAATCACTTAGGAGAATTTATAACCAAAGAGTTGGGTTTGCATGTCTTGGATTCTTCTCCTAGGAAATGCCCTTTGAGTTAAGATTAGCAAGATAAATAGAAATTAATTAGATGCAGTGGGGATAGAGTAGGGGTAAGAGTGTCCAGGGGTAGGGGCACCTAGGTAGCTCAGTTGGCTAAGCAGATGACCCTTGATTTTTGCTCAGGTCATGATCACAGAGATCATGGCTCAGCGTGAAGTCTGCTTGGGATCTCCCTCTCCTTCTGCTCTTCCCCTCCAAAATAAATAAATAAATCTTAAAAAAAAAAAGTGTGTCCAGGGGTAAACAAACAAACAAAGAGTGTCCAGGGCTGTTGGCCCCATCCTAGAAGAGGATTGATCTGTTTGAAGGCCCTTGTGTACACTATTGAAAAGGAGCATGCAATGCAAGTTTAGAGGGTAGCCAACCCACTTGTGAGGCTGGGTTAAGGATCTAGCTTTCTATCCTACGAACAGAGGGAAGACTATTGAAGTTCTATGTGTGGGGGGATAGGGGGAAGGACAGGATCAGATATGATTTTGAAAATATCTTTGGCTGCTATCGCCAATGGATTGTGGTGAACAGTGAGTGAATGTGGAAAGATTCACTGGGAGATTACTGCAGAGACCAAACAGGAAGTCACACACCTTGGACTGGGCTGGTAAGACAAAGAGAGAAGCCAACAGTTTTGAGAGATACTTGGGAGGAAACCAAAAGGGCTTTTGGTGGGTAAGACATTGGAGTGACTGAAGAGTAGTTGTAAGAGAAGACTCCATAGTGCCTTGTTCTTGTAATAGTTGTGTTTGCACTATATTTGTCAACTCCTTACTCTCCTTGCCCATAAGAATGTGATATCCTTGAAGGCTGGTACACTCTTATTTATCTTTTTTATGTGCTGAGGCATATTGCACATAGGAGACATTCTATACATATTTAATGATATACTGGATTGAATTAGAAACAAAAAGAAAGCCTTCAAAAAATTTTTGAGAACCATTATTCTCTATCACCAATAATCTAGTAGTTTCTAGTAGATATTATTATAGGTCTGAGTAGGACTAAGCAATTATTTATTTTACCTGGTTGTTAGGCAGCTACTGAGGCCAGCAATTGGATGTGCAGAATATACATAATTTATTGACTCTTGTTCAAAGACAAAGTGAACTGTCCAGAATACTTTCACTATGTTTAGCCTTATTGCTCCCTCGAGAAACATTTTGTCATTGATTGTGTATTTTGGGTTGTCGAAAATAAATTTCATTAATACTGAACCTCTTTTATGATATCAGTATAAATTTGGAATGTATAAAACTATTAATTCATCATATCCATCTAAACAGATGTATCATATAATAAAAATGAACATTAAGAGTTACTGTGCCCATTTGGAGTGGTCAAATAGGTTAAGTAATTATCAGAGAAATAAAAGCTCAGTCTACAGCAAATATTAAATTGCAAAAAGATGAACTCTGTTGACAAATTATTAGTGCTGACAATCTTCTGTC
The DNA here is from genome assembly GCF_003265705.2 of Callorhinus ursinus. NCBI lineage: Eukaryota > Metazoa > Chordata > Mammalia > Carnivora > Otariidae > Callorhinus > Callorhinus ursinus. The sequence continues at coordinate 7,595,776 of NW_027397074.1, read as the reverse complement.
CTCTTCTCCTTTCAACACATAATTATACAAGTTCCTTACTATTTTTTAAAGGAAGGATGAAAGCTTTAGGTGCCAGTAATATATTGTGACTTTTTTTTAACCCAGGGGATTGCCCATTTTTTTTTTCTCTTAGGAAATATCCATTAGTGTGTTCTTCTACAATACAGATCATGGCTTTAGATAGAAATAAAACAAATTCATAGTCAAGAAGCACTCCCATGTTTCATAGTTTCACAATGCTTCTAGAATATTTTTTAAGGCTGTTTCAGATCATTTGCATCTATGAAAATTCTATGATACTCAGATTTTCTAGTTTCATACCTAGATGTGTGAGTGCTTCAATTATTTGTTTCTTTTCAGGGCAAGTTTCCCTTTTAATTAAAAAAGAAAAAAGTAGAAATGGCTATTGCCACTTAAGACACTACTACATCCACCAGTAAAGCAATAAAGCAACATTTTCTTTGTCTTCTTTGGGAAAATAAAATAAAACATTGTTTTTTAAAGCCCTTGTTCATAAATTCTTCTTCCCTTGGAGAATATATGTATGGTAATTAGATCAGGAATCTTTAAAATTGACATAGAACATCTTTTCTATTACTTTATGAGGCTGTTTTGCCAAAAATTATATATGAATATGTCAGGGACAACATTATTAATGTATATTTAGAATTAAGCTAATTAATACTTTAATTATCACAATACTCTCCTACTTCCCCCAGCATCTAGCTCCTTACCATGTGGGCACTTTGTATAATCAGATAGTATTTTGGACATAGGGAGTACTTAAGAAGTTAAAGATGCTAAGTGATTCCAGCAGCTGAGAGATAAGAAGGGAAAGAAAGGGGGAAAAAAAGGGCTGAATTTGGGACAAATGCGAGTTGAGACTGGGAGAAATGATTCAGGGTATAGCTGCTGTGTTAAGAAAATCTGGGACAGGGAGAAAAGAATTCTCAGGATACTTGTATGCATTAAAATGTATTTCTGTGAGAGATTGAGTAAAGAATTGGAGTATTTTAATTACTTTTTCCTTGCATGAACTGTGATTCTTTGAATTTTATGCCTCACTGAACTTGGGCCACCTGGGGCCCTTAGATTTATTCAGATCACACACATGCCCACAATCACACACAGGAACATTCACATTCATGTGCAAACACACTCACATGCACATGGGCTTCTATGCCTACTTAGTTCTTAATAAATGCCAGAATAATTCAAATTCAAGATATTGTGCTTTTGGGTGTATTTCCTTAGCACACAGCAGCTAGATGATGAAAATGGATCTCATCAGCCTCTACTTTCCAAGATACACAAGCACAGATCAGATTTACCGAGATGACTTTTTTTTTTTAAGATTTTATTTATTTATTCATGTCAGAGAGAGAGAGAGAGAGAGAGAAGCAGAGGGAGAAGCAGGCTCCCAAGGAGCAGGGAGCCCGATGCGGGACTCGATCCCAGGACCCTGGGATCATGACCTGAGCCAAAGGCAGACGCTTAACCATCAGAGCCACCCAGGCACCCCGAGATGACTTCTTTTATTGTGTCAGTAGCATCCACTGTTTCATGAGTTTAAATAAAGACCAGTTGACTCAGGAGGATGCCATGTGATTTTCAAAGAACAATGTAGAGAAAACTTTGTGGGTCAAGACTAGACTTTGTGTTTCTCAGACTGTCCCTAGGCATGCCAGCTTTATAATGTATTTTAGCGGTGTCTCTTGTGTACATATACTTCTGGTAGATAGGAAACCTTTCATTCCTTAGCTTTCAGAGTATGAGTCAGTTAGCTGTAAGAAGGAGCTATAATGAAGGCTGGCCGGGTTTTCTTTGGTTCTCTTCCTTTTCCTTCTAACTCACTATGAGAGCTTTCACAGCATCCATCCACAAGAAAACACATGGAAATGGTTTGTATTCAGTTGTACTAAGAACTCTGTGGAGAACTCTTAAATAGTATAAGGTATGCATTGAGTTCTATTGTAATTCTTCCCCTTTATTACATGGGGATCCTCAAACCAGACTGATTACTTTCTATGTTATGTATTTGGACAAGTGAAGTTGAATGGCTTTATAGTCTCCTATCTTACAATAAAACTACTGAGTAAAATCTTAGAATGGGCACCTCCTTATACTGCTAATAGAATGATAAATAGGTACAACCCTCCTTGCAGAGGGCATAATTCAAAGCTTTCAAAATTGTGTTTACCTTTTGTCCCAATAATTCCACTTTTAGAAATTTATTACAAGGTAAAAATATCAAAACTGTATACAATGGTGTATAAATAAGATGCTAACCAGAGGGTTATTTATAATGGTAAAAAAGAAAAAAGAAACAGCGAAATCTCCAGCACTGATTAACTAGGTTCTAATAAACTATAGTATATCCATGCAGATAAAACAGGTGACCATTAGAGCTGATGTTGTGTAATATTTGTATTGATCATGACAAATGTTCAAGGTAAAGTAATGGGAAATAAGGCTATAAAATGGTATGCTATGATCCAATTTTGTCTGTATTTTTTAAATTTTTTATTATAAATAATAGAAGCCAACTCCAGTTAAGCAAAAGAGAACTTACTGGAATAATGAGGGCTGACTTGGGATTGGTCTGAAACCAAGAATTGGAAGGGGCCTGGGTCGTAGGAACCAGAGTAGCAGAAACAGTCTTAGTTAGGGCAGCATCACCACTCCTACATTTGCTGCTATAACAAATGAATTCTCTACTGCATTTCATCCTTGCATTGCTCAAGATCCAAAGCCCCAGGATCAAGGATATTATTAGCCTAATTGATGCCATTTCCCAGGCCCTGCCAGTTTAAGAAAAGTAAGGAATCTGAGATTTCCCACTTTCCACTTTGGGAGTGGGATAAAATAGCTGGGAATTACCTTCCCAGTAAGATTTTAGACAATAAACATAATTTCCCAAGAAAAAAAAATCAGAGTGGAAGGAGTAGATATCTGACATTACCCCAAATAGCATATGCCCTTCACAATATTTTATCTTGAAAATAAAAATAGGGGCTCCTGGGTGGCTCAGTTTGTTAAGCGACTGCCTTTGGCTCAGGTCATGATCCTGGAGTCTCAGGCTCCCTGCTCAGCAAGGAGTCTGCTTCTCCCTCTGACCCTCTCCCCTCTCATTCTCTTTCTCTTTTTCTCGTCTCTCAAATAAATAAATAAAATCTTAAAAAAAATAAAACCCTTTAAAAAAAAGAAGAAAAAGAAAAGTTATACCCTCAATAAGAAAAAAAAATACAACTTATTGGACATCTATAGTATGTCACGTGCTATTATTTGCTCAAGGGGTCAAAAAGAAGAATTATATTGTGCTTATCTTCCAAAAAGAAACATCAGTTTAAAAGTCTACCATAACAGAAGACAGAAATTATTTCCTCTTGTATAGGAAAACAGGATACACATTATACCATCATTTATCAGTATCTGTCTATTTATCTCAGAGATCCACTGCTTCGTTTTCTGTAATTCATCTCTGAATTTGGAATATAAATTCTCAGTGTGTCATTGTTGATAATGATATCTCAGAAGAGCCCTGCTAAGCTCCATCAATTGTAACTCTTGATTTAGAAGGAAAATCATGTTTATGGAAGCCATATAAGACAATTGATAGAAATGTAGTTTCACTAACATCATTTCAAAATAGCCCTAAAATATTTTCACCATCTGCTATGATACAGAGACCATGAGCTTTTCTCTAAGAAGATCCTGTAAATTTGACCTTGAGAAACTTAGTCCATCTGCTCTGAATTAAAACTAAACTAGTTAGTACCTGGGTACTTGGTTCAGAGCCATTATTTCTCTAAGATGCAACTGGAAGATTGATGTGATGTGAGGTAGCTTTTTCATTGGGTTTGATGCAATATAAAATTAAGAATGTAATTGTCAGTGGATTGAAAGTGAGAGTTTGAGTATGAAATGAATCTCCACATTTTTGTTTGTTTTCTGTCCTCTTAACTATAACATGATTATGAAACCCATGCGGCTAAACAAAACATTTTACCAATTAATATGTATTTGTTGTGAGCATTGGTTGAAATGACTCTGAAAGAAGGGGTTTTTTTTCTTTTTAAAAAAATTTATTGAGGTGTATTTGACACGTAACATTATATTAGTTTCAGATATATAACATAATGACTTGATATTTGTATATACTGAGGAACGATTACCAGAATAACTGTAGTTAACATCTGTCACCATAGATAGTTACAAATTTTTCGTGTGTGATGAGGACTTTTAAGATCTATTCTCTTAGCAACTTTAAAATATGCAATACAGTATTATTAATCATAATCATTATGTTGTACATTACATCTCCATGATGAATTTATTTTATAACTGGAAATTTGTATGTTTTACTCCCTTTACCCATTTCCCTCACCCCCCATCTCTGGCAACTACCAATCTGTTCTGTGCCTATGAATCTGTTTATTTATTTTAGATTCCATATATAAGTGAGATCATATGATATCTATGATGTATTTTCTGACTTATTTCACTGAGCAAATACAGAAGGTTTATTTTTAAGTGTCATATCATTTGAGTCTCTAAAACTGCCCCGATATTATATTTTCAAAAATAGAAAGCTTCTAACAATTTATATGGCTTAATTTTTAATTTATCCCCTTCTGTTTTAGAAATAGTTGTTTTCCCTGAAACTCTTTTATGTTATAATGTATGGAAGCAAAATTTCAGTTGTATAATTATGTTCACTGTTATCACTTTACTCTTCTAATTCAGAGGAATCTGACTCTCAGAGTTCTATAACAGACCCTGTTGCTTACCCTTATTTGCTCATGTAATGGGCTGAGATCCTTTGTTCTCGTGATTACTTTAAGCCCTCATGGTAATTCTATTCCTCTTTTTAAGTGGTAAATCTTGTGCACATGTGATCCAGATCTGGTCAATGATACACAATGGGAAGTTTTCTTGGCAGCTTCTAAAAGAGACATCTTTACTGGATAAAAAGAGAGAGGCTCCAGAACGGAAGGTTCTGTTTCTTCACACTTTCATTCCTTCTATGATCATGGTTGTGGAAGGACTTGATATCTGAAGCTGAAGGAGCCATCTTATAACCATAAGGTAAAAACCTATAGAAAAAAAGTGAGAATGAATAAAGATAGAAAGAACTTGAGTTCCTAAAGATATGCTTGAGCCACTATTACAAACCCCGGAACTGCCAACCTCCAGAGTTCTTGTTATATGAGATGATCAAATATCTCCATTGATGAGTTGAGTTTCCTTTGTGCTGTAGCTGGGTTCATCCTAACAGGTATGGATTCTAAATATCAATTGAATCATAATACAAGTGGCTTTCAAATTTCATATTTGACTTTCCTATCTGCATGTTTGACTTTCTGATAACGCGTTTCATAATCCCCTTATATTGGTTTTCACATACTTAATTCAACTTTTCATAACAAATATTTCTAGTGACTATATCATGGAGTTTCCTTTAAGCTAACAATTTAAGCAATGTAAGCATCTTTACACATCTATATTTATATAATTATTTGAATATTTTATTTTTCCCTCATTTTATAAAAATGAATAGAAAGCAGAAAAATGAAAGCATGAGAAATAACTTGTGAATATAAATTGTTGATTGCATAGGCTTAACATAATTGAGGTAAATATGAAATAATTAGGTGTACCAAATATATGTACCTTTTACCTCAATCTGATGTCTGTTGGATTAAATCTAGTTTACTGTATATTCAATTATGAAGAAGAATTAAACAGAAGGTAATATATATTATGAAGCATTAGCTTGTTCAAAGGGAGCATTTAAAGTTAAGGAGTAGGTACTTTATATTTAGTTCCCTGAAATTGGAGCTCTCCATTTGATAATTTCAATAAAAGGCTGTTGGGACAGTCATTATATGCTAAGGTGTTGGAGATCTAGGAACAAACAAGATAAAACATGATCTTCTATTCCTGGAACTTGTAGCTTAATGGGCCATATAAACTGTATATGGAATAGTTTACATATATGGAATTCTTTGTCTGGATGTTTTAAAGAATTGTGTGTTACTGTTATTGTTGTAGGAACAGACCTTGCCTGGTTGTGGGAATCTGTGAAACTGTTTCTGAAGAAGTGTTATTTAAACTGAGATCAAAAAGATGAGTAAGAATAAGACCAGAAGAATGGAGTTAAGTGGAGAAAGTCTATGCCCAAAAAAAGAACAGAAAGAAATGAAATCTCTAAGATAGCTAAGGGACCTGGAAGAAATCTAATTTGGCCAAAGAATCAGAAAAGAAAGGAAAGAGTGGTGCCAGATAGGGTTGGAGGGGCAGGGAGAGTCAGAATCATGCTCGTCTTCATATATTTAAACACAAATAGGAACATGCAAGGGTTTTAAGGAGAGCAGTGTCATAATTTTATTTTTAAAATAAAGACTCTGCAGTATTATGTAAAGTCAATTGTAAAATAACAAGAGTAGAAGAAGTGTACTAGACAAGGAGGTTCCTGCAGTAGTCCTCATGAAAGATGAAGGTGTAAAGAGAATGGAGGTAGGGGGAAGTGGACAGGCTCAAGAGGTATTTAAGAAATGGTGTTAAGAGACTTGATCTTTAAAGGCATGAATATATAATTTATCATCTGTAACAATTTTAAGAATAAAATTAATAATTTTCAGTTAAATAGGTGTTAACAAGAACAGTCCTGGGCAAAGTAGGACACTTGGTCACTTTAGGCATAAGAGTTAGTGGAGAACAAGGAAGGACCAAATGCCCCACCAAATCTTATAACAGGCAAATTTCTGACAATAATTACCTTTGTCCCTGACCAATTTCAGGAACCACTTAAATTCTTGTGTTAACTGTTAATTTATGGAATAGGAGACATTAGACTCCAATAGCTCATTTTCCTGGTACTTTGGCAACTCCTTCTTAGACTTGGCCCCAAGGGTTTAATTCTTTAAGACAAATGCATGGTGCTTATAAGGTTTTAGATGATGTAAGCAAGGCTCCCCCCCTTTTTTCGCTGTAGATCTTGTCTCTTAGCCCTGTTTTGTGTGCCTCTTTGACTCTGCTACAGAGGAGTCTGTGTGAAATACATTACTGATTCTTCTTCCTAGGTGTGACTGTCATTTAGGGGTCAAATTAAAGATCATTCAACTGGAGCAGTGACAACTACAGAACCTAGCCTTTAGCCAATCTTCTCTCTAGAGATTTACAGGGCAGCTGCTGAGAGTTTCACTTAATTACATAGTTTTACAAAAAATTCCTGCTTTTGCATGCTGTCAGAGATTAAATGTGGTTGGCCTGTCAAGCAAAAACTTCAGGGCTATGCCAAATACTTCTTTTGGCTTACCTCTGTCTGGTCTCTTATACCTAATCACACTCTGCTAATTGCATTCAAAAACACTTTTGTTCTTACTCTCTCTTTTATTTTCAGATAGCTAATTTACTTTTAGGACAAGTAGTTTTATTTTTTTTATTTTTTATTTTTTTAAAGATTTTATTTATTTTTCAACACAGAGAGAGAGAGACAGCGAGAGAGGGAACACAAGCAGGGGGAGTGGGAGAGGGAGAAGCAGGCTTCCCGCTGAGCAGGGAGCCCAATGTGGGACTCTATTCCAGGACCCTGGAATCATGACCTGAGCTGAAGGCAGACGCTTAACGACTGAGCCACCCAGGCGCCCAAGTAATTTTATTTTTATTTTATTTTTATTTTATTATTTTTATGTTTGGATTTTTTTCAATAAGTAGTGTCTTCTAGCAATATCCTCTTATTGCTGATTTCAGTTTTCTATGATTTAAATTTCTTATACCTTAACTGTATAATAGTCTCTAACAGCAGAACTTAGACAAACTCACTTAAAAAAAATGAATATTGAAAAAATATATATTAGGACCAATTAAAAATAATTTGAAGGGCAATTGTTCTTTGTGAAGATGGGAGGATAGCAGTCTTCAATCTGCCAAAGAAGGTACTAAATCTGATACACTCCTCTGTTATTATATATGGGGATACTTTTAATTAACCCCTGTTATAATAAAATTAATATTAAAGTTCATTAAACTGAAAGGTCTTGATACTTGTTTTAAATCATCAAGAAAAGATCAATTAATTATTTCAACATATATTGTTTGAGTACCTTCCATATGTCAGATACCACATTAAGCATGAGAAAAAAAAAACATGGGTAAAGTAGTTTTCCTGCCCCCTAGTACTTCCAGTGTGGTTTACTATAAACCAATAGGTACAATTAAGTGTTGTATATGTTCTAGTAAAATCTATAAAAGGTACAAAGGAGGGGCTGCTTTAACAACTGTATTGGTTAGAAAACAGCCGTATAAGGAAGTGATTCCTGCTAAGATTGATGATAAATAGTTGTTTCCACAAAAAAGAAGGGGCCAGAGTTAGTATATTTCTATTGGGTGTTGTTTGAGCTGACATAACAGAAATACCCCCAAAAACAATGGCCCCCAAAAGATGGCTTATTTCTCTCCCACAACATAATACAGAAATAGGAAGACAGTCTAGTGTATAAGCAGCTCTGTTGCATAACCTCTTTGGGGACCAGGTTCCATCTGTTTCCTGGTTACACCAATAGTTAGTGCTTTGTGGACCACATGTGCTGCACATTCATATTCCTTTCCAATGGAACTGGGGCAAAGAGAAAGCAGAGAACAAGCACATTTTTCAAGAATATGATGTACAAGTGGAACACATCACTTCTGTCATTTCCATTTGTCTAGAACTCAGTAAAATAGCCATGTCTAGCTGCCAACAAAGTCTTGGAGATAGCATCCCTAGCTGGGTGAGCACGTACCCTGCTGAAATTCAAGTGCAGGAGGAGAGGTTCTATTACTAATAGGGAGAATGGGAGAATGGATTGTGGGGAAAAATTAGTTTCTGACACAACTAGGAAGAATGTCTAAGTGGAGCAAAAATCAAGAGCATACCTTATGGGGCACCTGGGTGGCTCAGTCATTAAGCATCTGCCTTCGGCTCAGGTCATGATCCCAGGGTCCTGGGATGGAGCCCCACATTGGGGGAAGCAGGAAGCCTGCTTCTCCCTCTCCCGCTCCCCCTGCTTGTGTTCCCTCTCTCACTGTGTCTCCCTCTGTCAAATAAATAAATAAAATCTTAAAAAAAAAGAGCATACCTTACATGTTAATGCTTACAGTTATCCATGCATAACATGTGGAAGCTTTGAAAACATTGAACATCTATTGAGTAATTCTTTATGATTTGGACTTAAAATTAATATATGGGTATTTAAACAAAACATTTAATCTCTTTGCTTGAAAGATAAGTGTGTTCAGCATTCTGGGATCTGGTTCAGGCACTTGGCTAAACCAGCTCTCTGGTCTCATCAAGTCATGGGACTTTGAGCCTTAGATTGACCCTCCCCAAACTGAGAGGTGTGGTAATGACATGATCTCTTTGATTTTTTTTTTTCCTGTACTAAAAGTCTGACTACCCAATATTTAATACCATGTTCTACTTTGTTGTATTAAAGTGAGAAATGTATGAACAGTGAATTTACCACTGGGCTGTCCTTATAGTGACATGGGATTACTAGAAGCATTCTTTGCTGTACAAAAAGACCATTCCATGTGAAAACATTCCTGTATTGTATCACCTATGACACTCATACTTTGGCTGCTGGGGCTTAAAAAAGCTAATTTCTTATCAGAAGTGTTAAGATTGGCCTTGTTGAGCCTACATGCAAAAGATGTTTTCAATACCTTTGCTTGAACACATATTTAGGAGGCTAGATGTAATCTTTTGGCTAGAACTTCATCCAGAAATTAAATTTAAAATGTAGAGAATTTTCTTAGCCATGGGCTACGTTAGAAGTAACTAGTGGCTCAATAATAATTTTAGTTCTTGCTCTTTATTAGTTTGACTTCATATTTAAAATAGCTAGATGGTTTACAGACATGACTTTTTTTTTTTTTTGAGAAGCAGAAGGAAATGAAGATAGATTAGTGTGGAGATGTATCTAACACAGATAAATAGGCATGGAAATATTCTAAAGGAATTTCAGCTGTTTGATTTCAGTGATGAATGATAGAAAAGACACTTTAGCTTTTTTGGCTCATTTATCTATTAGAAATAAATACATAAATAAAACCATGGCTTCTCTTCCTCCCTAGTTGCCTCTTCAAGCTTTCTGATACTCTCATCTCCTAATAAAGGAACTTAACTGGCTGACTTAGTGGTGGGGAATTTTTGCTCAGAGGGGAAGAATGCTGGGATCAGTGTGAAGGTTCATAATGAATAGCAGAATGATTTACACTTTGTAAAGCAGTCTGTATTACAGCATAAAAAAAAAAATCACATTTTTTTTCTAAACTAACTGGAAATAGATATGCAGATTTGATAAGACAATACATGTTCTAAAAAAAAAAGTTATGTTGTAGCTGCCGTACAATTTTGATTTATGTGGCAATAATATGGGGTAACTGGGATCCAAAGGAATCGTAAACCCAGTCAGTCATCTGTTGGAAACACAATTTATAGAAGAGAAAGCTATAATAACTAAGTAGGTACACCATGCTGTTTTGTTGGGTCAATCCTACATAAAAATGGGTAAAATGAAGCCAGGTCAAAATGAGCTTTCTCAGTACACCCTATTGATGTTTTTACAAATTACTTTTAAATTTTAGGTCCAGGATTTATAGAATGATCCAGCTTAAGCCTTTTGCTCAGAATTTATCAGGAGCATAAGAAAAGCATACTTAAGCATTAGGCCTTACAAAACAAGCCAAGAAAATTGTTGAATCCTCACTGACTTTCACTAGGTTTTCTTCTTTTTAGGAGTTGGGGATAGAGTTGAACTATATACTCATTTTTATTAGGTATTAGCCTCACCAAAAAGTCAGAATAGCTGTTTTTTTACTGCACTCATTGTTCATCCAAACCTTGTCAGAAAGTAGATGAGGAAGAATAAGAAAAACAGGGAAGAAGGATTATAGAGAGAAACTGGAATTTCCTGGCTAGAATAGGGTGAGCAGGTACAGCTGGATTTTTTTTTTAATTTTTATCATAGACTTATGAACAGATTACTTTTTAATTAATAGAAGATTTTTAGAGCAGTCCTAGGTTTCAGAAAAACTGAACAGAAAGAACAGAGAGTTTTCATCTTCTGCATTTTCCAAAAGAAGAGTTAATGTCAGCATTTCTATTCAATGAAAACAAATGACCTAAGGCATAGATTTTTAGGCACTCACTGCAAGAACTGCATTTTTTTCCAAGTCAGCTATAAACAGTCTGTGATGTGTCTATTTTTTTCTTCTTATATTCCAGTAGCAAAAATGGCAATGTGTGGACCTAGACTATGGGGTGATACGGTTGTGATCAACTGTGAGCCTGGAGTGTGAGCTGTACAGTTGTAACTAATCCTGTGGACCAAAGATATGGACTGATAGAGTAATAATCAATCATGGACCTATAGTATGTGCTGTGCATTTGTAATTAATTGTGGGCCAGTAGTATTGCAGTTGTAATCAAAGGTTTTGAAAGAAAAGGAAGCCAGGAAGAAAGGTCCAACATCTTATTGGACACCTGGTGTGTGCCTGGAAATGTCTTACAGACTTTACCTGTTATGTTACTTAATTCTCACAAAAATACTATGAAGTGGGTGTTATGATTCCTATGATGAGAACAAGAAGGCTAAGGGAGGTTAAATAATTTCCCCCCAAACCCTACGTGTATAAGGTGTGGGACAGGTATTTGAATTGCAAAGCCTCTACTCTTTTCATATGGTGATGGTGATGGTGATCCCTTCTACCTGTACTTCATTGCAGAATTGCAGACCAGTAGCAGACCTTCCTAATTGATCCTAGGACATTTTTCTGTCTCCAGCGTGGCTCTGCAGTTCTTCTCTTCACTGTACACTAGATAGCCATTATCAGTCAACTATGATTGACATATAAGGTAGGACCCATTTGTCATCCCTAATCTTAGTCCCAGTGCATAAAATTCCACTTCTTTGAATAATCCCTTGCCTTCATCATACTTTTCTTTTTCCCTTTCTTCCATGTTACTTCCGACAAACATCAGTGCTAGTTTGAACAGGTCTTTTTCTGGGTCTGTGAACTTTTGGTACTTGTTGGTGTGTGCTATCCTAAGCACTAAAAGACTTGTAATTGCAGTGAGCCTTCCAATACTAACATTTCTTCTTAACATTTCTTCTTAAGTTGTGTGACAAATAATTCCTCTGCTCAGTCTCTTTTGAGATTGAGTATGAAAGGGGAGTGTCATAAATGAAGGCCTCTTTTAACTGCAGTTGTTATTTTATTTAAACTCCTATTGTAAGGAAGAGACTTTCAATTTATTTTGTGTAAGGAGATTTATTGTACTCATATAGAAACCTGGAAATAGGAAATCCAGCCTCAATCAGGCAAGAAACAGTAAATTCATGCACCAGGAAGGGCAGGAGCTGGGGGCTAAGTCAGGTGACAGATGTTCATTCTTGTGCTTCACCATTACCTGGAGTCAGTTATGTTCTTGACCTTTTCTTTGTAAAGTAGCAACATCTCTTCTACTCTGTTTTTAACTGACTCTTGACTTCGGCTTTCCCTTAATTTCTGCTTTCTCTTGACTTGGGCTTAGATATGTCCCTATTGCAGTCTACAGAATTTTCTGTGCAATTTTTTCTTCAGTATCTGTGGTCAATCCCTCAAGTATCTTTATTTTTCTGACAGTAAGAATCTAATTGACCTAACATGCAAGTATTAAAAAGAAAATGGGGCACCTGTGTGGATCAGTTGGTTAAGCATCCCCCTCTTGGTTTCAGTTCAGGTCATGATCTCAGGGTTATGAGAATGAGCTCCACATCGGGGAGTCTGCTTGATATTCTTTCCCTCTCCCTCCCCCCAGCCTCTCTCCCCACTAGCACTCTCTCTCACTCTCTCTCCAAAATAAGTAAATAAATAAATAAAATCTTCAAAAATAAAATAAAAAGCATCCATAACCCACATATTTAAAGACAACTGCCATTATCATGTTTACACAATTCTTTTCAGTCTATTTAAAAACAAATGTGCATATAAAAGATAATTATATATAATTGAGCCCTTATTGTATATGGTTTTCCATTCTCATTTCACATTTAACCTTAATCATTGGCATTTCCCAGTGACATTAAATGTTACTTAAAAATGTGTCTTTTAACGGCTGTACCTTGAAAACCTTAACTTCAACCTTGTTATGAAGATTTTCTGTGCTTTGTTACACTTAGCAAGAGATATTTTGGTTACATAGGGTGCCATCATTAATTTCACAGCAGGATAGAGAAAAGCCATTGATTTCTTCTCTTTGGTTCATCAGGTTTCCTCTTAATGTCATCTTCTGCTGATGATGAAGCTTCTCCAGCCATGGGCTGGGTCCTAGCAACACCTCATACATTTCTGCATTAGATGCACAACATAGGATTGGCCTGTGCCATATATGAAATATTGATGATTCCCAATAAATTCACCAGTAAGCACAAGTAGGCATATTAATTTTTAATTTAAAATCAGAGTGTAGAGTGAATAACATGCTGCTTTGGCAGAACAGATCAATTAGATTCTTTATACTAAGATCAGTGGCTTTTCTTTCAAGAGCATAAAGTTATGAAAACAATATATCCCTTTACATTTTAAAGCATAAAAGCATATCACAAGTTTAAGTACAAGCCATTTTGATTGTTATACATCGCAGATATGGCATAAATAGTCTAATAACTAAAGCACTTGAAGGACACAGAAATTTGATTAACTTAATCTTATGGTCAGCTTGAGTTTGAACAAAAACCACTAAACTTGATTCAAGTAGTATTTATTAGGCACTATCTCCCAGACACTGTTGGATGCTGTTGTATTTATCAGAATATTTTTCTTCCTGACTCCTCACAGCAATTGAATTGGGTGTTAGCATTGCCTCCCCTTTATAAGTAAAGACATGACAACTGAGAAGGTGTTTGCACACAAAACTGTAAATGATAAAATTTAAATTTTATCCTATGCTTTCTCGTTCTGGGTCCCTTCATTCACTCAAGCATATTTTTGAGCACCTATGATATGCCAGAGTTGATGCTGGACTCTGGGAATATAATTATGAACAAAGCCCATTCCTCTGGGGGTGATAGCCCATGAGGGAAACACATAAAAAAATCATTAAAAGTAAAAATTGTGAAGAAAGACAAATACTCTATGATATCACTTACATGTAGAATCTAAAAAAGCCAAATTTGTAGAGACAGAGGGTAAAATGGTGGCTACCAGGGGCTGGGGTGTGAGAGAATTGGGGAAATGCCATTTAAAGGGTTCAAACCTGCAGTTAGAAGGAGAATATGTTCTGGGGATCTCATACACAGCATTGTGATTATTAAGAATATTATATTATATCCTTGAATGTGGCCAAGAGATTAGATCTTAAATGTTCTCACCACAAAAACGAAATGATCATTATATGCTGTGATGCAGATGTTAGCTAAAGTTATGGTGGTAATCACATTGTAGCATAAAAGTGCACCAAATCAACACACTGTATACCTTAAATGTGTGCAATGTTACATAGCCATTATATCTCAATAAAAATTGTGCATTGGGATGTAATGTACAGCATAAGGGAATATAGTCAATAACATTTTATTAACTTTGTAAGGTGACAGATGGTAACTAGATTTATCATGGTGATCATTTCACAATGTATACAAATGCTAAATTACTAGGTTGTATACCCAAAATGAATATAATATTGTATGTCAATTATGCATCAATAATTTTTTAAATTGTGCTACAAAAGAAAACTATAAGATTCTATGTGATTATTAACTGTGAGAACTGACCAAATGGTTTTTTTGTTTGTTTGCTTTTGTTTTTTGTTATCTTATAGCTACCACCCATTCTTTTACTCTTTATTGCTCTTATTTATGGGGTACTTACTCTCTTGCAGGCACCATATTAAGTTTTATGTGATTGAATTACCTCAATTCTCTGAACCCTAAGAACTAAATGCTATTATTCATTCCCTATCTATTCATAAGGGCACTGAGGATTAGAGAGGTAGTTTACCCAGGGGTACAATGTGGGAGCTGAGATTTGAACTCCTCAGATCTGTCTGATTTCAAGACCCTTGTGGTCCCCCACCATGCTACTCAATCATTAGTGTTTCATGTTTATTTTCCTAAGATTATACATTAATGACTTTTGTATTTTTTTCTTTTTCTCCCTTTCCATTATTCATCTTATGCTCTCCCCATTCGTTTACTATCTGTCCCTTTCAGAAAAACAGTTGTTGATCTCTGCTTTAGAACTATCCCTCATAATCACTAAACCATAATGCATTTTATTTGATATAATGTATAATATGGGAAAAATTAGAAATGATAACATGTATGTAGGTTAGAGGGTGAAAGAGTTACCCACTGATCTGTCTGTGTTGATCCACCTTTGATGCTTTCTTAAATGTTAGGTTGGCACTTAACTAACTCTTATCACCTGTGTTTGCCCTACTATATAATGTTTTTCTGCTTTCCCAGAACCTAAACTTCTCTACATCTATTTTCTAAAATTATTATGTTCTCCATATCTTGAATGTTTTCCATTAAGTGTATTTGTTATCCTGGGATAAGTGATTCATGTTTAAAGTGACTCTACTTCATGCATCATTAATAAGATAGTCAATTTTTTTTTCCTATATAGCATTCAAAAACTTGAAATAATGGCTTTGCCTATATAATCTATAACATAAATCTCTGAGTTTAAATTGTATTCCACTCTATTTTTCCCAGTCCTCTGCCCTGTTATTCTCTTAGTTTCTTCCTCATTCTTCTCCCCCCCCCACTTCCTCTGCTTTTAACATTTCTGTTTTTCTCAAAAGTATGCATTATATGCAAGATAAGCTAACATTTTGAAAAATAGGTTTTCACTCTTGTTTATATTTGATTCAAGTCTATGTGATTTTTAAAAAGAGGAATAGAGCCCTTCTATAAGCAGGGACAGTTTGTATAGTTACAGTCACCTGCCCACTTAAGGATTAGCAAACAACACAGGGTAAGTGGAGACCCTATCTCCTATTCTCTTTCTCTACCATCCCCATGGCAGTGCCTCCCTATCATACTTCAACATGCTCTTCAGGTTTCAGTGCATTATAATTGAAGATTGTTCTCAAACTTGCACTGTAAATACACATGAGACCAGGTAAAAAGATGTGCATGAGTTCTTAGGTGTACAAGTTGAGAATGTGCTAAGCATCAACACAAACTTATGCTACCCCTGCATATTCACTGAAATACGCTAAAACTGAGAAGGTATTAAGTTCAAGTTAGAAGAGGTAATATTCAAAAGGACACCTGAGGGAAATTCATATGACACATATGTAGGTTCACTTCTAGACTGAGACAGCCCAAGAGATAGCATTAGGTTGCTAAATATTTAAAAATATTCTTCTCTCTTGAGAATATCATAGGTTTACATAACTGAAAAAAAATAGACATACCAACAGGGCAGTTTCTTAAACTTCCTGTTGACATTCAATCTGTATTTTATTCTACCATTTTTATTTTTAAAACAGCAAAAGAAATATGCTAAACTTAGGTTTCCACAATACAAATTGCAAAGCATTTTTGGATATATTTCAGGGTATTTTGGAGGCTTTGGTCAGTGTTTTAAAACCACTAAGATTCTCGCTAAATATCTAATTCATGTAACATTTCCAAATCTGTTTCCTCATCTATAAAAAGTAAAAGTTGGACCATTCATTGCTAAGGGCCCTTTAAGCCTTAAAACTCTGTGATTCTGTCTATATAAAATCCAGATAATCTTCTGTCCTTATAATGAGCACAGTGTCAAGCAGCAAAAATTTAAAATATGTTCTGTGAATCTGAAAAAAAAATAATGTTTTAAAGACAGCACTCACATAAGATTTTTAAACAACAACAAAAACAAAAGCAAAACAACACTTACACTACCCCAGGAAAAGCTCTTCAGATTTCTGAAATGGTATTATCTCTTTTATGTATTGTTCATAGTTCTACTTCTTAAGAAGGAAAACATACATATACACACACACACACACACACACGTACATATTTGAAAAAAAAGATGTTCAGGAATATAAGCAGAAGGGAAAAAATCTGTCCATGAAATTTAGTCCTGGGGAAAACATGGATTTGAAAGGAGTTGCATATTATACTTTTTGTGTATGCATAATTTTGTCTGTGGAGTATTTTAATAAACACTCATAAATAGGGTGACATGTTATTCTTCGTAATAATTACATATAGCATGACTCCTTGATAATATCTAGTTTTTAACTTGGCTGTCATTGCCAAGGTCATATATAATTAAGCTGAGATTGTTAAACAATGGCCTTCACTTTTCTCATCTACCCAATTAAAAGGAGGCAATTGTTAAACACTGGAAGTAGTGCCTCTGCGGAACTTTTTATCTCTTTCATACTCTGTGCAAGTATTGAACTGAATATCTGAATGGATTCTAACAGGCAGGAAGGATTGTAATACAGGATAGTCAAAGATTATTTTGACCATGAAGGGACACTTTCTAAGAAATGCTTTTTCAATTATGACCATCTTGAATTTCCTAAATTAAGGTTGAGTTCCTTTCAGAGATTTGGAGATAATAGCGGCCTATAAACTAATTTATTGCAATGCATCTGCATATAAAATTCTTTTTTTAAGATTTATTTATTTATTTGAGAGAGAGCATGAGAGGGGGGATGGTCAGAGGGAGACGCAGACTCCCTGCTGAGCAGGGAGCCCAATGTGGGACTTGATCTTGGGACTGCAGGATCATGACCTGAGCTGAAGGCAGTCGCTTAACCAACTGAGCCACCCAGGCTCCCCTGTACATAAAATTCTTAAGAAATCAGTATGCAAGGATTCTGTCATTCAATCAAAAGATTTTGGACACGTATTCTTTAAGATTTATTGCATGAAGTTAACATACTAGGTTTCCTTTTCTCTACTACGTTTTACCTGTTTTTCTTGGCTATGCATCAGCCTCAGCCATCATGCTTCTCACTTGTTAGTCTTTCTAGCACTGATTCAGTGTAGCTGGTTAGCTAGAAGGATCGTTATCATCTCACTTTCATTAAGTAGCAGCCACCCCAGAATACCAGGACCAAGCAGGTTATGTGTACAGAGATAAATCATTTTATAACCATAAGAAAACAGAATAGTATACAGTTGACATGGAATACTAGGAAAACAAAAACTCAGGGGAAAAAAAAAGGCTCTAAGCCCATAGTTGTATCGAATGTTCTAGAAAATTTCCTGAATTTTTTTTTTAATTAGGGCATACATATGTGTATACAACCATCTGATATCTGATTGTATTATTATGGATGTAATCATTCTGGAAGGAATATTGTATATAATAAATAAGTATTCTGGAGTTATTCACAGGAAGAGTATATTCTAGAGACAAGTCTGCTGCTCTTGTCATATTCCTGCATTTTTGTTATTATCTATTATCTGACAGGCTTAATACAGTGCCTTGCATGAGCAAGTATTTAATATAAAATGTCTGTTAAGGTAATTCACAAATGCTTAGGCACCAGTGGTTGGATACAGAATATTAAACTCTTAAGGAATCATACTCATTCATTCAACAAATATTTATTGTATGTACAGGCATAGTTCTTGGCACCTGTGCTACATTAGTAAACAGTAAAAAAGCAAAACCAAATAAAACTATGCTATTGCAAAGTTTATGTTTCAGCAAACCTAAACTAACCCCGTTTCCCATCTTATGACTCTAGATTAGCCCAGATAAATAATATTCTAGGTCTAGAGAACAGCAGAAACAATTAGTTGGAGATAGGAACACCCAGCAGAACATTATGTAGTTTCAGTTTGTTTGGAGCTTAAAGATAGGACAGGGGAGCTATGCACATGAAGAACTAAAAGTGTGTATTGAGACCAAAACATGGAGGGTCCAAAGAAGGGATTCCAGACAGAGTCAGAACTAACTCTAACCAAAATATGAGGAACTAATTTTGGCTTTTGGGACATCAAAGACACAATCTTTTTAACTAAATGTAAATAGAGGTAGAAAGAAACATGGCTGGAATAGAGTGGAGAGACATATACCTATTTAGGACAGTATTGAGGTGGCCCAAGAGAGAGGTATCAAGGCCTAGAGGAGGTGACAGGATATATATTTATATGCACAAATACTGACCCTTGAAAAAAGTGCAGGTTAGCAAAATCTTAACTATTTTGTAGCCTACTATTGACCAGAAACCTTACTGATAACATAAATGATTAACAGGGGTACCTGGGTGGAACAGTCAGTTAAGCACCTGACTCTTGGTTTTGACTCAGGTCATAATCTCAGGGTTATGGGATCAAGCCCTGTGTTAGGGTCCATGCTCAGTTCTCAGTTGGCTTAAGACTATCTCCCTCTTCCCCGGCCTTTCCCCTGTTTCCCTCTCTCTCTCTGTAAAATAAATAAATAAAATCTTTTTTAAAAAAGCAATTGATTAATATGTTGTATGTTATATGTATTATATACTATATTTTTAGAACAATACCTAACTTTTTCTTAATTTTTTGGTATTTCTGGGCTGCATGATTTGTTTGCAGGTTTTTTCAAATTGTCACAAATCTACAAAACTTTTTCCAATATATTTATTGAAAAAAATTGATATAGAAGTGGACCAGCAGTTCAAACCATATTGTCAGGGATCAATTGTGTGTGTATCCTTTTTTCACTTCAGATATATTGGGTTGGGTTACCAGAGTTACTAGCAATGTAGATGGAAATGTAGGATTTAGATCTCAAAGGTTTATGGATGGAACTTTGTGACTAGGTTTTTCAGGGGCATATAAAATCCAAGTTCCTGACGCTTCTATATATTTGTCCCTGGAAATCCTAGATATATATGTGTATATATATATATACACACATATGTATATAATATAAAATATAGTATGGTTTTATATATAATATAGTATATAATATATATGTATATACAATATATACATATAAATAATATAATATATAAAATATATCTTATTTACATATAATCTTGTTTATATAATGCTTTTCCCTATATTATTTTAAAGTCTCAATATATTAAGTAGTGTAACATAATAGAGGCACAAGGGCACCTCTGGCTGGAAGGAGGGCTAAGGGACTTACCTTCCATAATAAACACACTATTTTTACTTTAACTTTACTAAAGATTAATGAAAAAACATCTAGAGATGCTTTCATCCATTCTTTCCATGAGATTGAGAAGATGCCTATTATGCATTGGTGCTCTTGGGTATCTCAATAAATCTTAGCTAGAGGGAATAAACTAGAAAAAGGATAAAATCATAAGTCATTTACACATTTTAACTATGAAAATGTGATGTTTTGTATTTCGTGGGTGGCATAGTGAACTTTTTTTTTTTCAATGTTTAGAAAAAATTATGAGGTAGCTTTGTTTTGTCTCCCTTTATCATGGTTTCAGAGTAATGTTGTCTAAGGTGAATATTCTATGAGATTATGATCAATAGGAGAATAACAGGGTTCAGCTAGGAGTGCCAACCCAGATAACAGGGGTTACTTTTTCATTCCTTTCTCAAAACTAAAAGTGAAGTGAAAACAAGAATTCAGAGTTAAGCAAACATGGAAATTGGCTTTCATCCAGAAGATTGCCACCAATATTTCACCAACTGGTAGCTGCACTTCTAATTTGATCGTCAGGTAGAGTAAAAAACATGACAGGAAAAAAGATTAGGTCCTTCTCAAGGATTTCTGTCTAATCTGAGACATATAATGTGACATCAAAGAGGCAACATATTTCATGATCTGCTCCCACAGCCCCTTCCAGAAGGAGATGACCAGGAAACTGATTTGTCTCCATGTTGACATTGGGTGGAGGGAAGAGGACTTCCCTGAGAATTTGTGCACCCAAACCATTCCTCACATTTGCTTGCAGCCCCAGTTCATACTGCATGAGTCACTGCAAAAACAGCAGTAAAAACACACCTCAAGCTACAGTTTTAGCTTGAAGTGAAGTGGTTCTAGGTTGGCAGTGCTTCCAAGGCTCCCAGCAAAAGCAAATTTAAATCACTTTTGAGGTAACTGAACTGCACCTAAAGATTTAAAAGTTCCAAAGTTCATGTCAAAAATAAAATGCACAAGGAAATAAGGATCCATGGGTGAGAGCCAGCACCAACCAGTGTAAATCAGTTATTAAATATTTGTGGATCTATATTAGTGAAACTTAAAGTTAGATCAATCAAGGAACTTAGGACTCATGTCACAATAAACCAAAGGGTACATAGCACAAGGGTCTCCTTCATATTCTAACCTCTGCCTCACTTTTCAGCATCATTTCTTTTCTGTAGATGTAATAGTAGATACAGTTCGTGGAGTTCCCAGAATATTTTCTCATTGGTTTTCCTCTACAGACTTACATATCACATTTGTCATACTATTTTGTAAATCTGATTACATGTCTTTATTCCTCGTTGAACTGTGGGCTCTGATGGTAAGGGAAAGAAAAAGTCTTATTAATTATTCTTTAATTCCCACCATTTCCAATTAGTACTTAATGCAGTATACAGTTTGTATTAAAACCCTAAGCTTTGTCAAAATAAATTGAATTCAGAGGGAGGGAAAAGATGGCGGAGGAGTAGGGGACCCTATTCCAACCGGTCCCAGAATTGAGCTGGATATCTACCAGACCACTCTGAACACCCATGAAATCAGCCTGAGATGTAAGAAGATAGATCTGGATCCCTACAAACAGAATATCACAGGCGGTTGGTTTCAAGGTATGAAATGGGGAGCCATGATTCCGTGGGCAGATATCGGAGATAAACGAAAGGGGGAGGGAGCTGAGCCACCGGGATCCTACACCGCCGGTGAACAATAGCCTCTCACACTGGGGACAGGGCACAGACTCCCAGACCAGTAGCCACAGGGAAAGGACTTTAGGGCAGCCCCCCAGACAGAAACCAGGAGCGGCAGTGCTGCACGTATGAACTGGGGGCGGCTGGCGGTTTTAGAAGCACAAAGGGCAGAGACATGCCCCGACCTGGAAGTGAGGAATGGGAGTGCTGCTGAGGGGTGCACAACCCAGGATGCTGCAGTTTATAGCAGCACAGACGGAAACGGCAATAGTGTGGCCTGGAGAAGTCATTGAAGAACAGACTGCGATCTCTCTGCTCTGAGGCAGAGGTGGAAACGATCTCTTCTGCTCTGACTCTTGGAAGAGACATGGAAAGCCGCCAGGGAAAGCCACCAGGGAACAAAAGCCCCAAAAACCGGTTTCCACTGAGACCATCCCCCACCACAGGGGGCAGGGCAACCCTGCCCAAACAGGGTTACCTGAGTAAAAGCAGGGCAGGCCCCTCCCCAAGAAGACAGCCTGGGAAAACAAGCGGCCAGCAACCCTAAGGTCCCTAGAAAACAGGTGCATCTTGCTTGGTTTGTGGTTAATAATTTGGACTCTGTACATTCCCTCAACCACCCCTCAACAGAATGACTAGAGGAGGAACCCCCAAAATAGAAAAAAACTCAGAGACTATGACTTATGCCACAGATTTACAAATGGATTCAGATAAAACCAAGATGTGGGAGATGGAATTCAGGGTAGCAACTGTGAAGACAATAGCTAGAATGGAGAAATCGATTAATGGCAACATGGAGTCTCTAAGGGCAGGAATGAAAGCTGAATTGGCAGAACTTAAAAATGCTATTGGTGAGATCCACTCTAATCTAGATAATCTAATAGCTAGGGTAAGTGAGGCAGAAGAACAAATTAGTGATTTAAAAGACCAATTAATAGACAAGAAGGGAAAAGAGGAGGCCAGGGAAAAACAACTCCGAATCGATGAAGTAGAATCGGAGAAATAAGTGACACCATGAAACATTCCAATATCAAAATCATTGGAATCCCTGAGGGGGTGGAGAGAGAGAGAGAGGACTATATGATATATTTGAGCAAATCGTAGCTGAGAACTTCCCTATTCTGGGGAATGAAACAAACATTCATGTCCTAGAGGCAGAGAGGGCCCCTCCCAAGATCAAGGAAAACAGGCCAACACCTCAGCATATAATAGTAGAACTCGCAAATCTTAGAACCAAGGAAACCATCTTAAGGGCAGTTAAGGGGGAAGAGATTCCTTATGTACAGAGGGAGGAACATCAGAATATGTCAGACTTATCCACAGAGACCTGGCAAGCCAGAAAGGCCTGGCACGACATATTCAGGGTACTAAACAAGAAGAACATGCAGCCAAGAATACTTTATCCGGCAAGGCTGTCATTTAGAATGGATGGAGAGATGCAAAGCTTCCAAGACTGGCAGAAACTGAAAGAATATGTGACCACTAAGCCGGCCCTGCAAGAAATATTAAGGGGGGTTCTACAAAAGGAGAAAGACCCCAAGAGTGATATACAACAGAAATTTACAGGGACAATCTATAAAAACAAGGTCTTCACAGGCAACATGATGAAAATAAATTCATATCTTTCAATAATCACTCTCAACGTGAATGGCCTAAATGCTCCCATAAAATGGCACAGGGTTGCAGATTGGCTAAAAAGACAGGACCCATCCGTATGCTGTCTACAAGAGACTCATTTTGAACCTAAAGATACATCCAGACTGAAAGTGAAGGGATGGAGATCCATCTTCCATGCCCACAGACCTCAAAAGAAAGCTGGGGTAGCAATTCTTCTATCAGACAAATTAGATTTTAAACAAAAGACTGTAGTTAGAGACACAGAAAGACACCATCATTCTTTAAGGATCTATCCAACAAGAAGATCTAACAATTGTAAATATCTATGCCCCCAACATGGGAGCAGCCATCTACATAAGCCAACTGTTAACCAAAATAAAGAGACATATTGATAACAATACGTTAATTGTAGGAGACCTCAATACTCCACTCTCAGCAATAGACAGATCATCTAAGCAGAAAATCAACAAAGAAACAAGAGCTTTGAACACACTGGACTAGATGGACCTCATAGATACATACACAGAACATTCCACCCTAAAACAAGAGAATAGTCATTCTTCTCAAGCACACATGGAAATTTCTCCAGAATAGACCACATACTGGGTCACAAATCAGATCTCAACCAATACCAAAAGATTGAAATTATTCCCTGCATATTCTCAGACCATAATGCTTTAAAACTGGAACTCAATCACAAGAAAAATTTGGAAGAAATTCAAACACTTGGAAGTTAAAGACCACTCTGCTCAAGAATGTTTGGGTCAACCAGGAAGTCAAAGAAGAACTTAAACAATTCATGGAAACCAATGAGAATGAAAACACATCCATCCAAAACCTATGGGATACTGCAAAGGTGGTCCTAAGGGGGAAATACATAGCCATCCAAGCCTCACTCAAAAAAACAGAAAAATCCTGAATTCACCAACTAACTTTACACCTTAAAGAACTAGAGAAAAAAGCAACAAATAATGCCTAAGCCATGCATTAGAAAAGAAATAATTAAGATTAGAGGAGAGATCAATGAATTAGAAACCAGAAACATGGTAGATCAGATCAATGAAAATAGAAGCTGGTTCTTTGAAAGAATTAATAAGATCGATAAACTACTGGCCAGACTTATCCAAAAGAAAAGAGAAAGGACCCAAATTAATAAAATTATGAATGAAAGGGGAGAGATCATGACTAACACCAAGGAAATAGAAACAATTATTAGAAATTATTATCAACAACTGTATGCCAATAAATTGAGCAACCTGGAAGAAAAGGATGCCTTTCTGGAAACCTACAAACTGCCAAGACTAAAACAGGAAGAAATTGACAACCTGAATAGGCCAATAACCAGTAACGAGATTGAAGCAGTAATCAAAAACCTCCCAAAAAACAAGAGTCCAAGGCCTGATCGATTCCCTGGGGAATTCTACCAAACATTCAAAGAGGAAATAATACCTATTCTCCTGAAGCTGTTTCAAAAAATAGAAACAGAAGGAAAGCTTCCAGACACATTCTATGAGGCCAGCATTACCTTAATCCTCAAACCAGGCAAAGACCCCATCAAAAAGGAGAATTTCAGACTGATATCCCTGAAGAATATGGATTCCAAAACGATCAACAAAATCCTAGCTAATAGGATCCAACAATACATTAAAAGGATCATCCACCACGAGCAAGTGGGATTTATCCCCGGGATGCAAGGGTGGTTCAACATTTGCAAATGAATCAATGTGATAGAATACATTAATAAGAGGAGAGAGAAGAATCATATGGTCCTTTCAATTGATGCAGAAAAAGCATTTGACAAAATACAGCATCCTTTCCTGATTAAAACTCTTCAGAGTATAGTAGAGGGAACATTCCTCAAGTTCATAAAATCCATCTATGAAAAACCCACAGCGAATATCATCCTCAGTGGGGAAAAGCTGAGAGCCTTTCCCTTAAGATCAGGAACACAACAAGGATGCCCCCTCTCACCACTATTGTTCAACATAGTACTAGAAGTCCTAGCAACAGCAATCAGACAACAAAAAGAAATAAAAGTTATTCAAATTGGCAAAGAAGAAGCCAAACCCTCTCTTTTCGCAGATGACATGATACTTTATATGGAAAATCCAAAAGACTCCACCCCCAAATTTCTAGAACTCATACAGCAATTCAGTAATGTGGCAGGATACAAAATCAATGCACAGACATCAGTTGCTTTCTTATACACTAACAATGCAACTGTAGAAAGAGAAATTAGAGAAACGATTCCATTTACAATAGCACCAAAAACTATGATACCTCAGAATAAACCTAACAAAAGAGGTAAATGATCTATACTCTGGGAACTACAGAACACTCATGAAAGAAATTAAAGAAGATGCAAAAAGATGGAAAAACATTCCATGCTCATGGATTGGAAGAATAAACATTGTTAAAATATCTATGCTACCTAGAGCAATCTGTACCTTCAATGCCATCCCAAACAAAATTCCAATGACATTTTTCAAAGTGCTGGAACAAACAATCCTAAAATTTGTATGGAATCAGAAAAGACCCCGAATTGCCAAAGAAATGTTGAAAAAGACAAACAAAGCTGGGGGTATTATGTTGCCTGATTTCAAGCTATATTACAAAGCCGTGATCACCAAGACAGCATGGTACTGGCACAAAAACAGACATATAGACCAATGGAACAGAATAGAGAGGCCAGATGTGGACCCTCAACTCTATGGTCAAATAATCTTCAACAAAGCAAGAAAAAGTATGCAATGGAAAAAAGACAGTCTTTTCAATAAATGGTGCTGGGAAAATTGGACAGCTATATTCAGAAGAATGAAACTTGACCATTCTCTAACACCATAAACAAAGATAAACTCAAAATGGATGAAAGACCTCAATGTGAGACAGGAATCCATCAACATCCTAGAGGAGAACATAGGCAGTAACCTCTTTGACATTGGCCACAGCAGTTTCTTTCAAGATTCATCTCCAAAGACAACTGAAACAAAAGCAAAAATGAACTTTTGGGACTTCATCAAGATAAAAAGCTTCTGCACGGCAAAGGAAACAGTCAACAAAACAAAGAGGCAACCCACAGAATGGGAGAAGATATTTGCAAATGACACTACAGATAAAGGGCTGGTATCCAAGATCTATGAAGAACTTCTCAAACTCAACACCCAAAAAACAAATAATCAAGTCAAAAAATGGGTAGAAGACATGAACAGACACTTCTCCAAAGACATAGAAATGGCTAACAGACACATGAAAAAATGTTCATCATCATTAGCCATCAGGGAAATTCAAATCAAAACCACACTGAGATACCACCTTACACCAGTTAGAATGGCAAATATTGACAAGGCAAGAAACAACAAATGTTGGAGAGGTTGTGGAGAAAGGGGAACCCTCTTACACTATTGATGGGAATGCAAGTTGGTACAGCCACTTTGGAAAACAGTGTGGAGATTCCTCAAAAAATTAAAAATAGAGCTACCCTATGACCCAGCAATGGCACTACTGGGTATTTACCCCCAGAGACACAGATGTAGTGAAAAGAAGGGCCATATGCACCCCAATGTTCATAGCAGCAATGTCCGCAATAGCCAAACTGTGGAAAGAGCCGAGATGCCCTTCCACAGATGAATGGATAAAGAAGATGTGGTCCATATATACAATGGAATATTACTCAGCCCCTCAGAAAGGATGAATACCCAACTTTTACATCAACATGGATAGGACTGGAGATTATGCTAAGTGAAATAAGTCAAGCAGAGAAACTCAATTATCATATGGTTTCACTTATTTGTGGAACATAAGGAACAGCATGGAGGACATTAGGAGAAGGTAGGGAAAAATGAAGGGGGGGAATTGGGGGGAGAGATGAACCATGAGAGACTATGGACTCTGAGAAACAAACTGAAGGTGTTAGAGGGGGAGGGGGTGGGGGTATGAGTTAGCCTGGTGATAGTTATTCAGGAAGGCATGTACTGAATGGAGCACTGAGTGTTATATGAAAACAATGAAGTGTGGATCACTACATCAAAAACTAATGATGTATTATATGGTGACTAACATAACATAATAAAATAAAATTAAAAAAATAAGTTGAATTCTCCAGCTTTCATTTTATTCATGTTTTTAATCATGCCATCAGTTTTCTCTGTCCATCAACCTATTTTTCTCTTTGGATGAGTAAAATGAAAAATTATGAAAGTAGTAACTTCCCTATGGGTTGAACATCTTGTTTTTATGGACTTTAAAAGCATGAGTCTCCTAAAGTTAGCAACATTTGCCTGCCCAGAATTCATAGGAATGGAACATATTATTCTTGTTTTGTGTAACTGTTTGTGTTTTGCAAAATGTTTATTTTGTTTTGGTAATCTACATTTCCTGACAATACTAATTAGAAAAGCATAAAGATACAAGAAAATTCCAAGACAGTCCTTAAGCTTAAATGAATTCTGTTAGCATAAAAGTACCAACGCCTATATTAATGTTATAGTTTGAAGTTAAAACTTAAGACTTTTATCTAGTACCAATTTATCTGAAATAATTATACACTTAGTCAGTGTTTATGTCTAGATACTCAGTGTGGCAATTTCAAAGCTAAGGCACACTAAAAATCACCTCTAAACTTACAGTGAGATTTTCAGTAAGAAGGGAAAGTCACTTAGTTTTCTGACTTAAAACATGCAGAAATTGAGTCAAATGCTATGTGGAGGGATGGGGTAATTGGGTGTTGGGCATTAAGGAGGGCACTTGGTGTAATGAGCACTGGGTGTTATATGCAACTGATGAATCACTGAACTCTACCTCTGAAATTAATAATACATTATATGTTAATTAAGTTTAAATTTAAAAAAGAGTCAAATACTATGGACACAACAATATTCAGTGTCAGGATGTTTTAGCATTTTTTCCTAAAGGAGTGTGTGTGCAATATTGTTTCAGTGCCTAGTTAGTGAAAAATAATCTTAATGTGTTTTCTAAGACTTTACCTAATTTATGTAGCTGTTCTTCTGCTCTTTTACCATTCTGATCAGTGTTATTAGTAGAATTATTAGAGTAAGCTCTGGATAGTTGGTTTTTATAGGTTAACCCACAAGCAATTTATGAAATCACAAAGAAAGGGATAAAGATGCAGCCTATTAAGATGCATTACAGTGACACAGATATTCTACAATTTAAAATAAAGGACATACCAAGCAAAGACTCAAACCCATGCTTTGACAGTATTTCACCTTCATGCTTGGATAACTCTCCTAATAGGCCATCATGGTGGGAGACTTATTATTTCATAGTTCAAACTACAGTGGTAAGGAGTTTAATGTTTACTGAATTCTAAAAATCTGCTTTTGCTGCTTCTATAGCACACACAATCATAATCCTTCCTCACTATGTGCAGAATAAACAAATGTCTAAAACATGAAAATAGCTTTAAGATAATTATTTAAGTAATTAATTTTATTGGAGACTCTTATAATAGGGGGATTATGAAGGATTTGAATAATTAGAGTGTTACTAGATAATATAAAATGTATAATTTTAAACCTATTCAAATGGTTTATGTAAATCTTGTATATGCTTATATATTTATTTCACAGAACTGTGTACTTTTATCAGTATTTATTAGTACAACATAGGGCTTTCCCTAATTTCATTATTTCATGAAACACTTATATGCATAATTGTATGCATATTACATACACACACATATTTGTGTATAAGCACTTTCACATTTTGTTAGTCTAATATGGCTTATTGTCTTTACATTTCAGTAGTGTTAGGTCAATTCATAAGGTGCTATGTTGTATTATTTTTTTATATTTCTCTATTTTGTTATAAAAGTTAGAATTCCCTTTTATATAAATATGTATTTATCATTTTATATCTCTTTCTTGCTTTCCTTAATTTAATGAAGAATAATTTAAAACATTATCCACATTGTGTCTTAATTTACACTATTTTATGGTAAAATGAGTGAGTGCATGTCTTTCAAGTTTCAATGGTTTGATTGATGTCACCTAAAATATATTAGTTATATGGCAACTAATAACGTGTCTTGTGGCTAATACAGTAACTGTTATAACAAAAGCTTGATACCCTCTTATAAACTCATTAACAAAATAGTCTCATGTTTTTATTCCTGTTTCCAAATAGGAGAATGTAAGCATAGCCTCATTTTTTTCTATCTTTTTAAAATATATTCATTCAAAATGATCACTTGATAATACTGTACATTGTCATTTTATTTAAGAAGAAAATGAAATGACTTTTTTCTTCTAGACTCTAGATAGAAGACCTCAGCTGTCATTTCATGAAATACAACTGTATATTATGAACCATGCTGAATCTACTAAATACCTTTTTAGTGAGGTGCTGCAGAACATTCCAATCACCTCCAAAAGTTCTTTGGCATTCTTTTATAGGCAAATTTTGCCCCCACCCCAGGAAACCACTGATCTACTTTCCATCAATATGGATTACATTTACTTTGATATAAATGATATCATACAATAAAAACTTTTGTGAATAGCTTCATTTGTTCAGTATAATGCTTTTGAAATTCATCCATTAGTTGCTGAGAAGGCTTCATTGTGTAAATATATACAATTTATGTGCCCAATGTACTACTGACACATATTTAGGTTTTTCCAATTTGGGGATATTATGAATAAAATTTCCATTAACATTCAACTACAAGTCTTCTGTGGACGTTTATTTCCTTGGGTAAATAAGGAATGGTAAATACATGTATATATTTGTAAGAAACTATCAAACTCTTCTTCAAAGTGGTTTTAACCATTTTGCCTTATAGCAGTAATATATGAAAATTCCATTTGCTCCCTATCCTTGCCAACATTTCATGTTTTAAGTTTTTGTTGTTGTTGTTTTACATTTTAGCCATTCTGAAACATATGTAGTAGCAATTCACTGTAGTTTAACTTGCATTTCTCTAATGGCTAATGATTTGTTGCATCTTTTCATGTGCTTAATGACCATTCATTTTCATTTATATTTTTTGGTGAAGTGCCTGTTAAGATCTTCTGCTAAATTTTAAAATCCATTTGTTTATCTTATTAAGTTGTAAACATTCTTTATGTATTGTGGATACAAGTCCCTTCTCAGATTTCAAAATTGTGAATATTTTATCCCAGTCTGCTTTGCTTTTTTCATTTTCTTAATGTCTTCTTTTGAAGAACAAAAGCTTTTTAATAGTGGAGAAATTTAATTTATCAATTTTTTTTCTTTTATGCTTAGTGTTTATAGGGGTCCTGACAAAGAAATTTTTGTTTACCAAGATTGTGAGGATTTTCTCCTAAATCGTATTCTAGAAGTTTTATGCTTTTAACTTCTACATTTAGATTTGAGATCCGTTTCAAATTAATAATTGTCCATGGTATGATATAGTAACTGTGGCTTTTGTATTTGTTTTACCTACAGATGTTTAATTATTCCAGCAATATTTGTTGAAAAAAATCATCTTTTCCCTATTGAATTAACTTGGCAATATATCAAAAACCAATTGAACATATGTCAGTCTATTTCTAGAATCTGTTATGTCCCATTTATCTTCTTAACCTATTGTTATGTTTTATCTAGATATAGGCATGCCCTAGAAGGCATGAGCCTATTTGTAGGCTCATGAGATGACCTCAAAATTACATATTATTTATATTAATGTAGTAAAAATTATAAATTTCCTGAAACAACATGAACTTTTATAATTATTCAAGTATAAATATTTTTAATATAGTCATATTTATAGTCATATTTATTCATATTATATTTATTAATTTTGATCTAGCTGACTCCCATTATAAATATGCACAATTAGAAATTGAAATTAGTAAATATAAGATAATTGAAACGAGATGAAATAGAGTTTTAACTTTTAATTTTTTATTGTTATGTTAATCACCATATATTACATAATTTGTTTTGGTGTAGTGTTCCATGATTCATTGTTTGTTCATAACACCCAGTGCTCCATGCAGAATGTGCCCTCTTTAATACCCATCACCAGGCTAACCCATCCCCCTACCCGCCTCCCCTCTAGAAACCTCAGTTTGTTTTTCAGAGTCCATCGTCTCTCATGGTTCGTCTCCCCCTCTGACTTACTCCCCTTCATTCTGAGATGAAATAGAGTTTTGATAATTGCCATGTTTTGACAGTGATTCAATACATTCCTGTTCAAGGTCTTCAGTACTATATAAAGATATAGTTTAAGAAACAGGCTCATAACTATAGAAAACAAACTGCTGGTTGCCAGAGGGGAGGAGTCTGGGGAGATAGAAAAAATAGGTGAAGGGGATTAAGAGATACAGATTTCCAGTTATAAATAAGTAACTGTTGAAAAGTACAACATAGGGGATATAGTCAATAATATTGTAATAATTTTGTGTGTTGCAGATGTTAACTATACTTATTGGGGTGAGAATTTCTTAATGTATATAATTGTCAAATCACAATATAGTGATACAACATACAACATACAACACATGTATGTTGTACACCTAAAACTAATGTTATATTTCAACTATAATTTGATTAAAAATTAAAAACATAAATAAAAATAAAAAGACATACATCCAGTAAAAAAATAAATAAAATAAAGATATAGTTTGGAAAATTTTCCAAAATCCAGAATTATTTAATGCAAAAATAACTTGAACAGGGCACCTGAGTGGTTCAGTCGGTTGAGCGTCTGCCTTTGGCTTGGGTCATGATCCCAGAGTCCTGAGTTCGAGTCCCATGTCGGGTACCCTGCTCAGTGGGGAGCCTGCTTCTCTGCCCCTCCCCTGGCTTGTTCTCTCTCTCTCTCTCAAATTAATAAATAAAATCTTTAAAAATATTTAAAAAAATAACTTGAACAAATAAATGTTAAATAAATACATAGTTCGTGTAAGAAGTCTGCTGTCAAATTCCAGATTAGAAATAGATTGTTCACCTCTAAGAAATAGTGTTAGTCGAAGGAAGGAAGGAAGGAAGAAAGGAAGGAAGGAAGGAAGGAAGGAAGGAAGGAAGGAAGGAAGGAA
>NW_027397074.1:7548334-7563299 GCF_003265705.2 Callorhinus ursinus | reverse complement strand
AAGAAAGAAAGAAAGAAAGAAAGAAAGAAAGAAAGAAAGAAAGAAAGGGTGTTAATAAAAGAAAGAAAAATGAGCCCTTAACTACATTACTGGGTAAAGAAATAACTTTTCAAGAAGAAATGATCAACATACTTTTAATCAAAAGAAAACAATTATGAGACACTGAAATAGAATTTATTTAATTGCAAAACTATCCATTTAGGAGTGAAATAAATTGTTTACATCTTTACAAATGAAAATCTTTAATGAATTCTGCCTCCATTCTGTATCTTTACATCCTTGATTTCTTTTATTGAGCCATTTATGAGCCAGCTTTTGGATTTCTAACTCTGAGTGCATTGTGTGTATCTATATGGAACACAACTCCATGGTCTCTCACCATATATATTTTTGTTGAAAGAATTAGAAGTTATTTCATTTGCTCACATAACAAAAAATTGTTTAGCAAAATTTTTTATTCAAATGTTTTCTCAAAAACAAAATTAAAGTATATTTTCATATATAATTTATAGGATTATGAATGGGGTTTCAATTACAATCTTTTTAATATATGTATTTATGTTTAGAAAAATAAGTAACTGGGGCAGGTGCGAGCTGGGTGGCTCAGTTGGTTGAGCATCTGACTCTTGATTTTGGCTCAGGTCATGATCTCAGGATTGTGAGATCAAACCCCATATCTGGTTCCATGCTTAGCACAGAGTCTGCTTGAGATCCTCTCCCTCTGCCCCTTCCCCTATATGCACATGCATGCTCTCTCTTTCTCGCTCTCTCTTTCTCTAAAATGAACAAAATAAAATAAATCTTAAAACAAAAAAAGAAAAAGTAACTGGATCTAGATGGGCTCAAAAATTTTCCATTATTTGGGTGGAAATGTCTTCTTAATTTAAAAAATCGATTTTATTAATTAAAATCATGAAATTTTATTTTATGACTAGATATATATCCTATTTTATATATTTTGAATATTAACCGTCTTTGAGCTAAATTCCTATACACCTTATGATGTTGATTGAAACAATCCTCTTTTGGAATTTACATAATTATGCCTTTACCTATTTTTAGAAAGACTACATAAAAGGCAATTCATGAGTTTTTTTTTATATTTTAATTTACTGACTTGATAGTTGTCATGTTAAAAAGGTTTATTTGACATAAGGCAGCTATTTTACTAATGCCAGGTAGATAAACCTCTAATTTTTCAAGTAGTCTAAGGGCCAGCTCCACAAACATATAATATGAATCATATTAGACTGTTAGTAGATTTTTGCTGCTTTGTTTTCCAAATGTCTCATGAAGCAAAAATTCAGTTTATGGTAGAGCAATAATAATTCACCTTAATTCCAGGACAGTATCACTTTTTTCTTTTCTTTCTTTTTTTAATTCCAGGAATGTAGTGATTCAAAAGTGGCCATGTGTTTGGAGAGTAGATATTCCAAAACAAATACTTCATAAAAAGAATTACACGCTTCTCAATTTATTATGTGTCAAGAAACATCTGTAGAGGTGATTATTTCCCTTGTAATAAGCCTAGTAAGGGCAATTGCAGAACTTTAAATATCTAAGTGGTAATCATGAAGGTTTACATTTAGGATATCACTCAAATTGCCAGTCTGCTCTAGACAGCTACTGAAAGACCCCCAATTCCTTATTAGGAAATTCATCTTTCTTGAAGTTAATATAAGATTAGATAGTTAAATTTGGCCAGTTGTTACTGCCATATTATTATTTTTTGTATTTGAAAGTACTACTAAAGCAGACCTGTCATCACCAAGGCTGAGGATGAGTGTCTTTATTATGTGCTTATGGTCACTACTGTATTGTTCACATATACCTGCTGCCATTTTGGTCATGCTTTGGTTAATTGACAAGTGAGACAGCTGGGATTGAATATTTAGTTATAACTCCCTGAAGAAAGTAACTTATGTATGTTTTATAACTTCAGTTATAATTCTCCTCTGCCACAAAAATTGTGCATGATTATATTTGCCTTCCTAATAAGGAGGCTCTACCTCTAAGCATTTGGGAAAAACAAAACAAAACAAAACAAAAAACACAGAAATTACATGGGCTTCAAAATGGAAGATCTGGGAAAAAGGCTGATTGAACTGAGAAGAGAAGTGGCAAAATGACCTGAGCCAATTTGGCATATTAGCAACGGGGAAATTCTTGTGGTATTATTAGAATTTGTGTGGAAGACAATGCAGGCTATACGTCTTCTCAACCACAACCTGGATACCAGGTAGGTTGTTATATTGAAATGTAATTTGAAAGGTCATTAAATTACTTTTGAATTGAAAGGTCAGTTTTAAGCAAACATATCAACATTTATTATCAAGCAGGAAAAAAAGAAAGAAACAGAACAGTTGCACAACATCCTCAGCCTGTAAGCACTGTGAAAGCTTTATGCATAAAAGGTTCACACCTTGGAGGATTCAATAGCTTTATGATAACAATCTCTATTCAGAGTTGGCATGTGGACATAAGAATAGCAAGGAACTAGCAAATGAATAGCAAATGAATTCAACGTATCATTTATTTTGTAAGCTCTTGCAGACCAGTAGTTTTGTAAAATACAATAAAGAATGAGTTACTAGAAAAAAATTAATACAAGTCCCTGGTGGCTTTTGTTGGTATGTTTGTTTTGCTATTAGATTTAAAGCTTAAAAATGAAATAATCCTGACAAATTACTATAAATATTTCCTACTCTCAATTTCTGAACAGTATCAAACAGTTTACCCAACTATCATTGGATTAAACTTTATGTGGAACTGATCTAGAAGATCCAGAGCCTTGTTTCACTTATATTTAGGCTATTGGGCCAAATTATTATACTCTGTTCTTGTAATGACGAAGACACTACAATTTTTCTAATCACCTATTATTATCCTGAACACTCTTTATTTTGCCAAAAGAAATTTATTTAATAATTGTTATGCTAATTAAGAACACTCCACTATAGGTTTGAAAACAATATTTGAAATCCTTAAGAAATCTCCTCTGGAGAGTTGAGTCTTGATTACTGTACTTTTTTTTTTTTAAGATTTTATTTATTTATTTGAGAGAGAGAGGATGAGCGAGAGAGGGAGAGAGGAAGCAGCAGGAGAGGGAGAAGCAGATTCCCCACCCAGCAGGGAGCCCGACATGGGGCTCGATCCCACCAACACCGGGCTCAATCCTGGGACTCCAGGATCATGACCCGAGCCAAAGGCAGACCCTTAACCAACTGAGCCATCCAGGCACCCCTTGATTACTGTACTTTAACACTAACTGTCCCTAAGACACAGCAGTGTTTTTCTATTTTAACAAAAATTTCAATATATATTATTAAAGACAACAACAACAAAAGGTCAGAAGCAAAATGATTATTTGAGTTGAGTTTAAAGAAAGACTTCCTTCACTTAGGTGATCAAATGGTATAAAATCTCTAGGAAACATAAGACTATAAACCTCCCTTGCATTAAGTAAAGTTACATCTTGAAACACATTTGCCATTAGTCCATCACCTTCTGTATATTTCCAGTGTAGATAATACATGAAAGTTCTGTGTCCGAGATTGTTTTACCAATACAGAAACAAAGACTGGAGCAGATGCAAAAGAAGAGTTCTGTAGATCGAACAGATCTAAGAATATCCTTCAACCAGACCTTCTAAACCTGGACTTGTGGTTCAAATATCTCCTGGCTTCTAGTATTTTTCATGAAACCATTTTTTTTTTGAGATTTCATGTACTTAATGAATTTTTGTCTTCTCTTACAGTCATTACTCATAATCATTTCTTGCAGTAAACAAAATAACTACACCCAGCTGTAGCCTATTTCTACCCAAAAGTTGTTTAGAACTATAGAAATGTTACAGTGATTCAGATTTTAGAAAATTAAAAAAATTATATCTTGGCTGGCTACTGGTAATAAAAATGAAAAATTCTTACATTCTTGACCATATGCTTACTACTTTGAGTATTAAACATTTTCTTTATAAACTCTTTCCTTTGACTAATGTCCTTTACTGCAGGTTTAATTTTAATAATAGATCCTCTGAAAGCTACAGATAGACTGTTTTTACTTCAAGAGTTTTATATATTTTATTTTATTTTATTTTATTTTTTAAAGATTTTATTTATTTGACAGAGAGAGACACAGTGAGAGAGGGAACACAAGAGGGGGAGTGGGAGTGGGAGAAGCAGGCTTCCTGCGGAGCAGGGAACCTGATGCGGGGCTCGATCCCAGGACCCTGGGACCATGACCTGAGCTGAAGGCAGAAGCTTAACGACTGAGCCACCGAGGCGCCCCAAGAGTTTTATATATTTTAAAAATTTAATAATTGATACTAGATTTATGGTTGAGAAATAAATTTAAAGTTGATGCTCCACTTTGAGAACGGGTAATGTGCCCTATAATCTTACGTTGATTGAAATCAAGAGAAAGAGAATGTTTGCTTAGCAAGTACTGTTTTAAAGCATGAAAAGTTACATACTAAAAATAATTGCATTTGGCATCCACTTTTCTTCATGATGATTCACTAGGTCAAAAGATTTCATTTTTACTAAAATAAATTTCAGCTGAGGGCTAAAATGATGTATTAGAGTTGGTGCCGTCATTTTCTGGTACTTTCTTGTAATATGACAATATGATTGCATATTAGGTTAATATTCTATACAGTTTCATACCTTGGCGAATACATCACAGATAGTAAGGATTATTTTAATTTTATATTTGATGGTTCTTTTCTGTGTGTTGATTGCTAATGATGAAATTTGTGATGATAGATCTAAATCAATTTTAATATAACATTTACACGATACTCATGCAATCATCATACACCTTAACTTCAAACAAACTTTTTGTCACAAAAATGTGATGTATAGTATTTTTTATTATTAATGGAATAAACTGAGTATACATTATATATAAGGAAGCCAAAGCAGTAAATATTTTTTTATAAAGACACCTTTAATCAAGACATAAAACTTGACCTCAAGATGCCACCAATTATCCATTGTGACTGAAATGTAATGAGTTAGCATAATTTATAAAGTCTGCTAATTGCCCTTCATGGTCATGGATATTAATCCAGCTCTTAATATAAATAAGTCATGGAGCTTGTTAAACATTTAATGTAGAAAAATTAGGCATTTTTGAGACATAATGGATCTTATTATTGTGTTGTGCAATTACTGGTTTATAGTCTCTCCAGAAGTGCTTTTTATTTGCATCTGTTTTGTTTATCAATGAGCAAATACCTATTGAATACCTACTAAGTGTCAGATTCTGCTCTCTCATGGAACTTGCATCCTAAAAACTTAAACAGTAAACAAACAAGTAAATATATAACGTAATTTAGGTAGTGGTCACTGCTATGCAAACAAGTAGAGAAGAACAGTGAATGTTGACAGTGGGGTTGTGGGAGATAAGCAAGTTTAGACAGGGTGAGGAGTAATATTTGAGCAGAGATACGAACCAAGTAAAGCAGGGGAAAAGAAAGTAATTCTAAACATGATCATTTAAGAATGAGGGATAGGTTTGTTGCAGTTCCTTGGTGATTTGTATCATGCTTATAAAGAACATGATTGCTATCTCTAACTCTTAGCATGCTGATAAGGTGATAGTTGTTTAGAAAGAATGGTAGTGATTTATTGAGATTCCATTTCTGAGAGTCACTTGTGAAGGTAATCAGTGATAAGTTCCATATCAGTATTCCAGGCTTTTGCAATTTCATCATGGACTGTGACAACATATTTGCATACAAATTATCCTGCAGTGTTATATATAAATAATCCAAGTCATATAAATTGAAAAGCATCATCCTAAAAGAGATTTTTGGGGAACTTTATTTTCAAGGAGAATTCTGGGATTTTTGTTCTAACATCCTCACTATTGACTGATTTTAAGTCGATCATAAGATCAATTGTTTGAGAAGGATATGCCGTAATACCACTCACATCAGTAGAGTCTGGCTCCTTTTACCTCCTTTTTTGTTCTTTCATCCAACATGTAATTGATTCCACATGGTCTGCCATGTTGCCATACCCTTACAAACAAAACAAAATATCTCCTTGTCCCTGCAATCTAATCTCTGTCAATGCTGCTACCATTTTCTTAATCACTCAGCTGGAAATCTTGGTGAAATCTTTGAGTCCTCCTTGGCCAAATCCACATCTATTTTAGTCACCAACTCCTGTCCATTCATGTTTTGTTTCCTCAAGAATTAAGCTCAGGGGGCATCTGGGTGGCATAGCTGGTTGGGCGTCGGACTCCTGATTTTGGCTCAGGTCATGATCTCAGAGTCCTGGTATCAAGCCCTACATGGGCTCCATGCTCACCAGGGACTCTGCTTCAGATTCTTTCCCTCTGCCCCTCCCCCCCACCCATGCTTGTGCTCTGCAAACGCTGTCTCTCTCTCTCTCAAATAAAGAAATAAATCTTAAAAAAAAAAAAAAAGAATTTGGGGCACCTGGGTGGCTCAGTTGGTTAAGCATCTACCTTTGGCTCAGGTCATGATCCCAGGGTACTGGGATTGAGCCCTGTATTGGGCTCCGTATTCAGCGGGGAGCCTGCTTCTCCCTCCCTTCTGCCCTTCCTTCCCCCTACCCCCACTCCTGCTCTCTCTCTTGCACTCTCTGTCTCTCTGTCTCAAATAAATAAATAAAATCTTTAAAAAAAATAAGTTCAGCATTTTGCATGTAAGACTAGAGTCTGAACTTAAAGTAAAGCTTCAGAGATTTCTTTGGGCTCAGGACCATGGAGGATGTGACACACTTCTCTCCACAGGAATGGCTCATCCTCAGAGATGGGGAGGCATATGTATCATATGTAGAATAACCAGGTAATTCTGATAGATCACTTTTGGGGATATGCTCCCTTGTCTGTACACTCTTCTCCCTTCTAGCTGCTTATTTCTAGCATGGCAGAGATATTGCTTGTCACAGAATGAAGAGACCTAAGTAAATGTTGTAGTTCTGTTGTATGTTTAGCCAAGTCAGTTAATCTCTGAACTGCTTTAGTCATTTATAAATGAAAACACTACTCTATTTACCATTTACAGTTCTTATGTTGGACAAATGCAGTGATAAATACTAAAAATCTTTGAAATAAATAATATTCTACACACAGAAAGGAAAATAGTATTATTGTAGTTAATTAACATTGAGTGAATGAAACATTAAATAGTCTAATTTTACTACTCTAGACCTCACATTCTGTATTTTACATTAAAGAATTTGAATTAAAAATTAGTTCTCAAATGATATCCCCTCTCACTGCGAAACAGAATTGCCTGACTTGAAGCTAGAATCAAAAGAATATAAATATTTCAAGTCAAGTATAAATGATAGCTACAAAATCAATGAAGACTGCACATTGGAGAGGGCCTTTATTTAAAATGGTGTTTTTTGTCCAGTATAAACCCCATCTTTAGTAAATGATCTCTAAAATCAGCCTTCTTTAATGAATTGTTTCAAATATCTTTAATATTAGCAAAATTAGTAACTGCCATGTTGATATTATTAAAAAAAATTCTCAGGTCAATGGATACTTTATTTTCAAAGTAATGAAAATTCTAGGCATTCCTCCAGATTTTTTAAGAGTTAACCATTAGATATTACCTTTAAAAGTGTTACTCATCAGGGGTGCCTGGGTGTTTCAGTTGGTTAAGTGTCTTACTCTTGATTTCAGCTCAGGTCATGATCTCAGGGTCCTGAGATCCAGACTGGGTCAGGTTCCGTGCTCAGCAGGGAGTCTGCTTGAAATTCTCTCCCTCTGCACCCCCTGGCCCCTGCAATGCACCTGCATGTGCTCTCTCTCTCTCAAATAAATAAATCTTTTTAAAGAGCATTACTCATCAAAAACTAGAAATCATTGTTCTGTTTTGTAAAAATTATTATGCAGAATGGAGACTTAAAATCATTGTCTTTCTTTGTTGTGGTATTATTTTAAGGAGTATATAATAAAAGTACATGGCTGGTGATCAGTGTTAATATTATCCCAGATAATATTAAAGATTCTTGGTCACATACTTCCTATAGCATAAAATAAACATATTACAAAATATATTTGTTTTTTATACTTATTTCAAGAACAAAATTATTTCTCTTATAGAGGTGATTATTTGACAAAAGAAAGTAAACTTTCATTCAAATGAGGTATTTACACCACAGGCTTAACCAAATAAAAGCCACTTTTATGACCTAGCAAATGGCTCATAGTATCAGTCCAAAAAAGAACTCTATAGTAATGATAGACCCCTCTTTTATGACAGGAAGAATTTCTGAACATCCATAAATCATACTGGCTATGTATTGTTGCATTCATATATTTGAAACATTTATTAATACTAGGAAAATCATAAGTCATCAGTTGAGCAGGAATGTAATTCAACTAATATTTATTGAGTACAAATCAGTTATAAGGCATTGTGCTAGGGTTTAAAGAATAAAAATTGCACTGTGCAAGAAAATGAAGTTTGTTGCAAATGAAGAATAGCAACATTTATCCCTACTACCCCCTGATTTTCATAACATAATGGTGATGCTCTGTGATAAATGATAGTGGGCAGCATAAAAATCTTTTCTATTTC
This sequence comes from Callorhinus ursinus, assembly GCF_003265705.2. NCBI lineage: Eukaryota > Metazoa > Chordata > Mammalia > Carnivora > Otariidae > Callorhinus > Callorhinus ursinus. The sequence continues at coordinate 7,554,727 of NW_027397074.1, read as the reverse complement.
TTGGGCCTAGACACAGAAAGTACTTAGCTTCAGCTCCTTTTAATACACCCACCCCTTTAATAACACCCCAAAATGTGAAATCATGTAGCATATATGTGTGTGTTTCCTCCCTTATCAGATTTGTTTTTTTATTCTCCTCTGCTGTCATTTCTTTCCTAAAGCAATAAAAACTAATTTCCTATGAAGTCTGTAGCCTCTACATTTTTTTCTTGATTTCAAAATATATTTTTAGGTAAACAGTCACATAACATTTTCATAAAATATTGGTAAGAATAAATAATAGTAGTTTTGTAAAAATGGAAGTTTACTTCAAAGAAATATTTTCAGTAGGTTTTTATTGCAAACAATTCAAGGCATGAGCTGGGTTCGCTTAAGATGGCAACCTCTAAATATCCTTTTGTAAGCTCAAAAATCATACACAATTTTATATGTAATCAGGGGATAGAAAGCAATCAAGAATGCCTTTGGTTAATTGTACGTTCTTTCTTCTTTCCTATTGCTGGCTCAGTCTTTCCTATAATTCTACAGGCAATACAGCCCCAGATGTCTAAAAGTGAATTTTTAGGAAATTTTAATTGATAGCCTTCAGGTATGGGTAATTGAATTTACCAATCTATAGCTCTATGCCTGGCAAGTGTATAAATAGCCCCTAAAACTCTAGTTGGAGGAAGTAATTCTATAATTCAGTAAAAGTCCATTATAATATAACTCACATCCAGGGTCTTTGACTATACTTCTTTCTTGATTCATATACTTCTCTTTCGGCTAGTTGGGGGGGCACAGCGATGTTGGCTACTTCGCAACAGGCATGGTTTTCTCTTCCAGCTTTCACTGCTTGAGAGTTTTTTTCCCTCCCACTTCCCTTTCCACTGCAATCTAGGATATCGTTTGGGTTCAGTCTCTCAAACCCAGCTCCTGCTTCCCATTTCTCTCCTGAGTCAGATCAGGACCTTGGCTTTTAGTGGTGAAAGTAGAACAACCCAGGGGCACAAGAATGATAACGAAATCTTCCCTCTGTGTCCTTCCTTACTCTGCCTCCATCCTCATAGCCCCCAGTGGCTATTTTCTTACTTCTTATTGTCCATCCACTTCTTCCCTAACACGCATCTATCCATGCATGCACAGAAACACGCACCCTATTCCTCGAATGACATATTTAACTGAGTTAGGTGAGCTTAGATTTCTTCTGCACTCTGAAAATACTTTCCAGGCTTTGCAACCATCAATTTTCCACTATTACCCACTGACCTTGGCTTTCCTCCAGGGTCTGTACTATGTTTATAATGTATACTATGTACGCGATCCTTATGTATTGCATAGGAGGGGGGATGGGTAGATGAAATGGCTAGGGGCTTACAAATTTTTGTGGGGAAAAGCATTTCAGATCTTTTTCGTAATTTTATGAGTAATAAAGGTTTTGTTTTTAGAGGTGGGGGGGAGGGAATAGGGAAAGAATCTTAAGCAGGCTCCACACCCAGCATGGAGCCCAATAAGGGGCTCAGTCTCACAACCCTGAGATCATGACCTGAGCCGAAATCATTTTTAAAAATGCCCAGGAGGGGCGCCTGGGGGGCTCAGTCGTTAAGCGTCTGCCTTCGGCTCAGGTCATGATCCTGGAGTCCTGGGATCGAGCTCCGCATCGGGCTCCCTGCTCGGCAGGGAGTCTGCTTCTCCCTCTGACCCTCCCCCATCTCATGTGCTCTCTCTCTCTCGCAAATAAATAAATAAAAATCTTTAAAATAAAAATAAAAATGCCCAGGAAATTTCAAATTGATTTTTTGTTTGTTTCTAAAATAGGAATTATGGAAAGAGATTACAGCCCATTTTGTAGAGAAATCTGATCAGTTGGATTATGGCAACACAAACTGATGCCAGGTAGGACCTCAGAATAAACTGGGCTGAGCAGCTCCAAAGAAAAAGAGTTTGGGCTGAGCAGGGCTGTGAGGAAATACATCAGCAGAATGTTCATGGTCCCATAAGCATTTATACAAGGATATATGGAATTGTCCTCCAGTAGGCTGCACCCTCCTCTACTTACTCCTAACCCATCATTGCCCTGAGAAATCTTTAAGGATATCAGCAGGAATCCCCACCAGGGTGTTGGAGCTGAGTGTTCCATTCAAATTCTTCTTGAAAGGCATGTTTTGAATTTTTAGAACCTGTCAGCAAAACTTGGAACTATAACTCTCATCCCCCTGCCCCCACCTCCCAGGAAGCATTGTTATACATGGCAATTGTAACAATTATGTGTTTCCAATATACCATGAATAATGTATTTCAGGTGCCTAATTAATTTGAAAGACTTATAGATGGGCCAAAGACATAATTATAATAGGCTACATTATTTCTATGGGGAAAAAAAAAACATTCTGCATTCCAAATAAACTTTTGGAACACATTCCTCAATATTCGAAGTCAGCCTGTAGCAATTCAAATCATGTGCCTAGAATTCTTATAACTTCATTAGTCCTGGTCCATCATGACACAGCCTATAGAGGATATATTGGTCTGTTCTTTGGAACCAGTTTTGTCAGGGAATTTCTTTGTATTGTCATTGTAAAATGGGCTCATAAATAAAGCTGTGAGTTTTTTGGGATTTTTTTAAGTCAGTTTGGGCAATGTGGTCTATGTCATGATACTTTCCAGCATGAAGACATTTGGAGTAAACCATCTGTTGCATCCAGTCATCTGGGAGTTTTAAGTTGCAGCAGGTTAGCAAAAAATTACATGAGAGAACTGACCTTGTTTTATAGTTCTGAAAACATGAGACGATGTCATATATTTACAAATCTATTCCTGACAATACTCATCAATTTTATTCACAATATCATCTTTTTAAAAATACAATTTTTCCATTGACTTGAGGATAATAGCTTGCTAATATAAAATGAAATAAGCTTGGACATTCATTATTTAAATATTATTCACATGTTCACTTTTAATAAGTGAGTGTGTGTCAGACATACCTAGTATGAGCAATTTGTTTTATGCTTTTAAAAATTAATGTGGGTAAATGCTTGGATTTTCCAAGAAAAAAATTTGTGATATTTTTATCACTACAGTTTTTTAAATTTACACTTAAACTTGGGCAAATAGTTTAAAAGGCAATAAACCAAGACCCCAAGTGAAAAAAGAATTTCCTGGTGAATTATGCAGATATTTTGGACAATAGTTTCTTTCTTTGACCTTAGTAGTTTTACATGAAAACTTTAGAGTGTTGCAGTTTATAAACCTTTAGTTAAAGATTTCAAATCCATTCATAACTATCCTAATACATTGTTTTTCCCTTTAAACTTATAGTGGTATAATCTCTGATTAAAAAAAATAGATTGAATTTGGGTCAGATTACTTTTTGGCCATATGTCCTTTTTCTTATGTTTAATTTGTTATGACACCCTGCTTTTTATAAAGAACATCTAATGTTTAAGAGTTAGGTGAGCCAAAGAAATTAATAGAAAATACCCTATTCCTGCACTGACTTAACCCTCTTGAAATATTATAGAAAATTTAGATACACTTGAGTTTGTTTTCAACTATGTGCCCATCCTTTACATTTCTTGATTAAAAATTTGGAGTAATGTTTGTACAACACTTAGAACAATGCCAGATACGTACCAAGTATTCATTTCTTCTTCTCTACGGGAACTTATAATCATAACTATAAGAACAACTCTAACATTTACTTTGAGACCAAGGCTAACAATGAAAAATGAAACTCAATAATAATATCCCATCTGTGCAATAGTAGGGGGAAGGAAATGATAAAAAGCCATTTTCAATAGAGCTGAAGAATATTATAAACCACTTACATTTATCTCTGTCATTTTCTCTGAAACAGCAATTATTCTTTCTAGTTTTGAATCTCCTAATGATCTGCAACTGCTTAATATATTTTGTTGACTCTTTTATTATTGCCTTTCATATACAAAATATGTGATACTACTAAAAGTTTGAAGAAAACACACAAAGATATTAAAGCATGATAAAAAGGATTAACTGTACTCTCTAATATTATGAGTGAAATATGGAAGGGATACAAATTTTCATATACCTAAATGTTTCCAGCTATGGAAAAGCAATTAACCAGATTAATTCATCTACAGTGAGTTACCATGGGTCTATGTGTGCTCCTATTTAAAATAGGCAAAGGAGAATTACTGGGGGAAGAACAGTTTTACTGGCTCACAATTTATAGAATGGCCAGTATAGATCAAATGGCATCCAGTGATTTGATGCAGTACTCTAGCTGCTTGAAAATGAGATGGGCCTCTAGATCATCAGAAACCAAAGATACAATTTTCCACCTAAAAAGGAGATGGAGCCTGCTCCGGTAGACTGGATTAGATATGTCTGTCACCTATTTTGTGGCTGTGGATCTTAACAGAATCAGTCAACTTTCTTGTGATTTATTTCTCGATTTTGAGGTAAGCCAAGCAGAAACTATTTTTAAAAAAGAAACATAGCAACATAGCCTTATAATCATTTCCTACTATCTATTCCTTGACTTCCCCACCACCCAATAAAGTGAGATAAAATGAATTTGTAATTACTCATGGGCATATCTTAAGGGATATGGATAGAACTTTTTCTTCCAGTTTCTTAAAGACTGATTTGCTTGGTTATTCTACTACTTATTTGACAAAGACAATGTATGAAATCGATTGTCTGTTGATGTTCTTCCTTCCTGGACAATTCAGAATGTAATTATAAATACCTAATAAAATTAATGTAATTATCTGATTGCAAAAAAAAAAAAAAATCCCCAAACTCTAAAATGCACTTAGTAAACATTTTATATGGAAGTATAGAATTGGAATCTAGTGGAGACCTTATTTGATTCTACACATACTGTTATGGACTGAATGTTTGTCTCTTCCAAAAATATGTTGAAATCCTAACCTCCAGTGTGATGGTATTAGGAAGTGGGACCTTTGAGAAGTAGTTAGGTTATAAGGGTGGAGCTCTCATTAATTAGTTAAGTAACTTTATAAGTACATGATCTTTAAAAGCAGAATCATTGGCTTCAAATCTTTCTCAGATCTCTAATTGCTAGTATGTGATTTGAGAAGGTATTATATCTTTTAATTGTTTTATTTTGTAAAATAAATGGATAAAAATTCACAGTTAAATGAAGTAACTCACAATTTTTAAATAATTTTTATTGTTATGTTAATCACCATACATCATTAGTTTTTGATGTAGTGTTCCATGATTCATTGTTTGTGCATAACACCCAGTGCTCCACGCAGAATGTGCCCTCTTTAATACCCATCACCAGGCTAACCCATCCCCCCACCCCCCTCCCCTCTAGAACCCTCAGTTTGTTTTTCAGGGTCCATTGTGTCTCATGGTTTGTCTCCCCTCCGACTTACTCCCCTTCATTCTTCCCCTCCTGCTATCTTCTTCTTCTTTTTTTTTTCTTAACATATATTGCATTAATTGTTTCAGAACTACAGATCCGTGATTCATCAGTCTTGTACAATTCACATTGCTCACCATAGCACATACCCACCCCAATGTCTATCACCCAACCACCCAATCCCTCCCAGCCCCCACCACTCCAGCAACCCTCAGTTTGTTTCCTGAGATTAAGAATTCCTCATATCAGTGAGGTCATATGATACATGTCTTTCTCTGATTGACTTATTTCACTCAGCATAACACCCTCCAGTTCCATCCACGTTGTTGCAAATGGCAAGATCTCATTCCTTTTGATGGCTGCATAATATTCCATTGTGAATATATACCACATCTTCTTTATCCATTCATCTGTCGATGGACATCTTGGCTCTTTCCACAGTTTGGCTATTGTGGACATTGCTGCTATAAACATTGGGGTGCATGTACCGCCTCGGATCCCTACATTTGTATCTTTGTGGTAAATACCCAGTAGTGCAATTGCTGGATCGTATGGTAGCTCTATTTTCAACTGTTTGAGGAACCTCCATACTGTTTTCCAGAGTGGTTGCACCAGCTTGCATTCCCACCAACAGTGTAGGAGGATTCCCCTTTCTCCACATCCCCGCCAACATCTGTCGTTTCCTGACTTGTTAATTTTAGCCATTCTGACAGGTGTGAGGTGGTATCTCATGGAGGTTTTGATTTGGATTTCCCTGATGCTGAGCGATGTTGAGCACTTTTTCATGTGTCTGTTGGCCATTTGGATGTCTTCTTTGGAAAAATGTCTGTTCATGTCTTCTGCCCATTTCTTGATTGGATTATTTGTTCTTTGGGTGTTGAGTTTGATAAGTTCTTTATAGATTTTGGATACTAGCCCTTTATCTGATATGTCGTTTGCAAATATTTTCTCCCATTCTGTCGGTTGTCTTTTGGTTTTGTGGACTGTTTCTTTTGCTGTGCAAAAGCTTTTTATCTTGATGAACTCCCAATAGT
>NW_027397074.1:7359834-7547934 GCF_003265705.2 Callorhinus ursinus | reverse complement strand
CACCCCCCTCCCCTCTAGAACCCTCAGTTTGTTTTTCAGGGTCCATTGTGTCTCATGGTTTGTCTCCCCTCCGACTTACTCCCCTTCATTCTTCCCCTCCTGCTATCTTCTTCTTCTTTTTTTTTTCTTAACATATATTGCATTAATTGTTTCAGAACTACAGATCCGTGATTCATCAGTCTTGTACAATTCACATCGCTCACCATAGCACATACTCACCCCAATGTCTATCACCCAACCACCCAATCCCTCCCCGCCCCCACCACTCCAGCAACACTCACTTTGTTTCCTGAGATTAAGAATTCCTCATATCAGTGAGGTCATATGATACATGTCTTTCTCTGATTGACTTATTTCACTCAGCATAACACCCTCCAGTTCCATCCACGTTGTTGCAAATGGCAAGATCTCATTCCTTTTGATGGCTGCATAATATTCCATTGTGAATATATACCACATCTTCTTTATCCATTCATCTGTCGATGGACATCTTGGCTCTTTCCACAGTTTGGCTATTGTGGACATTGCTGCTATAAACATTGGGGTGCACGTACCCCTTCGGATCCCTACATTTGTATCTTTGGGGTAAATACCCAGTAGTGCAATTGCTGGATCGTATGGTAGCTCTATTTTCAACTGTTTGAGGAACCTCCATACTGTTTTCCAGAGTGGTTGCACCAGCTTGCATTCCCACCAACAGTGTAGGAGGATTCCCCTTTCTCCACATCCCCGCCAACATCTGTCGTTTCCTGACTTGTTAATTTTAGCCATTCTGACAGGTGTGAGGTGGTATCTCATGGAGGTTTTGATTTGGATTTCCCTGATGCTGAGCGATGTTGAGCACTTTTTCATGTGTCTGTTGGCCATTTGGATGTCTTCTTTGGAAAAATGTCTGTTCATGTCTTCTGCCCATTTCTTGATTGGATTATTTGTTCTTTGGGTGTTGAGTTTGATAAGTTCTTTATAGATTTTGGACACTAGCCCTTTATCTGACATGTCATCTGCAAATATTTTCTCCCATTCTGTCGGTTGTCTTTTGGTTTTGTGGACTGTTTCTTTTGCTGTGCAAAAGCTTTTTATCTTGATGAACTCCCAATAGTTCATTTTTGCCCTTGCTTCCCTTGACTTTGGTAATGTTTCTAGGAAGAAGTTGCTGTGGCTGAGGTCGAAGAGGTTGCTGTCTGTGTTCTCCTTTAGGATTTTGATGGACTCCTGTCTCACATTTAGGTCTTTCAACCATTTCGAGTCTATTTTTGTGTGTGGTGTAAGGAAATGGTCCAGTTTCATTCTCCATGTGGCTCTCCAATTTTCCCAACACCATTTGTTGAAGAGACTGTCTTTTTTCCATTGGACATTCTTTCCTGCCTTGTCAAAAATGAGTTGACCATAGAGTTGAGGGTCCATTTCTGGGCTCTCTATTCTGTTCCATTGATCTATGTGTCTGTTTTTGTGCCAGTACCATACTGTCTTGATGATGACAGCTTTGTAATAGTGCTGGAAGTCCGGAATTGTGATGCCGCCAGCTTTGCGTTTCTTTTTCAATATTCCTCTGGCTATTCGGGGTCTCTTCTGGTTCCATACACATTTTAGGATTATTTGTTCCATTTCTTTGAAAAAGGTGGATGGTATTTTGATGGGGATTGCATTGAATGTGTAGATTGCTCTAGGTAGCACTGACGTCTTCACAATATTTGTTCTTCCAATCCATGAGCATGAAACGTTTTTCCATTTCTTTGTGTCTTCTTCAATTTCTTTCAAGAGTATTTTATAGTTTTCTGAGTACAGATCCTTTGCCTCTTTGGTTAAATTTATTCCTAGGTATCTTATGGTTTTGGGTGCAGTTGTAAATGGGATCGACTCCTTGATTTGTCTCTCTTCTGTCTTGTTGTTGGTGTATAGGAATGCCACTGATTTCTGTGCATTGATCTTATATCCTGCTACTTTACTGACTTCCTGTATGAGTTCTAGCAGTTTTGGGGTGGAGTCTTTTGGGTTTTCCACATGCAGTATCATATCATCTGCAAAGAGTGAGAGTTTGACTTCCTCTTTGCCAATTTGGATGCCTTTGATTTCTTTTTGTTGTCTGATTGCTGTGGCTAGGACTTCTAATACTATGTTGAATAGCAGTGGTGAGAGTGGACATCCCTGCCGCGTTCCTGACCTTAGGGGAAAAGCTCTCAGCTTTTCCCCATTGAGAATGATATTTGCTGTAGGTTTTTCATAGATGGCTTTTATGATATTGAGGTATGTACCCTCTATCCTTATACTCTGAAGAGTTTTGATCAAGAAAGGATGCTGTACTTTGTCAAATGCTTTTTCTGCATCTATTGAGAGGATCATATGATTCTTGTTCTTTCTTTTGTTAATGTATTGTATCACGTTGATTGATTTGCGGATGTTGGACCAGCCTTGCAGCCCAGGGATAAATCCCACATGGTCGTGGTGAATAATCCTTTTAATGTACTGTTGGATCCTATTGGCTAGTATTTTGGTGAGAATTTTTGCATCCATGTTCATTAAGGATACTGGTCTGTAATTCTCCTTTTTGATGGGGTCTTTGTCTGGTTTGGGGATCAAGCTAATGCTGGCCTCATAAAATGAGTTTGGAAGTTTTCCTTCCATTTCTATTTTTTGGAACAGTTTCAGGAGAATAGGTATTAATATTTCTTTAAATGTCTGATAGAATTCCCCTGGGAAGCCATCTGGCCCCGGGCTTTTGTTTCTTGGGAGATTTTTGATGACTGCTTCAATTTCCTTAGTGGCTATAGGTCTGTTCAGGTTTTCTCTTTCTTCCTGGTTCAATTTTGGTAGTTGATACATCTCTAGGAATGCACCCATTTCTTCCAGGTTATCTAATTTGCTGGCATAGAGTTGCTCATAATATGTTCTTATAATTGTTTGTATTTCTTTGGTGTTGGTTGTGATCTCTCCTCTTTCATTCATGATTTTGTTGATTTGGGTCATTTCTCTTTTCTTTTGGATAAGTCTGGCCAGCGGTTTATCGATCTTGTTAATTCTTTCAAAGAACCAGCTCCTAGTTTCGTTTATCTGTTCTACCGTTCTTTTGGTTTCTAGTTCATTGATTTCCACTCTGATCTTTATTATTTCTCTTCTCCTGCTGGGTTAGGCTTTATTTGCTGTTCTTTCTCCAGCTCCTTTAGGTGTAGGGTTAGGTTGTGTATTTGAGACCTTTCTTGTTTCTTGAGAAAGTCTTGTATTACTATATACTTTCCTCTCAGGACTGCCTTTGCTGTATCCCAAAGATTTTGAACAGTTGTGTTTTCATTTTCATTGGTTTCCATGCATTTTTTTTAATTCTTCTTTAATTTCCTGGTTGACCCATTCATTCTTTAGTAGGATGCTCTTTAGCCTCCATGTATTTGAGTTCTTTCCGACTTTCCTCTTGTGATTGAGTTCTAGTTTCAAAGCATTGTGGTCTGAAAATATGCAGGGAATGATCCCAATCTTTTTGTATCGGTTGAGACCTGATTTGTGACCTAGGATGTGATCAATTCTGGAGAATGTTCCATGGGCACTAGAGAAGAATGTGTCTTCCGTTGCTTTGGGATGGAATGTTCTGAATATGTCTGTGAACTCCATTTGGTCCAGTGTGTCATTTAAAGTCTTTATTTCCTTGTTGATATGTCCATTTCAGTTAGGGGGGTGTTAAAGTCCCCCACTATTATTGTATTGTTGTCAATGTGTTTCTTCGTTTTTGTTATTAATTGCCTTATATAATTGGCTGCTCCCCTGTTAGGGGCATAGATATTTACAATTGTTAGATCTTCTTGTTGGATAAACCCTTTAAGTAGGATATGGTGTCCTTCTTCATCTCTTATTACAGTCTTTGGTTTACAATCTAATTTGTCTGATATAAGGATTGCCACCCCAGCTTTCTTTTGGTGTCCATTAGCATGGTAAATGGGTTTTCACCCCCTCACTTTCAATCTGGGGGTTTCTTTGGGTCTAAAATGAGTCTCTTGCAGACAGCATATCGATGGGTCTTGTTTTTTAATCCAATCTGATAGCCTGTGTCTTTTGATTGGGGCATTTACCCCATTTACATTCAGGGTAACTCTTGAAAGCTATGAATTTAGTGCCATTGTATTGCCCGTAAGGTGACTGTTACTGTATATTGTCTGTGTTCCGTTCTGATCTATGCTGCTTTTAGGCTCTCTTTTTGCTTAGAGGACCCCTTTCAATATTTCTTGTAGGGCTGGTTTTGTGTTTGCAAATTCCTTTAGTTTTTGTTTGTCCTGGAAGCTTTTTATCTCTCCTTCTATTTTCAATGATAGCCTAGCTGGATAAAGTATTCTTGGCTGCATATTTTTCTCGTTTAGTGCTCTGAAGATATCATGCCAGTCCTTTCTGGCCTGCCAGATCTCTGTGGATAGGTCTGTTGCCAATCTAATGTTTCTACCATTGTAGGTTACATATCTCTTCTCCCTAGCTGCTTTCAGGATTTTCTATTTGTCTCTGAGACTCGTAAGTTTTACTATTAGATGTCGGGGTGTTGACCTATTTTTACTGATTTTGAGAGGGGTTCTCTGTGCCTCCTGGATTTTGATGCCTGTTTCCTTCCTCACATTAGGGAAGTTCTCTGCTATTATTTGCTCCAATATACCTTTTGCCTCTCTCTCTCTTTCTTCTTCTTCTGGGATCCCAATTATTGTAATGTTGTTTCATCTTATCGTATCGCTTATCTCTCGAATTCTGCCCTCATGATCCTGTAGTTGTTTATCTCTCTTTTTCTCAGCCTCTTCGTTTTCCATCATTTGGTCTTCTATATCGCTGATTCTCTCTTCTGACTCATTTATCCTAGCAGTTAGTGACCCCATTTTTTATTGCACCTCATTAATAGCCTTTTTGATTCGACTTGGTTAGATTTTAGTTCTTTTATTTCTCCAGAAAGAGTTTCTCTAATAACTTCCACACTTTTTTCAAGCCCAGCTAGTATCTTTAAAGTCATGATTCTGAACTCTAGGTCCGACATCGTACTAATGTCCGTATTGAGTAGGTCCCTGGCATACGGTACTACCTCTTGTTCTTTTTGCTGAGGTGATTTTTTTCATCTTGACATTTTGTCCAGAGGAGAACAGATGAATGAGAGAACAGAATGCTAACAGGTTAACAACATCTCTAGCAAATATACTCTATACAAATCAGAAAAGACCTGAAACCAGGGGACAAGAAAGGGAAAGAAAGAAGAGAAAAAAAAAAAAGGAAAAAGAAAATGATAAAAACAAACAAAAACAGAACAAAACATAAAAAAAGAATATGATCAAATATGATCAGGCTAGTGCATAGATCAGTGCCACACACTAGCTTTTGGGCATATTTTGGTCTGTTAGAAGAAAGTGCCTGCTAAAATTTTAAAGGAAGAAAGACTTATATATGTACAAAATAAGGGTTGATACAATGAAGGGATTGAAGATGACTGTAAAGATGAAAATTATAAAAGATTTTATAAAAGGAATTGATAAGAAGTTGTTTTTAAAAAGAAAGAAGAAGATTTAAAAAGAAAAAGAAAAAAAAAGAAAAAAAAGGGAGAGAATGTGATCAGGCAGGAGAATAGAACAAAGCCATACACTAGTGATTTAGGGTATATTTTGATCTGTTAGAAGAAATTGTATCTCAAAATTTTAAAGAGAGAACAACATATATATATATGGCAAAAATAATGGTAACTACTATGAAGGATTAAATTATGACTCTAAAAATGAAAAATAAATTTTTTTTAAAAAAGGGATTGATAAGATGTTGTTTGAAAAAGGGAAAAAGAAAATTTAAAAAAAAGTTAAAAAAATTAACTTTGAAAAACTAATGAATTATTGTAAAATAGCCATGAATTCTATGTGCAGTATTCCCCTAGCGCTGGAGTTCTCCCGTTCTCCTTGATTGGTAAACTTGATCTTGGCTTGCTGGCTGTTCGTGCGGATCTTCTGGGGGAGGGGCATGTTGCCATGGTTCCCAAATGTCTTTGCCGGAGGCGGAATTGCCCCGCCCTTGTGAGTCCGGGCTAAGCAAGCTGCTCGGGTTTGCTCTCAGGAGCTTTTGTTCCCTGCAAGCTCTCAGTACAGCTCTGGAGGACCAGGGTGAAAATGGTGGCCTCCCAATCTCCGGAGGAGCTGAGAACTCAGGGCCCCGCTCCTCAGTGCATCCCCAGAGAAAGCAGTCACTCCCGTCTCCCTGGTCTCCGGCCGCACTGCGTGTTCATCCGGTCTTTGATCGAGCGTTTCTATCTCTGGCACCCGGCCCCGTGTGGAGTCTCCAAACCCAGCAGATCCCTGCGGTGCACTCCCGCACTGCTCCTCCCGGGGGTGGAAGGGGAGTCTCCTCAGCTCTGCTGCTTGTTGGGTCCCTGCTGGAGGAGGAGTAGCCCGACTGGGCCGCAGATCACAGTTTATGGCCACCCCGAGCTGAGAGCCCGCGCCTTGGCTCCGTCTCTGCAGCCGGCTTTCCCGCTGTGACACCCAGGAGCTCTGCTGCACTCAGGCACCCCCGTCTTTCTGTGACCCCGAGGGTCCTGAGAACACACTGTCCCGCGAGGGTTCCACCCCCAACTTAGCCACTGGAGTGACGTCCCTCAGCGGAGCCAACTTCCAAAAGTTCCAATTTTGTGCTCCATGGCTCTAGCACTTGCCAGAAGCGGCCGACGGAGGCCCCCTCCCCAGCCGTCTAACCTCCCGAATATCGCCTCGGATTCACTTCTCCGCACGTCCTACCTTCCAGAAAGTGGTCGCTTTTCTGTTCAGAGTGTTGTTACTATTCTTATCTTCGATCTCCTGTTGAGTTCGTAGGTGTTCAGAATGGTTTGATCCCTATTCAGCTGAATTCCTGAGTCCAGACGAAATCCAGGTCTCCTACTCCTCCGCCATCTTGCTCCGCCCCCACAATTTTTAAAATATAATAGTAAATAAGAGCCACTGAGTTTTTTGAAGGGCAGAATACAGTGGCTCAGGTATTGGTGGCAGCAGATGCTCTGCTTGATGGAATGACTGGTGTAGGCATCTGATAAGCCAGCAAATCTGAGTATCACTAACAAGTGACAAAACAAATGCCGCAGACAAAAAATAACAACACAACCAAAAATTATAACTATGGAAAATAATGTAGCAGATTATCCAGTTATTTTAATAATAGATAACATTTATTGAACACTTCACCATGTGGAATTCTTTACAATGTTAAATACCTGAAATCAAGTAGTCTTTAGACCCAGGACCTATTTTTCAGCTCAGCCATGGCCCATTGCCTGTTGCTTAATTCTTCGCTAATTTAAATTGCCAATTAAGGAAAAATGTGCCTATAAGTGTGGGTGTCTGTGTGTGTCTGTGTGTGTACTCTATAAACACACACAAAAACACATATATATAAAACAGTTCTATATGTACACATATATTGATTGGGATCACGTAGAGTTGCAGATAACAGAAAACCATAATAGTTTTAGGAAATAAATATATACTTTTTCTCATATAACAAGAAATATTAAGTTACATAGTTGCTGATATTATTTTAGCAGCTCATTGAAGCCATTAGGCACCCAGGTTGTTTCTAACTTCTCCAATCTCTTAAACTGTTGGATTTTTCCCTTGTGCATGTCACTTTGTGGTCAGAATGTAACTGCTCCATCTCAGATAATCTGGTCTAGTTCAGTGAATAAGAAATACCCTCCTTCTGTATGAGGTCTCAATGGAAGATTGAAAGGGCAGGTAGGAAAATGAGGAACTAGATCTTATGACTGTTTCCTGTGATCCATGTCCTAGAGCAGAGCATGTTTGGGCCTGAAATGAAGTCAGGGTTCTTAATAAAAAAAGAATAGAGGAAAAGAATAGGCTAGGTAGGCAAGTAGCAGAATTCACCGTAACAAGGATAAATAAAATTGCCATACTTGAAAGGTGCTATGATAAATTATAAAGAATAATAAAGTATTTGTGAAATATGAGATAAGAGAAGTCCTTCCAAAATAATTGTGATTATTTATGTCTTTCATTTTAATTAGTGGAAGAAATTTTTAAATAATTCTCAGAAACTTCAGCAGATAATTCCATGGGGGGAAAAATAGTCACTGAATGAATAGACAGCCTTTTGTTGTTGTTTTCTTAAATAGGCCAACTTTTGAGAGGGCTAATGTAGTATATTTGTAGTCAAAAAAATGATTTCAACTGAAAATTTATTTTCAGGGACAAGAATCATACTGGACTACAAAATGTGAGCTTATCCATGTTACATTAGGTGAGTGATTCTAGGTTACTTTAGTGGACAGACTACATCTGTTGTTCTATAGTTAGCATCTTCTCGGGCTGCCAGAAAGCATCTCATCACTTGGCATGTCCCACATATTAGACAGAGAGAAAAAAAGAGAAGAAAGCTGGAGTGCAGTTGCTGAAGGACCTGTACACTTAGAACTCTGAAGAAATGACAGCTGAGAATAGGCAGGCATGATGCTTCCTCTGTGGCTGTAATGAATTAGCAGCAAGGGTAGCCATGATCTGTTGACAGGAAAAGACCAAGGGAGAAAAACGGAATTTCTAATTGTTAACTACTTCAGAGGGATGTCAGGAGGTCCAAGACACATGGAAATGCAGGACGTTTGGAGGTATAAGTAATAGGTAATTGTTGATAACTGTGATGGTAGTTTCAAGTGACTTTCATATCTGACTGCTCTGCTTCTTTGACTAAGGAAATTGTTTTGAATTTGGAAAATTGTATGTACAAGCATTCTAGATGGAGTATTTATGTGTGCTCAATAAGCAGTATGTTTTCCTTTGATGTCATTTGTTTTCTGCTATCATATTGGGTGGAAGAAAAATAGATTGCAATTATTTGCTCAAATATATGAAAAACGGTGTTTGGAGAGTAAGAATTTTGATAGTCAATTCAGTTAAAAATATTATTTTTTATGGCATCTTACTGAGGCTCTGCTAGCTGGTTAGGCAGTAACTGAAACAGTAGATTCAGAAACTTCAAAAATGTTGCAGTATGTAGTATGCAAATATATTTACTGTTTGTGTAAGAGTGTGTTGCATATATGCACACCCACAGAATGCTATTTTACATGGTCATGGTGATGCAAATACACTGATGAATTGTAATTTGGGGATTCAAAAGGACTTGAAGAGACTATGATTTATGTGATTATTACAGATTTCCTAGTCTATCTTTAATTTTTTGTGTTGGCTCAGTTACTTAATATGTTTGAAAAGATAACCGTTTCGGGAATTTTTATTTGTATTTTTATAGGTATTTCGATTTCTTTTAAGTATAAGAATAAGAAAAGTCTCAGATAAGTCTTCATAACTTAACATCATTAGGGTCACCTGGATGGCTCAGTAGGTTAAGCATCCAACTCTTGATATCAGCTCACTCTTTGATCTTAGGGTCATGAGGTCAAACCCCACATTGGGCTCCATGCTGGGCACGGAGCCTACTTAAATAAAAAATAAAATAAAATAATAAGTTAGAATAATTATCTTTAAATATGAAATTAGTCTTTGATAGATCCACATAGTAAGTTTTCTCACCTATAGCCCAGTTTATTTTTCATTAAATTATAATGGCAAATAAGCTTAAAATTATTTCTTTAATAATAACAATAATAATAAAACAACTATAATAATAAAAGAAAAAAATCTAAATTTTTCCAAACCTTGTCCCAAGTTAAAAATATCTGCACATAGAAATATCTGCATATAATATTTGTGTAGAGTTTTTTTTTCTTTTAACTTTTCATATCATCCTATTTATCTAAATCCATAGTGACTTTGAATAACTTAAAAATCTTCTCAAACCTTGAAGACATACTAAGTGAAATAAGCCGGTCACCAAAGGGCAAATATTATATGATTCCACTTACATGATATAGCTAGAGTAGTCAAATTCATAGAGACAGAAAGTGGAATGATGCCTGGCAGAGGACAATGGAGGTGGGGGGGTGGTCTTTTTCAGCCATGCAATGAGATATACTATGACATTTCACTATTAGTTCAGGAGTAACATATCTTTTGCCATAATATAGACTTCATTCTAAATGAAAAATAATTTAAAGAATGCATTGTAAAACACTGAGCACAGACTGACAATTATTATCTCAGTAAATATTTTTATTATTATGGAGGTAAATGTTTAAATGGGTTCATGAGGGGGGCCTGGGTGGTGCAGTTGTTTGAATGCCCAACTCTTGCTTTTGGCTCAGGAGATAATCGCAGGTGGAGGGATTGAGCCCTGACCTCAGGCTCTGTGCTCAGCATGAAGTCTGCTTAAGAATTTCTCTCCCTCTGCCCTTTCCCCACCCCCGTGTTTTCTCTCTCTCCCTCTCTCTCTCTCTCTCTCTCAAATAAGTAAATAAATCTTTAAATGGGTTCATGACTATACTTATGACAGAATCAAATTACATTCTTAAAATATTTTCCAACAGCCTTCATTAAGAAACTTTATCATTCTAGGAGGAATTGTTGATAAGGATCTTCGTCACTACCTCAACTTACGATTTCAGAAGGGTTCTGTGGACCACGAACTTCAGCAAATCATTCGTGACAACCTCTACCTCCGCACGGTGCCATGTGAGTACAACAGACGATGTTGTTGTCTTTCTATGTTAAAAAATAAATATTCAGCTATATATCCATTATTTTTAAAAAGTTAAATTGCATTGATTTTTTATGGTGGACTTTTGGGACAAAATTGATTTGAGTTATGGAAATTTTTGAGATATGGAATTTTTAAATGAAAAAGCTTATAGCTGCTATTGTGTGGTTTATGATGATGTTCTAACCAGAAGAGACTTGCTATTTTCAGGCTACAAAACCTATCTTACTTCTAAATTAGTATTGAGGAATATTAATTCTAGTCCAGGATGTTGATGATTTAGAAAGAATCGTGATTGTGGTAGAACTCCACACTGGGAGACAGGAGAATGCAAATTAAATCTATTAGCTAAAACAGCTATTTTGTAAATAGAATCTACACAGTAACTCCCAACCTCATCTCTGGTTTGCAGCAGGGGACCCTCACAAGTAAAAAGAAACTTATGCATTGAAAAGTAAAGCTAAATGTTCTATAACTCTTAGAAAGTGATAATATTGAGTGTTGGGTAAAAATTTCTTATATGAAACCTATAGAAGTCCACAAAACAACAATCCCTGATTATGAGCAGGTGCTACTTCAAAAGAGAGGACTTGGTCAAATGATAAAATTCACACATCAACTTTTTGGTACCTGTTTCATTTTATTTAATAATCTTCTATTAACTTTAGGCCAATTCAAGGACTTTTCAAGTCAGGTCCTAGATCCTAAGTAGATATCAAAATCCATTTCCTTCATGTTCCATGACCCTCAGAGACTTTACAATCTCTCCAGTAACTCTGCGGGTCTGTGTGTATTCCTCTTGTTTTAGTGCTGCTCTGAATTTTAATAAACTCAGTTATGGGCTCTGGAAAGTTGATATTAAAGAAAGAAAAACTTGGCAAACAAGCAAAAAAAGTGTATACACACACACACACACACACACACATTGCAGGGGGGAGGATATTGAACTACCAGAACTATGCAAAAGGTATGGATCATGGATGATTATACTGAAGTGTTGAAAACACAGAAAGAGGTGAAATGGAAAGTCAGCCACCAATCTTTTTCACCTATGCACATCTTAGGAGGGGTAGACTTGTGCCATTGTTAACACTGAATGTTCATCAAAATAAAAATGCCAGGGCCCCACTATCACATATTCTTAAATGAGAATGCTTACTGATTGACATCTTGTCAGTCCAAATGCTACCTCTGTCCGTTTGTGTTAGGGAAGTGAATAGACTGTTGGGCTCTTGCTTTAAAACTAGAAGTTGAGAAAAGTGCATTCTTAAGCTTGTAAGTTTGACATTAGAGTGATGGCCAGAAGAAGATGGATTAAAGTAAGTGACTGAACTATTTATAAGGTAAGGGGTGGACTCATTTTCAAAGCTGTGATGTTGTCAGTGTAGCCATGTGCATTTATCTTTGGTGACATAAAAGAAAGGAGATCTGAAATACTGAATAAAGAATCTGGGCATTTTATTCTGTTTAAAAGCTGAGGGAAATAGATAAGGGGCTGACATTCAGGAATACTTGTAGTCCTTGCTAAGGTGATGACATAAATAAGAAGTCTTAATTAAATATGAAGATAATAGGAGTAAATTTTGCATTAGTTAATTAACTTCTTAAATAAGTCATCTCTCTTTAGAGTACCAAAGAAACACCATGAAGGAAAAATAAATATAAGGGTAAAATAAGTAGGCTTATAGGAGTAAACATAAAGAGTTTTGTGATAGGATTTCAGTACAAGGTCATAAATTCAATTACAAGTCCTTGAATAGCTCCTATAAAGGAGATGATTAGAAATTCAATGAATCTGAATATTATAATCAAACAATTATTCTTTGGATTTGTAGCTACCACTCCTAAGAGCCAATTCCAATAATACTACTCACTAAGGATGCTCTTAACTTTGCATAAAAGTGAAGAAACATCTTAGATAGAAATGAGTCTGATTTATATGATCTATAATCACTTTTATACTGATGAATTGGACCTGGATAATCCACCATCTTCACTCAGTATATCTTTTAGTAAAACTTTCAGACATATTCAGAGTATGCAACAAAAATGTGTCAGGCGTGTGAAAAATCCTGGCTTTATTTAGAAATTTACATGTGTGTCTGGCATATCTATTGACCTCGAGTATGGAGTGATGTTTGTTACATATTTTCTTAGGTCAGAAAAATTCTCATTGGTTTTCATGTATCCAGCACCATAAAAGGAAAAGATATTACTCAAGTGTATTTCACTGCTCTTACAAATGCGTACATTAATATGTATGCCTTTTGTGTAATCTATTAATGGCACCAGGAATAGGTCCTGGATAACTCCATGAAAAAAAAGATGTAGTCAATTTGTAACTACGTAAGGGTGGCTTAGCTGGTTTTACAAGGCAAGACCCAACTGAGTAATTCTGCGAACTACCACCACATTACTCCACCACCAATAAATATGACTGGGAGGAAAAGAGCAAAAATCAATAAAACCAAAGATCTAAAACTATTCCATAAAAAGTGAATAAAATGAAAAACAGATTTAAGATCTGAAAGAAATTACTTTTATGGAAGAGCTGATTGAAGTGTAACTCACAATGATGTTTCTACATATTTAAGCACTTTGTTAGTATAAACTAAGTCATGTTAAAAAGAAGCAGTATCAAGAATAAAATTGAAAGATTTGTGATACATACATATATATTTTAAATTTTCTGTTATGTTAAATTATCTTTCACGGAGAAGCAAATAGAAGCAGGCTCTTTAAGAGTTATGGGAACTGTTTCCTTTTGAAAACATGCCAAAAAGTATAGCTATGCCAAAGGTCAACCTCCCATTCCCCTAGTTATATTGGACTATGGTCAGAGAGGACTATTGGAGAGAAGCTGGTAAACACATATTTATTAAAAAGTCTGAAATTTTTTTTTAAAGTCTTAAATTAGAGCAGAACTTTCTACTATACTGCATGGGGGAAAATCATTTTAATTCATAAGCACACATCAGTGCTTTTAAAGCTTATAAAAATATTTGTTAATATTCAACAAGGCAATATGTTTTTGTGGGCATGAATGAATCTTTCTAATTACTTGTAATTTCCATCATGAAAGTATAGTTCTAAGCATGTAGTAAGAAAAGAGAGTGATATCAACCTGTGGGTTTTACTACCAAAAAAAAAAAAATTCTTCCAACGACATGAAATTCTGTGAGTTGAAGGTGATCAAGAACATAATTAAGTACTCCTAATATCTTTAAGCAGTATAGGTCCATGTGCTGGAATGGTAGGTTGAATTATAGGTAGACATGCAGGCATAGGAATAGGGATATCAGATCCAACTGAATTTTAAACCAACATATAGCAACAGATGTATATTATACACCTGTTTCAACCTTACCCCTATTTCTTCAAATAAGAATCATCGATTTAGAAGCTCCTTTTAAAGTTGCTTTTAGAATATGAATCATGTTCTTTTGCAATTATTTCTGAATCAAGTTGCCAGATTTTTGTTCTTTGAAAATGAATTTTATTTTATTAAGCAGTCTAATTGTGTTTGATGCTAAATGTTGAGAATAGGGTTATTAGAGAATAAATATGATTATTAGCATTATGGACCAAAGGAGAAGGAAATCTATAAACAAATGAAACTAAATTTCTTGAGATATTTATAAACTGCCCTGGAAAACCAGCTCAAAAGAAAAATTTCAAAAGCTTCTGAGCAATAGCAAATACTTGAAAGGATTCTTTCTCCTCCTTGACTCATTCAGATGTATGCCTGAGTGGTACATTTATTTAAAATGTGTTATTACTTTATATGGAAAGCTGTATTAGGTTTACTCTGTGCCCCTTATCCCTGAAAATGGTAAGATCTGTTTCACATCATATACATGAAAGTACACTACATTTTCCTTTTTCTTTTTCCCATTGAGCAAAATGAATGCATCTTTCCTGATCAGATAGTAACCTTCATTGGGTTGGTTAACAGTGTACGCTGCAGGAGAGAAATGGCTTCAAAATGTTGCTTAAATGGAAAGTCAGGAAGCATTAGAAGTGATTGTATTGATTTATCCATTTGACACCACCAGACACTAGTTTTTGAATAAAGGAACCAGTCTGGCCCCCAAAATGCAACAAACACCAACAGCAAACAACCTTACTAATCTTCCAAACCATATAAAATTCCCTTTGCCCAGACTTGATCAACTTTTTTGAGTATGCCTGTGACCCAATCTTTCCTCTTGGTTTTTCTCTTTCGGTTTGTATTTCTTTCTTTCCTTTTTATAGAGGGTGGCTCTTCATGGGAACCCTGGGTTTGTGGACCATGGATGGAGTAGAGTAGGCAGATGGTAGGAACACTCTTGGGTTTCAATGGCTCCAGCAGCTGGCCTAGGGAAGAATCGGAGATGGGTGCTTGAAGCCCTTTTTCCACCTCCAGAAAAGCTAGTAATCACAGTCAGTGGAAAATAGCTCATCTTCCATGGAGCCCAGGATCTGCTCCCTGCAGACTTCGAAATTGTAACCCAGTTGGATATAAGGAGGTCAGCATATCTCATTGCAAGCCACTGCACTTTTTGAATAGGAATTAAGACTGTCAGGTTCTACTCAAGTTTCTAAAGTCTGCTGACTAGAACATAGGCTGTTGCATGATTATGTAGCTGAAGGAACGCAGTGGGCAGATGGCAAGGATACTGATGTTCTTATGGGACTTTAAAGCTGTAAAATTGTAGTAGAACACTCAATTTCTGAATCAAATGCCTCTGTCCAAAAGAATGAAAAAGGAATACTAATTGTGGTTACTGATAGTCTAATACCTAGTGCATGAGTCAGAGTTATTTACACTTTGTAGTTTAGCATCGCTAGAGCTTGCTGAGTAACAAAAACCCGTGGCTTTACTTATTTGGCAACATGGCACTATGGAAAGAACACTCATCGAAGAATTAAGAGCAATTGGGTCTGGCCTAAACTCTGCCACTAACTATAGGACCTTGGCAAAAGCCTTACCTTTTGGACTAAGGGGAGGGAGCGGGGGGAATGAAAGAAATAACTCTATAATGGTTCTTTCAACTCTAAAATGCTGTGGTTTTCTGATTCTGCTGGCTTGTTTTTCTTTATATTATTGTTATTCAAATCGGTTCATCAAATTGCCTTAAATTATTCTGAGTATGGAATGCCCTTGATATTCAGCAGGTGTAAACAGCTTATGGAAACTGAAGATATATCAAATACAGCAGGCACTTCAGGGAAAAATAAAGAGCTGGGTTTAAATTAAGTGCAGTTCTGGATAAAACCAGCCATGCGTGTATTTTCAGATTTTTCTATGAATGTCAAGTTAAGGATGCCATCATAAGTCTGATGTTCCTTGAAATCTGCCTTCACTATTCATGAAACTCTGAAATGTGGTCCAGTGTTAGTAAGTGGATGGGGAAATAAACATAATGAGAAATACAAAGCTTTTAAAATTGTTCTCCTTTGGAATGCGTAATAAGTTGAGATGTGACATAAAGACTTCTGAAGCATGAGGTATATTATTGTGAAAATGTGATTGTAATTTTTACAATAAGATGTTTAACATGAAATATGGTATCTTTTATTTATTTATTTTTAAAGATTTTATTTATTTATTTGAGAGAGAGAAAGCACATGAGAGGGGGGAAGGTCAGAGGAAGAAGCAGACTCCCCGCTGAGCAGGGAGCCCGATGCGGGACTCGATCCTGGGACTCCAGGATCATGACCTGAGCTGAAGACAGTCGCTTAACCAACTGAGCCACCCAGGCGCCCCTGAAATATGGTATCTTTTAATGTTGCACTTTAATAAATGTCACTTATGCAAGTGAATGGTGCTGGGTCAACGCCCAAATAGATCTAGCTAACGGGAGGCTAAATGAGTGCTCAGCCCAATCTTTACAGCACAGCTGAGAAATTTAGGATATTCAGTAGAGTTTCTCACTCATGGTAATTAGAAGGTAAAAGTGAGGTAGGATTGATAATTGATTCAATTAAAAAGTACCCATAAAGCCTGCCTTTGGTAGGCAAGTCAGATGTTTAGAATAA
The DNA here is from genome assembly GCF_003265705.2 of Callorhinus ursinus. Classification (NCBI taxonomy): domain Eukaryota; kingdom Metazoa; phylum Chordata; class Mammalia; order Carnivora; family Otariidae; genus Callorhinus; species Callorhinus ursinus. The sequence goes on along the minus strand of NW_027397074.1, from coordinate 7,531,323 downwards.
GATCAATTTCCAGTTAGTTTCCCAGTTCCTGTTCCAAGCTTTCTTACTTAAAAGCTACGTTTCAGGAATATTGCTTTTTATGCACACAAAATCAGCAAGTATCTGCACAAGCTCTGTCGGCATGAAGATAGAGCTTTACCTACTGCTCAACACAACCCAGTTGTATGCATAAATGATAACTCCTTAACTTGTCCTCCAAAGAAAATACTGAATTGGGGAGCTAATGCCAAGCTACGTACATCTGTCTACTCCCATTTTTGGTAGAAATTCTGAATCCTTTTCTATTCTTTTTAATTGTTTGACATTGATGAAAAACTGTGCAGATAAGTAAAGGAGCTAAATAAATATTTGTAGGAAAGCTGAGACTGCATGTCCTGAATCTCGTTCATCTTAGCATTCCCAATGGGGGGAATGGTCAATGAGTGCCCACGCAAGACAAGTCCTAGGTAATGGACTTCATGAACATCAACCAGAACAGTTCTTTAAATTGCAGCCACCATTTGCAGAATACTTCCTATGAGCAAATGTTTTTCATACATTTTCTAATCGAATCCTTACAGCATCCCTCAAAGGTGTTATCCACACTTTTGAAGCTCCATGGAGAAATTGCGGCTCTAATGTTAAGTAACAGGCCAGACACCGTACAGTAACTCAGTGGAGGAACAGAGATTCTATCCCAGGTGGATTTGGCTCCCAGCCCACACCCTACATGAGAAGAACTCTCTAATAGAAGTTCTGGGGAGTCACAAGAACATAAAGATGCATCCACAGAGGTTCAGAGATGCTGCTAGAATAGAAAAAGAGGAAAAGTAAAGAACTACAAGGTATCTAGTGAGCATAAATGGAGTTCCATTGATAGAAAAGACATTTTTTTGCCAAGCAGATATGGACAGAAATTCCTACAATAAAAAAGAAAAAATATATATATATGGATGATTATCAGGAGAGTTTTCAAGTTAAGGTCCACTGATTGTCTAGTGTCAAGTCAATTCATCTTGACATGAGGCTCTTCATTGGCCATGAAAAGTACCAAATAGTCTTTCTTTTTTTTTTTTTTAGTATGTCATCACCAGAAATATTGGAATATTTAAACAGCTAAGGGGATAAAAAGATTAATTGATAAATATATTTTCCAATAATTAAACCATTAGCCTTATTATAAGGAGAGAGATAAGAGATGCAAAGGAGTCTACATTATCTAGAAGCTTCCTTAATTTCTAAACTTTGCTTATAAAAACTTATTTAACCTCAGCTCTACCATACCTTCTACCAGCATTTCATATTCTGAATTCTAATCTGATACAAAAGTTCCTAGTTCCTCACCTTGGCATTTTATAAAAGTATTTCTTTTGCAAACCACTGCAAGGGTGGTGGATGGAGTTGGGGGAGGGGGGAGGGAGTGAATTAACATTTACCAAACATCTACATGCAAGGACTATAACGATGCCCTTGTGTTTTGCAATCCTATGAGAAATATGTTGTTGTTCCCAATTTCCAGATGAGGAAATTTAGCCTTAGAGAGGTTAAGAATCCCTCCCCACATCACAGCTTCCTTGGTCACTATCGCTCTGATTTCACCTACAGTTCTGAACAGATTTTGGAAAGCCCTAGAACACAGGAGACTGCTTAGATGTTTATCTGTATTTTTTACCTAATGTTTCCATAAAAGCAGAAAAAAATCATGAAACTGGATAGTGAATTATATAAAACTTCTAAATCACACACTCATCCCCACAACTGCTGTGCAGGAGCCCCACTGTTATCAGTCCTACCAAGGCTCCAGAAAGACCCAGATCAGTAGCTAATTGATATTATTCAATATTATTCAACAATGGCATGCCCTCCTCTGTTCTTATCTGGAAGTAACCAAAACAGAGACAACTGTGTTATTTGCTTTAGAATTCATAACATTTTAATGGGGGAAAAAATGGTCCTTTTCCTGCTGAAAAGAAGCACTACTTTGCCGTCTCAGTGTAACTGGTGCTCTGCTGACTCAGCTGTCGCTTGTAGCCCAGTCCAGTGGCGGCTTCTCAGTTCCCAAATTCTCCACCTATCTCTCTGAGCATAGTTCCATGGTGACACAAATTGGCACAACCTGTCTGATCTCTTCACCAGGAACACATGGAATTGAGATGTCCACATATGCTCACAGATCCTCCTTGGCTTCTGGAAAAATGCCCCAATTCTGAATAAAGGGATCCAGATTAAGATGCACAGTGATATCTAGTATCCATGGAGCAACTTAAATCATTAAGGAGCCAATGAGTGGGCAGCCAATGCGTGGGCAGCCAGCTTCTGTCAAGATTCCATCTTTTCTTACTGCTTTCGGTGTCAAAGAATTTGGTTGTTGTTGTTTTTCTATTCCATAAAGCAAAACAGTATATAATGTGTCAGTTCAGGGTTTGGCAGGAAATAAAGCCATGCAAGGAAGAAGAGATTTAGGAAATTAGCTGTTTGAAAGTTGCTGTTAAAATTAGAGAAGGGGGTTGCAGAACAGATCCTCAGGAACAATACTCAAAAAAATACAGAACTTCCCTACCAGGGTAACTGCTACCTCTAAGGCCTGCAGCTATGATTCATGAAGCCAGAATTTAGAAATTGCCACTGTGGGTGCAATCACCACAGGTGCCTCTTAACACTTAAGAACCTGGAGAATGGACATGGGGACCCTCCTACAGAAAACATTGTATCTCTAAGACCTTTTGGTGTAAAAAAAAAAAAAATCACCTTTAGCCAACTTTCTTTTCCATGATAACCCAATAGGCATATAGTATCAGTGCTTTAAATTTATTACTTTTAAAAAACTGTTCTCAGTTTTAAATTCCTTTTTTATGAATCTGTAGTCAAATACTAACAATATAAATAATTGTTATGAGATATTAGTGAAAAGATTTACAGTACATTTTTTTAAAGTAAGATTTTTACTTTTCTATTTATGTTCAGGCTCCTAATGATTGATTTACAGTATGCTGATTATACAAAAGCTACCAAGGAAACATATTTGTTCTTTGGAAAACTAAGATACTTAATGCATTATCAGTGTATTCTGGAATTGTTCTACTCTACTTATAGCATGAGACATTTTAAACGTGTGTAAGAGTCTTTGTTCATTTTTTATTCACAACTTTATTATTAAAAAGTATGAATATGACACTAACAAAATTTAGTTCATAATTATATTTCTCACATGAAAAAGCAATTGACAAAAATTGCTTTCAGAACATAATTTAAACTTGGAGCGAGAAAAGGAATCTTAATTAAAAGTGAGGAGTTGAATATATTATTTGAAGCACTACAGAAAATTAATTATATTTTGAAAGAAGATGCTTTCTGCACTAAGTGGCACAACATCTGTGATCAGAGGTCAACGTTGGAAGCTTTTTGTCGGCCCCAACATCATTTCTTTACCTCAAAGTTCACTAGACTGATATAAATAAAAAATGCACATACAAGGAAAACATAAGTACAATTTGGAGAACTTGTATTTAAGCCCTTATACTGACCCTACCTTGAGTTTTGGAAAAAAGACATCTGGTTCCCTGATACAAATATAAAAAATTAATTTTAGTTATTCTGTGGGTTAAATGTTATTTTCCTTCTGAATATGATTATATTCATAAAAATTTGTCTTTCTAATTTATTAGTTGTAAAAAAGTGTGATTGTTAATTCAGAATGTCATTAACATAGAGTTTGTTAATTCAGAGTGTCATTAACCTGTTAAATTTAAAGAGATTACAAGTTTATAAACTTTTATATATTATAACTTATTTTAATTCAGTTTAACTAACATTGAGAGCTACTATGTGTGTATGACCAGCCTGGTGCTGGAAATATGGCATGATGAAAACATAAGTCCTGTTCTCTAGGGATGTATCCTTACCTCAAGTTCAAATATAGGTAAACAAATGTCATTCTTCTCATTTTACAGATGGGTAAACTGAATATATACAAGTAACTAAGGTAAAATAATGACCTTGTATTATAATTAAGTTGTATAACCAGAATGAAGACTTTGGGGAATAATTATTTAGAAAACCTAAGTTAATTCGTCTTTGTATAGCAATAATGACAAGACTTTTGGACTTAATGGAGAAATAGACCAAGAAGGGCTGAACTCAGCTGAGCAATCTGAACCCAGTTTTGGGAACTCTGTTCTCACCTGCTCTTCTATATTCATACTCCAGATTTCTTATGAGTGGAGAGAAGAATAAGAAGCAAAAAATCAGGAATAAGAAGGAAAGAAAGAAAAACAAATATTATGGCAATCCCTGAAGAACTAAAGAGTTTTTTGGATTGCCCTGTGATGGTAAACTTAGTCACATTTACTAGTTAGAGGCACACATTTTTTTACCCTAGAATAATTCTGGATCCTTTAGATTCTCTGAACAGAGCCCTTAGATTGGGAACAACAGATCCATGATTTTCTTCAGTGGAAATCTTGTAGTAAATAGAGCCTGAGGTAGTTAAGGACTGTTGTGATGGTCCATTCCTGCCTGTGTTCCCAGGAAGCCTAGAGTTATATCAAGCATGTAATCTGTTAATCCGTCAGTGCTCTCTTCATTATTAAGAAGAGAAATGAGGCTCAACAAATTGAGTAGCCCAAGATAATTTGGCTTATACATGGCAGATCCAGAGTTAAACTTGGTTTTTCTCTTGATTACAAGATAGATAGAGATGTAGATATACACATACACACACATATATTTATTTATATCGACTATATAAAACATTATATGTGCCTATGAATATATATGTATCTATGTCTCTCTCTCTTTCTCTCTCTCTCTCTATATATATAGTCTCTCTCATCAGTAAAATAATAAGACACACACAACACCTGTGTAGTTGGGTATTATATACATGTTACAGATGGAAAATTGAAGTTCAGTCCAAGTTCACATATAGGTGATAAAAAATAGAACATAGATTTTTTTTAACGCAGTTTGGGCCTATCTTCAAATGCACTTATCTATTTTATTTATCTATTTCATATTATTTTCTATTTATCACTATCTATTATATCTATCACAGAGTAGATATGTCTAAAGGCCAACTTTTTTCTTCAAAATAGTAAGTATTGTAAAAGTCAGATTATTATAAACTATGGCAGCCAAGGATGAAAGACTTCAGGGAAAAGGCAAGCCTTATTAACTCATCTTTGGAAACCAAGTGTAATTGAATAGGTAGCAAGATCCAGATGGCCTTCTAGCTGAGAAGACCTTTTTAGCAAATCCTCAGTCCTGGTAATGTACCTGAGAAAAATAGAGGTGGAATTTCTATATTTCAAGGTATTGGGTGGGAAGTCAAGAGAAGAAGAGAAGGTCAGGATTTAGAGTGCTATGAGGAGTGCTATTAGAAGAGTTTGAACTTTATTCTTTTTATCGTTTGTAGCTTTTTAAAGCTCAATCTAGACCAAACATCATCATATAATGTAACACAATAAGGTACTTGGATTTAAATCCCAGCTGTAGCATTTTCTAACTAGGTGGCCTTAGTAAAGTAGGTAGCCTTTCTGTCACATTGTTTCATCATTTGTAAAATGGGGATAAAATAGTACTTACCTCATAAAAATATTGAGAAAATTAAATAAATTAAGATGGTAAGAACAATTCCTTGCAGAAATTAATGCTTGATAAATTTGGCTGTTATTACAAAAGTACTTATGTGGGGTGGTAAGGGGACAGAATTGTATTTTAGGAAGATGAATCTAATAGTAGTTATTGTCAGTACTTATGAATACACAGTGAGTTGTCATCTAGTACTTGAAAATGGGAAATAACATTGGCTTGTTGCTAGTTAAACCTCATATTTACACTTAGTGGGTGAAAACAGGATTGGCAGAGTTACTTTTACAATTCAGAATAGCTCCAAGGAAAACAAAACTACACTATAAGCAGATTGACCATAATAACATTGCTAGAACATGGTTTCTGCCCTGTGCATTGTAGGAATTTTAGCAATATCCCTGGCTCCTGCCTACTAGATGCCAGCTACCCTCCTTGACTGTCACAACCAAAATTGTCTCCAGACGTTGTCAAATGTTTCTTGGGAGGCAAAAATCTTCCCAGTTGAGAACCAACACCATAAAGAAAGAATGTGACAATGTATGTCAAAGTGACAAAGAAGAAGAGTCAACTAGTTAAGGATTGGCAGTGCCCCTGCCAAATATTGTGAGGAGTAAAATCATAACCACTGAATGTTAACCTTCCTGGTCACGATGACAAGGATGCCCTAACAAGGAGAATGATAACAATTTGCTAAATGTCAGTCACTGAAGTCCCCGAAACATACCACAACACTATTATGAAATGTATCTTAGATTATCTGATGCCATTAAACTCGATTTCTCTAGCTTCTCTAGTTCTGACTGTGTCTGATCACAAATCAGTCTGTGTATGATGTATTTTCTCATGGAGCTTTGCTACTTGGTTATGTAGACTTCTTATATATTACAGAGATATGATATTCTAGACCATTTGAAAGTAACTTTTTATTGTAAATTAGTAAATGGGTTTTCCATTTTGGTTATCACGTGTGTTATCAGTGCTTGGTCTCCTATAGTACTGACCAAAGTGATTCTCTAGGCTTTCATAGTTAGGGACTAGATTTTAGAACTTGGTGAATTAACTGAGAAACTGCCTGCTGGAATTCAACCCAGTTTGGCCATCCTTAATTTAAGTGTTCAGTAAACATTATTGGATGGATGGATGGATGGATGAAAGAATAAAGAGAAATATGTGTGATGTCAACTCTTTGACATAAAAATCTATACATATTATATGGATATAGGTAGATGTTAGATAGATGATAGATAGATGATAGATAGATAGATAGATAGATAGATAGATAGATAGATAGATAGATAGATAATAGATAGATAGATAGATAGAAACAATATATTGAGTACAGAATAGAACAAGAAAGTCAGCAGATGAAATATTCTGTGGTTGCAATTTGGATCAGTGCAACCTGGGATGAGTGAGGATACAGTGATAGGCTGGAAATAGTGGTATTTGGCAGGGCTTTATGGAAGGTCCCAGCCAGTTACTTGAGATCACACCACCACCACTACCACCACCACCATCCACCATTCCATGCATATCTGAAGGCAGAAGGAAAGGATTTGGAATATAGGCAAAAAGAAATCTCCTTAGAGAGAGATAGGTGTGGAATTTAGGAGGCAGGTGGAGGAGCTCCTGTTGCTGAGAGCATGTGGAAGGTGAAAGGGTGCCTTCAGAATCAATTACATATTAAGATTTTTATTCTCACTCTGGGATATCAGAATCTATCTTAAATTCATAGATGTAACATCTTTGAAAGGCATGCCTCTAGGATTTTCTTTTCTTCCCAGCACCATTGTGTGATACTGCCTTCCTTCAACCCTGCAAAATAAAATGTTTCATAAACTTCATTCAGCAGCAACCAAGTAAATCAGAACACTTCCCTTGAGAACCTTGCACTTTTCCTACTAGTGTATGAAACATCACAGATAATTACAACCCAAAATATTTCTGGAATAAAAATATGACAGGTGGTTAATCCTTGACTAGCATAATGAAATTCATTTAACAGCCAATTCTTTAGGGGAAAGGTAGTTTTTATTTACAGGAAAGATGAAAGTTGCAGCAAAACTGCTACTATTAAACAATGTAATTAGCAATGATGTAATTAATCTGGACATTTAGTCAATGAAATAAAATGTCCTGAGCTTTTTTTTTCCACTAGAACAGTCTCTACTCAGATGTTCATGCATTCTTAATACTGGACATGGTTGCAAATGAAAAAAACACAAAGCACCTATGCACATACATTACTATGGAGTTATAGAACAAATCTTTCTCTGCTGTTGATTTCAAATCTTGAGGGTAGACTGTTGATTCACCTTGATTCAGATTAATTATCCTATGTCATCCTCTATCTACCTAGGCCTTTTATCTTATTTTTCCTCCTATTTCTAATACATCCTTCTCCATATCTTGGTTTTAATTGTATACCTTGAGGTTGGGTCAAAATAGCCATCCTGAGAGAAAATCCCATGACTACTCTTGACTGGTAATAGCACACTGGTCACTTATTTGTAGCCATGGAACAGTAGAGATTCCATGACAAATAAGGAGTGCTTTCAGCAACCGCCACATGAAATACCAACAAGTTGTGAAACTTTGTTCAAGTCTATTGACCTTCCTCTTTAAACCCTTCTAGCCAAGCTTTCGGAGACCAATTAAGCATCGGAGAAGAGCAAAATAACACAGGAACTTTAATTAATGGGTTTAATTGCAAGATTAAGAGAAAGAGTGAGCATGTTTCCAGGTATTTTCTACTTTGGTTCAGATGAACTTTCTATCTTGTAATAGTTGCTTTTTCCTAAGTTTTTGCAAATTTTGCAGATATGTTGCTGGTTTTATGCTAATGGTTAATATTTAGCTCACCTGAAATAAAAACTACCCAGATTTAATTAAACCAACATGTTTTGCTTGGTTTGGATTTAATTTTTGGAAATAATCAAACCTCCACTGTGATATTTCAGTGTAGAGCTCAACAGATATCATGAGTTTTCTGTTTTGCTCTCTTCTTTGTAGTTGGGTTAGGACCCTATGACAGGTTCTGGACATTGAATGTGACTGATGAAGGGATGAGCTGGTGCTCTTCCTTCATCTCTCTTTTCCTGCTGCAGTGAACTTAATGGCCATATATTTTAGTTGCTGTACCCCCATCATAAGAATAGACTGCCCTGAACAACATTGGACTTAAACAAGCCAGACTAAAACTTGCAGAATTGAGGATTACGCTAAGATTTGGAAGTTCATTTGTTATATTGAAGCATACAATAGAATTATTCTGACCAGTACAAACCAATGTGCCCTTTATATGAAAGTGAATCCTAGGACAAAATGTGTTAATTCTTTGCTCTGTTCTTGAAAATAAATAAGATATGCAATTATAAATCTTTTCTTTCCCCCTTGGCCATGTGCATATATATCAAAAGTAAAAGAAAAGAGTCAATATAAGCATATATTATTGCATTGTTCATCAGTGCTCCCATTTGGCATGCTGGTTGTTTCTTTTATTAAAAATAATAAAGAAATGAAACTGTTTTTAATAAAATTCATATTGCTATTCTACTTTCTATAGTAGAAGAAACTTTCAGACATAATTAATGGGGAAAAAAGAGAAGGACATAAAGATTCTATAGTGTTCTATGAAATTTTTATCTAGCTTGCACTTTGAACTTGATCACTTTAATCACTTAGATAAATTTGTGACTTGGAATGTTGGTTCATTATGGATAAACAAAAGTACCCCATTGTCCTTTATTCTGTAGTTAATGATAAACCTAAAAATAAGATAACCATTTTTCAATTAGGATGCATGCAGACTCTAGAAACATAGTTATCAACATGTACGGAACATAATCAGCATTAAGTTGTCATATTTTAGCTGCATTAATGCTGTTAAGTTGACGTAATAGTCATTATAAGCAGATGCTCTTCCCTGAATCAGTTATTGCCTGAAAGACTTTAGCAATTAAAGTTGTATTCATTAGCACACCTATATCTGTATTTTTTCCAACTCATTAATATCATTCTCACTTTCCATTGCCTAAACTTATAAAGCCATGCAAAGTTATAAAATAAAATTTCACCTCCTTGTCTTGTTAGAGGAAGTGCCACATTATTCATCCTCTACACAAATTGTATTGACCTTCCTTATGAAAATTAATACCCTTGAAGGTTCCACTTTAAGAGTGTTCTTTCAGTTTAATAACAAATACTCCAGACTTCGGGGCTGTTCCTTTACTCCTTGCTCTAGCACATGCTTGTCTATAATCCTCAACCTAAGAGAACTGACCCAGCTGTATATGGTCTCACCCTTCCCTGACTCCTAGCTACTCATAGGTGAGTATGTTTTTTATTATCTTGTGTCACAGAAGTAGAAAAGGCATAGTGAGGTATTAACTGATAAGGGAGCAAGAGACAAAATTAGAGGAAATGCAAAACAGTAAACATCCCTCCTTAGTATATGATAGCTAGTTTTATGGTAGAAAACAGTACGGAAATTTGTATGCCCTTGGACTTTAGTGCTGATTCGGTGACTTTTGCTAAATCACTTTAAGCCTAGTGGCCTCAGTTTGTCCACCTCTTCAGTAAGGTAATTGTACATATATAGGGTTTTTTTAGGCTCTAGGGTACTAGATTGAAAAAGAATAATTGGGTGGAAAGGGCAAGAGGTAGAACAAACAGAACGATGAGTCTCATGGAGAAGGAGTGGACCAATCTCCCATGCATGATCTTTCAAGTAGGCCAAATAAGAGTTCAAAGGACTTTTGTTGTTTGGTTGTGTGTTTATTTAAAGAGAACTGATATTTAAATAGATATATAATAGAATGAGAGATAAATAGAAAAATGAAAACAACTTAGACTCTCTACTTCATTTTTCTTATATCCAGAATAAGGATCATAATTTTATTTATCTTCTTCATGGTACTTGTACGATTAATTAGCATTCATGAAAGAGTAATTTGAAAATGAAAAATGTCATTTAAGTGCTAAATAGTGTTGCTTCAGTTTTGGTTTCTTAAAATGCCTAACTCGTCATTAGTCTTTGTGTCTTTTGATGTGTGTCACAAAATTTATAAACACCGTGCAATAACTGATGGTCTGTGACAAATACAATCTGGACAGGGTGTTTACTGTCATCACTAAGGACTGATTGAGTTGCATGGAAAAGCATTACCTGGAATCTTGTATAGGGATATCTTCATATAGGTATGCAACTGAATTAATAAAGATGACCTTGCTATGTACAATGATTAACTATTCTACAAATCAGAATTAAATTAAAAGTAAACACATATCCAGCAGGCTGTCATAACCTCTCCTAATTATCCTGCCATGACTTAAAATATGAATATTTTATTTGGGGCACCAGGATTAAATTTAGAATTATATAGGGTCTCCTAATGCTGTAGGCAAAACCAGTCCAGGTATACATCAGAAGGGGATTTAAAATTTAGATTTTATTTAAACAAACTTAAGTTTAAACTTAAGTTCATTTAAACTTAAATACTAGTGAGCCATGATAAATAATAATAGTAATGATAATAATAATAATAAAGAAATAATGCTTACCAAATGAAAAGGGAGTCTTATGGCCTGAGTTATGAAAATAACCTCCCTCAGATGATGAAAACCTACATGTCCCACAGTTGGCTGGACTTTGTTGCTTAACTCCTTTTTTTTTGTCATTCACAGGACGTCAATAAAGCAACTCAAACACTGGAATTGGATATTATAAATATTTTCTTTTAGGAATTATCTGTAGGTCAAAAATAATTTTCTCAAAGTGAGAATTCTACTGAACAGTATAATTGGGTCTACTAAATTAAAAGCATTTGATGCGGGTGTCTGGGTGGCTCAGTTGTTAAGCATCTGCCTTTGGCTCGGGTCGTGATCCCAGAGTCCTGGGTTCGAGCCCCGCATCGGACTCCCTGCTCATTGGGAAGCCTGCTTCTCCCTCTCTCATTCCCCCTGCTTGTGTTCCCTCTCTCACTGTGTCTCTGTCAAATAAATAAAATCTTTACAAAAAATAAAAAAATAAAAGCATTTGATGCTTTCAGTAGCTAAACAAATTAATAAATATAGAAAAATATACTGAAGTAATAATGAAACCAAGAATATAGCATTATAATTTCCAAACTTATTGGGAGTAATGATTGAGGTAACTGCTACCTTAAAATTCATTTCTGAGAGTAGTGACTTTTATGCTTCTAAAGAATAAATATTTGCAAGACTAGAAATATATTGTTTAGAAAATGATTATAAAAAGGAAGTAATAACTGTGTCTCTATAGGAAAAAATTTTAGAGTTTTAAAACTTCAGGAGTGTTTATATTTGCTATTTGAAAATTGAAAAGTACATTATTTTACTGCAGAGAAATACTCACTTTATGAGTCAACATCCTAAGTGGTAGAGCTATTTCCTACTTCTAATGTGTATAAAAAATATAAATATAAGATCCCATAAAGCCTAAATGATATAGTAAATATATTAACTTGTTCTTGGCAAACTTGTAAATCATATATAAAAGTGTAACATTGAAGAAAAAATTGCTTTAACCGGGAAATAAAATGCAAAAGCAAAAAATTACTTTTAAAGATTAATTTCTGACATACATGAATCTAATTATTAAATACTTGGAAAATTTTGAAGTAATCTATAAATACATATGAAGTATAGAGATAGCAAATAATTAATTTGGTAATTTCCAATTAGTAATTATTCAGTAACTTTAAATGCTGAATGAAGCAAATGCTCATTCAAAAATTACCTTTCTTGGGGTGCCTGGGTGGCTCAGTCAGTTAAGCGTCTGCCTTTGGCTCAGGTCATGATCCCAGGGTCCTGGGATCGAGCCCCGCATCGGGCTCCCTGCTCCGCGGGAAGCCTGCTTTTCCCTCTCCCACTCCCCCTGCTTGTGTTCCCTCTCTCGCTGTATCTCTCTCTGTCAAATAAATAAATAAAATCTTTAAAAAAAAAGAAATTACCTTTCTAACTGATATCATTTGAACACTAATCAGTTTTTAAAAATAAAATAATTAAAAAGTAAGGTATTCATTAGAGAATCAAGTAGTCCTCCAGGGAGTTTACCTCTCCAGGAAACGCAGAGCTGAGTTTTTAGCCAGAAGAAAGGGGAAGAAAAGTACATGAAGTAAAATTGCAAATGGATAAAAGTCAGGCACTGTCTTAGAAAGCAAGGTAAATTATGGGAGCAAATTGTAGTAATGATGGAAGTAACTAGACTGATTCCCTGGAATGACTAGGACTTAAAAATTAGTTGGGAGAAGAAGAATGAGGCTAAACAGAGTGGTCTCAAATTCGTGGGTATATTGTTTTCCTATTGCTGCTGTAACAAATTACCGCAGACTTAATGGCTTTATTATCTTACATTTCCAGGGCTCAGAAGTCCCAAACATGTTTCACTGCATGGAAATCATGGTTGTTGGCAGGGCTACATTCCCTCCAGAGAATCTAGGGGACAATCCATCTCCTTCCTTCCTTGTCCAGTTTTAGAGGCCACCTTCATTCTTTAGCTTATGCCCCTTCCTTTATTTACAAAGCATAACATCTTCAAATGTTTCTCTGGCTCTGACTCTCCTAACTCTTAAGAGACTCATGTGGTTATATTTGAGCCCATCCAAAAATATCTAGGATAATCTTCCCACCTCAAGAGCCTTAATTTAATCAATCGCATCTGCAAGTCCCTTTTGCAAATGAACTGACATAATCACCGGTTGTGGAGATTGGGATGCGAACACTTTTGCAGCGACAGAATCATTCAGCCTACCAAAGTGTATAAATCGAAGTTGTCACAAAAGCCAGGATTCAAGATCAGAAGCAGAACCCAGGAGAATATACTCAGGGAATTGCAGTATCTGTGGTTTTTATTCTCTGAATGTGCAAGTGGGTATCTTAGCTGAAAGAGTAGCTGAATCCCACCATGGTTGTCTGCAGCTTATCTTCCATTCTCAAAAATCATTCAGTCCCATAGGTAAAAACTTTCCTAAGACAGCTGACTTTACCTCCTCAACAGCCCTTTTCCTGTATTTTACTTAATCCTCCTCCTCATCATCATTATTGTCATTATCATCATTATCTCCTTCTATAATGTTAAATGTTGACCATTTTTATGATGCCATTACCAAACAGCAGAGGCAACTCCACAATGCCTACAAAGAAGGAGCTTAGAGAAAATCTGGTTGGAAGGTTCATTGATTGGTACACTTAGAAAATATTTATTGAGTGCCCACCATGTGCTGAGCACTATTCTAGGCACTGGGGGTAAAGCAGATAAAGAAATGAAATTCTTGGGTGCCTGGGTGGCTCAGTTGTTAAGCGGCTGCCTTCGGCTCAGGTCATGATCACAGGGTCCTGGGATCAAGTCCCACATCGGGCTCCCTGCTCAGCCAGGAGCCTGCTTCTCCCTCTCCCACTCTCCCTGCTTGTGTTCCTGCTCTCACTGTGTCTCTCTCTCTCTGTCAAATAAATAAATAAAATCTTAAAAAAGAAGAGAGATGAAATTCTTGCCCTTGGGAAGCTTATGCTTTAGTGGCACAAAATGGACAATAAACAAGAATATAAAGTATTTGGCAATTGAGGATTGGTGCTATGAAGAAAAATAAACAACAACATGAGGGATGGCAGGTAGTGTGTGTGTGTGTGTGTACAAGGGATATATATATATGTTTGTTCTATGTTAGAAAGGGCTTAAAGATATCACATATGAGCAGAGAGTGGATGGAAGGAAGAGAGAATGAAGCCATGATAATATCTAAAGGAAGGACCATCTAGGCAGAAAGACAAAGCCCCCAAGTAGGACCGTACCTCAGTATGATAGGTGTGTGTGATCAGTGTGGAGAACAGATAAGAGACCAGATTTGCCAGATTTGCTGGAATGCAATTACTGGGAAGCCAGAGGGGTGGTAGAAGATAATGTCAGAGGAAGGTAGAGGGAGAGAGACAATATAGGGCTACATGAGCTATGATTGAAGACTTTGGATTTATGTTAGATGAGAGGATGGTTTTGAACACGGGAATAATGTTATCTGCCCAAGTTTTAAAGTGATAATTCTGGCTGTGTATGGAGAACACTGAGTAGGAGTAGGAATGGAAACGGGGAAACCAGTTAGGTTAGAAAGCTATTGCAATCAGAGAGGCTGGTGGTTTAGATCGAGGGGCAACAGTGGAGGTGGTGAGAGGTGTCAGATTTTGGATAAATTTTGAAGAATATGCTGATGGAGTGGATGTTGAGTATAAGGAAAAGTGAGGAGCTGAGATGACATCACTTGGTCTGAGCCATCTGGACTAATGGGGACCCTTCCTAAAGATATGCAAAAGTTTGTAAGAAACAGGTTTGGGGTGGGAAATTGGGACTTCATTTTGGGGCATGTTCAATTTGAGATGCCTATTGGACATCCAAGTGGAGATACTGAGTAAGCAGTAGAATGTGAGTCTGGATTTAGCTGAGAGTTTGAGCAGGTGATTCAAATTTGGAGATATCAGTATATAGGTAATATGTAAATCTGTGAAAATGGATAATAAGATTACCAAGAAACTGGGGCACCTGGGTGGCTCAGTTGGTTGGGTGTCCGACTCTTGGTTTTGGCTCAGGTCATGATCTCATGAGTTGTGAGATCAAGCCCCACGTCGGGCTCCATGCTCAGCAGGGAGTCTGCTTGAAGGTTCTCTCCTTCTGCCTCTCCCCACCTCAAATAAATGAATATATCTTAAAAAAAAAAAAAGATAACCTAGAGACTGCATGTAAACAAAAGGAAAGAGGTCCTAGGACTGAGCTCAGGTACCTTAAACGTTTGTTGGGGAGATGGAAAGGGACTGGGCAAAGAAAATTGAGAAGAAAATAATAAAAATATTTCAAAAAGGGGGAAATGGTAATTGGTGATAAAAACCAACTAACAAAAAAAAAAAAAAAAAAGATGAAAACTGAGAACCAACTATTAGAAGGCAAATCTAAAAGCCATATTATTTAGTAAGGACATTGCTTTTGCATAGAATGAAAAATTATTTAAGGTGGCTTTATTGGTGGCTGATAGAGATTATGGAGATGAGGATTTTGTTTCCCCATACTCAACAACCTATCCCTTGGCACTGTCCCAGAGTTATAGAAAGAAAAATGCCATTGTAAAATCTCCAAAGAGGACTTTCTATCCAATTTTAGAAAATATCCTTGATCTAGGAGGATTAACATGGAGGAAGTTACCAGTTCCACTCCTAAAAATATTACAAGAGTATTATTAGAACAGTGTTTTTCTTTTTTTCTTTTTTTAGGGTTTTTTTTTAAATTAGGTTATGTTCATCACCATACATTACATCATTAGTTTTTGATGTAGTGTTCCATGATTCATTGTTTGCGTATAACACCCAGTGCGCCATGCAGAATGGAGCCCTCTTTAATACCCATCACCAGGCTAACCCATCCCCCCACCCCCCTCCCCTCTAGAACCCTCAGTTTGTTTCTCAGAGTCCATCGTCTCTCATGGTTCGTTTCCCCCTCTGATTCCCCCCTTCATTTTTCCCTTCCTGCTATCTTCAGTGTTTTTCTTAATACCTAGGAAATTATAGCCTCTGTATAAGAACACTTATTTCCCTCTTGGCTAGAACCTCCATCTATTATTTCTGACTCTTTTTACTTTCAAATTGAATTTATCCCCTAAATAAAAAACACTGTCCAATAAAATATAATGCAAGTCACATATGTACTTTTAAATGTTCTACTAACCACATTGAAAAAAAAAAAACAACTAAAACACAGATGGCATATTGACTCAAGTCAAGACATTTAATTTCTCTGGACTTTATTTTATACTTTGGTAAAATGGAAAAAGAACTCTTAGAAGAAGTGTTACCGAAAAGAATTCAGAGCCTAGGGTCACACTTGCTCTGTTGGGAGACCTGCTCCCACAGTTTCTGGCTGAGTTACTTTGAGCAAGTTACTAAAACCATCAAAGAAACATTTTTTGGTTTGCTGACCCTTCCTATCGTTTCTTTGTTTTCTTTTTAATAAATTACTGCTCATACCTACACCATATGTTTTCTTTTATGTTTGATTTTATCTCATCATTTTAATCTAAAATTTGAATTGAAAATAAAACTCATTAATTTTAATCTTTCTTTTTTATATTAAATGCATCTAAGTTATATATTTTCTTCTAAGTGTTACTTGCATCACATAAATGTGAATATTCAATATGCATTTTTATTTTGTTCTAAGTATTTTAGAGCATTCATTATCTAGTTCTTTGACAGACATATTCACAGAGAAGTGTGTTCTTTAATTTCCAAAAAACAGATTTGGGGAAAATATTTTATTTTACTGGAATAAGAGTAAATAGCCTATATGATAAGATTGATTGGCATTCATGCAGACATGCTTTGTGGCTTAGCATTTGATCTGTTCTAATAATTCACATTTAGTTATTGTTAAAATTCAATTATTATCTGAAAATCTTACACTGATTACCTCTTCTGTTTTTCATATGATGGAGACAAATACATTTTAATCCTGATCACATCCCTCCATTTTCAATGTTATTAATGCCTAGTGTTTAATTCTGTCTTACATTTAAAAATCCCCAAATTAGTGTCATTGTTGCCATAGGCAGTGAGTTCCTATCTGGATTTAACAATTTCTTAGTCCGTCTTAAATTCTTGCATCTCCACACTTCTTGCCAACATTGTCTACTATGAATGCACCAACAGTTTTCTTCTCCAGTATTATGATATTTATTATTTTGCCTTTTTGCCTTTCCAAATACATTTTAGAAACATTTTCTTAATATCTTCAAAACAGCTTGCTGAGGTTTTGATTGTGATTACATTGAAGTTATAGACTAAATGGGGAGAATTGATATCTTGATTAGACTGAGTCTTCTAAATCATGAACCCAGAATATCTCTCCATTTATTAAATTATTGATTTCTTTCATCGATGTTTCATAGTTTTCTGCATACAGATCATGTGTATATTTTGTCAGATTTATACCTAAGTATTTCATTTTTTTGTGCTATTGTAAATTTTTTTTAATTTCGAGCTTGAATTATTCATTGCTGTTATAGAGAAAAGCAATTGACTTGTATATGTTACTTGTATCCAGCAACCTCACTATACTTCCTTATTGATTCCAGTTTTTTTGTAGATTTTTTTTGAGTTTCTACATAGACTAATGGACACATGCTATACATTTATAAGGACAGTTTTATTTTATTTATTTATTTTTACTTTCCAATTTGTATAGCTTTTAATTCTTTTTCTTGTTCTGTTACACTAAATAAGATTTCTAGTATGATGTTAATGGAATGGTGAGACAGAACATTCTTGCCTTGTTACCAGTCTTAGGGGGAAGCTGTCCAGTCTCTTACCAAAAGGTATAATGTTAACTGTGCGTGTTTTGTAGAAGTTGTTTATCAAGTTAGAGAAATTTTGCTCTATTCCTACTTTGGTGAGAGTTTTTGTTTTGAATAGGTGTTGGATTTTGTTAAATGCTCTTTTCTATGACAACCAATATGATCATAGTTTTTTTTTTTTTCCTTAGCCTATAGATATGGTAGATTATATTAACTGATTGTCTAATGTTGAACTGGCCTTGAATACATGGAATAAATCACATTTGGCTGTGGTTTGTAACTCATTTTATACAGTTGCATACAATTTGTTAAAATTGTGTTGATATTTGCATCTATAATTATATGAGATTTTGATCTATAGTTGTTTTTTTTTCTTGTAATGTCTTTATCTGGTTTTGGTATTGCAGTATTGCTAATCTCATAGAAATAATTGGAACATATTTTGGGCCTGATGTTGTCATTTTTAGAAAGTTATTGATTATCGAATAGTTGATTAATTTCTTTAATAGGTATAGATCTATTCAGGTTGTCTATTTCTTGTGTGAGCTTCCATAGTCTTCAATGAATTTGTCAATTTTATCAATGTTATCAAATTGTCAGGCACAGACTTTTTCATATTATTTTTTTAATATCTTTTTAATGCCCATGTAATCAGTAGAGAGGGCACATCTGTCTGATATTGATAATTTGTATCTTCTCTCTTTCTCCCTTGTTTAATTTGGCTAGATATTTATCCATTTTATTCATCTTCAAAAAATCAGCTTTTAGTTTTGTTAATTTTCTCTTATTTTTCTGTTTTCAATTTTATTGAATACTGCTCTAATTATTTTTTCTTCTTGATTTAGGCTTAATTTCTTTAATTACCTAAGATTAAAATTTAGTTTATTGACTTTAGATCTTTTTTCTTTTCAAATATATATATTTATTACAAAAAATTTCCTTCTAACACTACTTTCATTGCATCCCACAAATTTTTATAAGTTAAATTTTTATTTCATTCAGTTCAAACTATTTTAAAATTTCTTTTGAGGGGTGCCTGGCTGGCTCAGTCGGTTAAGCCTCTGACTCTTGATTTTAGCTCAGGTCATGATCTCAGGGTTGTGAGATTGAGCCCCAAGTTGGGCTCAGTACTTGACCTGCAGAGTCATCTTGAGATTCTTCCCCTCTCCATCTTCCTTCCCCTCTGGTCCCCTACCCCCTGCTAACTCTTTCTTTCTCTCTCTCTCAAGTAAATAAATAAAATATATATTTTTAAAGATTTTATTTATTTATGACAGGGAGAGAGAGACAGCGAGAGAAGGAACACAAGCAGGGGGAGTGGGAGAGGGAGAAGCAGGCTTCCCTAGGAGCAGGGAGCCCGACTCAGGGCTTGATCCTGGGACCCTGGGATCATGACCTGAGCGGAAGGCAGACGCTTAACAACTGAGCCACCCAGGTGCCCCAAATAAAATCTTTTTAAAAAAATTCTTTTGATACTTCTTTGAAATATGTGTCATGTAGCAGTGTCTTGTTTAATGTCCAGATATTTGGGGATTTGCCACCCATCTTTTGCTATTGATTTCTAGTTTAATTTCACTGTGTTCTGAGAATATACTTTGTATGATTTCTATAATTCTGAATTTGTTAAGGGATGTTTTGTAGGTTGTAATTTGGTCTATCTTTGTGAATGTTCCATATGAGCTTGAGAAAAATGTGTATCCTAGTGTTGTTGGATGGAATATTCTATAAATGTCAATTAGGTCAAAATGATTGATGTTGCCATTTAGGTCAAGTATTTCTTTACTGAATTTCTTTCTGCTTGTTTGATTTCTCAGATATTGGGAAAGGGATTTGTATTCTCCCAACTCTAAGAGTGGATTATCTATTTCTCCTTCAGTTCTGTTATTTTTTTTGCCTTATATATTTTGATGCTCTTTGGTTAGGTGCATACATGTTTAGGATTATTGTGTTTTCCTGCAGAATTGATCCCTTTATCATTATCAAATGCTCTATTTATCCCTGATTATCTTCCTCATTGTGAAGTCTACTTTGCCTGAAATTAATACAGCTACTCCAGCTTTCAATATATGTTAACTACTTATTATTATTAGATTATAAGGGCTTTGAAGTGGTGGATACTGTTCTGGCTCATTTTATTTTTTAAGCCCACATAGTGCCTAGGACCACTGTTGGGCACAGATATGCTCAGTAATAAAAGCTTTTTGACTGATTAGGGGATTAGATGTCTGTGAAGAGAGCATATTATTCATCTTATAAATAAAGAGAGAGATGAAATTACAGTAAATATTTCTGAATTGCCAGAAGATGTACTCTATATTTTCCAATGTGCTGAAAATGAGTTGATATTTAAATTAGCAAATTTAAAAAGGGCTACTTCACGACCTTTTAAAATAACATAGATTTTCTGAGTGTTCCACAATTATTAAAGTAAATGGAATTAAAAATAATGAAATTTTTTACTTTACTAATTGTAATTGGATTGAATATGTTTTAACAGTGCAGGCTTTCTGAATGATGTTACACATATTTTCACTGGCTAATAGATGTAGATCTTTTGGAGTCTAGCTAAGGTTCAAAAAGTCAGACATTAGCACTAAAAATCACTCACAGTAAAGGGAAAATTATCCCAACTGGCCTTTCTCAGTCTAGTTTTAAATTATTCTCAAACAAAAAGCCTCCTTGTTTAAACACTCCTGGTTCAAAGTAGAATGAAAGATTGGATAGTTTTTGGGTTTTTTTGTTGTTGTTTTGTTGTTTTCCCTAGAGCATACATCAAAGTACATTCTCAGTTGTTCTTCGAATGAATCTGTAATGAATTAAAGAGGAGAATTTCAAAAAACATATAGAATTCATTTTTAATTTAGAAAAAGCTAGATGCTAATCTAATGTTATGGAGCAGGTGAAAGAACTTATTTTTTGAGGAAGTGAAGATGCTTCCCAAATTGAAAGGAAGAATTTTTTTTAGGACTTGATGCTCCTAACATTCCCTAGCTACATTGCTAAGGTATATGCAGTGTGGTTACTGCATACCAAATGCAGCAACACACTTTGAATACACAGCTTAGATATCTTATCTAAAAGAAAGGAAGAGAGCTGATCCAGAGAAATGAAGAGTGGCCGGAAGTGACTATAGTAATGGGGTAAAATTAAGAAATGCCTTATCATCTGTGATCTCAAGCTACAAGCACACAACAGGGTAACCACAAAGATACATGTTCCATTATTCAGGACCTTGAGTATCCCTTTTTCTTTTTTTTAAGATTTTATTTATTCATTTGACAGAGAGAGAGAGAGAGCACAAGCAGGTGGAGCGGCCAGCAAGCAGGCTCTCTACCAAGCAGGGAGCCAGACGAGGGGCCCCATCCCAGCACCATGGGATCACAACCCGAGCTGAAGGCAGACGTTTAACAGACTGAGCCACCCAGACACCCCGGGTATCCCTTCTTGTTATGCCATTATTTCTGGTACTTTTCTCCAAAGGCCTCATTTACAGGGAAAAAGAAAAGAAAGACAGATGGAAGAGAAAGGGAGGAAGAAAAGCTTATCCAGTTGAGAAAATTTACTCCTATCATAGGCTTTATGTTCAATGGAACAACTAATAAAAAACAAAAAAAATCCCTAACAGCAAATTCTCTAGAATCCATCCTAAAAAATCTATAATTGCAACTTGAGAGGTATGCTTGGGATCCTTACACAGAGAACTGGAAATGTTGTTTGTCAATCTACCTTTCCATCAGCCTGCGTAATGACATTGTAAAGAGGTCCCTTTGTGCTTTTTGTTCGTTATTTGGTTTCAACAAAAATAGACATACAAGTTGTAAATACAGAAGTAGCAACACCCAATAAAGGCAAAAGAAGTAAGTTTCAGTAAAACAATGATTAGACCTGGAAGGACATACAGAATTGTGTACTGCCTCTCTGAAAATAGAAGGTAAAATCATAAAAAAAAAAAAAACTTAATTGTGTGCTTTGAAAATGGAGTGGGAAATGTGCTTCTGCACAGATTATGTGTTATCATTGCTACAGAATCAAAACACTTCAGACAATATTGTATCCTGGGGAGGCCTTATGACAATCAGAACATCTGGCAACTCCTTGTCTAATTAGAATTACAAAGAGAACAGTGACCATTTCAGTATATCAGATTTTATGCCTGAAACTTTGGAGAAAATGTTCAGTAAAGCGGCCAGATTTGTTTAAAAGGAAAATCTTACATACATCCATTCATATTATCATCAAGAACACAGAATCAGCTGTTCTTTACTTCAGTTGATTTTAGCATTAAATTTCTCCTAAAATAAGCATATGCCTACATTCTGGCAAACTTCAAAGAGAGAATTTTCATGAATTTAACTTATTAGGAAAAATTACCAAATACTGTACATCCCTGCTGATTGCTGTAGATATACAATTCTACTGTTGGCAAAAAGCACTAGAACTCATATATTTAATTTTTTTTATAACAAAGTGTGTGGATGTAGTCAATTGTTAATTATCTGTACACTTCAAAAGACTCAATATTGCTTGGATTATATATATTAATAATTTATATTTAATCTACATATCCATCATTCTATTGAAGAGTAATTATTGTGAAATCTACTTCAATTCTTCAATCACTGTTTCCAAAATACTCAGAAATTCAGAGCATTATTGCAATTGATAAGAAGAGTAAGCTGATAGAAGGTAATTTATGCTGTGGATTACAATACCTAATATTTTATTCTCACAATTAAAATATACCAAAAAGTCCATGTTTTATTTCTAAAAATATATTGATATTTAAGAACCAATCAAACTAAACTTTCTTTAGATATAATGTGATCACTATGCATATTGAAGAGAATGTTGGAGAAGAATTTAATTAATTTGTCTTTGGTAAAGAAGAAAAACTTTCCTGCAAAGAGAAGCAATTTTTCTTTGTTTTTTATTTAGGACATATATTTCAGCAGGTAATAGGAATTTCTGCATTTTTTGAAATCAGTTATCCGATAGGTTTTGCTGATTAACTCTGATTGCTCTTTTTACATTCCCACTTGTAGACTTAAGTTCATATGTTTTAGAAGTATAGATTTTGAAGTATCATGCTCACACTAAAATATGCAATTAAATATAAGTAGATCATGGGGTAGGCTCTGTTATGAGAGATTTGTGACCTTTTACTCTCTTATATTTTACATAATATAGGCAAGGCAAACATTCACTAAATAAACAAACAAAATGTGCTGCTTAATATTTATATGGCTCTGAAAACAATGTTTCTGCTTTAGAAGAATATATAGATAAAATCCAAATAGCCATACTGAAGTAGAAATTTTCTATTTGTAAGCAGAAATAGAAAAGTTAAGGTACTCACAATGCAGCTAACTTTCCATATAGTACTTTCTTCTGAGTACCTTTACTCAAGCATACTGTATGTTTTAAGTGTTTGCCATGTATTTTAGCATTTATCCTCATAAAACCTCCCATTTGTACAGGTAAGGAACTCTGAGGCCTAGGAAAAGTAAATCATTTGGGCGGTCACATAGTTAGTAAATAACAAAGTCAGTATCAGACTCCAAATAGTTTGGCTTCAGGGGCACCTGGGTGGCTCAGTCTTCAAGCATCTGCCTCCAGCTCAGGTCATGGTCCCAGCGTCCTGGGATCGAGTCCCGCATTCGGGCTCCCTGTTCCGCGGGAAGCCTGCTTCTCCCTCTCCACTCGCCCTGCTTGTGTTCCCTCTCTTGCTGTGTCTCTCTCTGTCAAATAAATAAATAAAATCTTAAAAAAAAAAAAAGTTTGGCTTCAGAGCCCGCACTCTAATCATTACATTGTACTACTTCCAGTGTATGACCTTAAAGTAAGGTTGCCACACTTAGCAAATAAAAATACAGGATTTCCAGTTAGGGTTGTTAGAACAAAATATAAGTTTAAATATTGCATATACTAAAATAAAATTTGTTGTTTATTTGAAATTTGAATTTAACTAGGTGTTCCGTATTTTATTTGGAAGCTCTACTCTAAAAAGACATTCAAATAAATACATATTTTTCTACTTTGTAATACTTGTGAGGTGATATTACTGTACCTAGGTAGCATTTTCACACTCAAATTACTTTTTTCTTGCATTGCATTTATTAGATGCTAATAATCATTACTTAGAAGAATATAATATTTTTATTCCCAATTGTTTGCAGGTTTATTTCTACTTTGTTAAGTGGGAAGATAGGGTCAAGAACTAGGTTTTTCTCTCTCCTCCCCATAGCCTGAAACTTTTTAATCTTGGCCACACCTCCTTGTGAACACTGACAGAATTCACTAGCTGCAAGATAAAAAGGTCCTGCAGAGTCAATGTAAGGATTTCTTATCTGAGAAATCATTTTATCAATCTTACCTTGTTTGTCTGGATTACTTATTTTAATCAAACTGCCCCTTTTTCATTTATTACACACAGATCCACTGGAGAATAAAAGTTAGTTAATAGTCCATCTTATTAAGTAATTTCTAAGGTGTATAGTATGAGATCCCCTAATTAATAGGCTTCCCTGGGCTATCTTGTATGTCATGCAGTGAGCTTTTCTCTCTCCAAATCAAAAATGCATCACAGTGTTGGGAAAGGATTTAAGAAGTTATGCCTGACTGATTTCTGGCCTTCCGGACATTGATGTGGTGTTAGCCGAGACTTCTTTCTTGTAAACCTCCATTTTCTTTGAGCTTGGTTGACAATTCAGCCGTTTGTGATAGATCAGATAGAGGGTCACAATATTTTTTAAGTTAGGAAGGAGTAGTTTAATTTTATCTTTCTCCTCAGATTGCCAAATTTATGAAACTATTTCTTTAATCTCTTTTTCCTTTGCCTATGTAAGAAAACTTCATAGCATACAAGTAAGGAAAGAAATGTAATTTCCATAATTGCTAAGCTATATTTGGTATACTCCGGTCAACAGTCATATACAGACTTATTTTGTAGGTTTATCTGTGAAATGATAGAGTCAGAGTATGTGGACTCAAGTTACTTCAATTTGAAATATCATGAATGACTGTGATTCTGAAATGCTATGATCATCATGAACGAAAGGTATTTATTAAGCAAAATCAGGCATAAGCAAGTTGCTGAAATTTCAACAAATATATGTAAAATGGGATGAGATAATTATACCTCAGGGTGTAGTAGTAAGAACTCAGTGAGATAATATGAATAAATTGCTTAGCAAAGTATCTGTCACACTGGAAAAAATCATTAAGTGTTATATATAGCTTTCATATTTGTGTAGGCCAGTCTACTTACCAGGACTTAATAATCTACTTGATTATGAAGCTATTTTAAAAACGTGCAATACCAGATAGAATAAAATAACATCAAATGAAGAATTTGGAAGAGAAGATCATGACCAGGGGCGCCACTTGGGTGGCTCCGTCGGTTAGGCAGCTGCCTTCCGCTCAGGTCATGATCCCAGAGTCCTGGGATCGAGCCCTGCATTGGGCTCCCTGCTCAGCGGGGAGCCTTTTTCTCCCTCTCCCTCTGCCTGCCTCTCTGCCTACTTGTGCTCTCTCTCTATCTCTGTTAAATAAATAAATAAATAAAAATCTTTAAAAAAAATAAAAGAAGAAGAAGATCATGACCAAATATTTCTCAGGGAATTGGTGGAATGTGGGCTGTTCTTGAGGAATGATACCAGCCTCCCTGGGTCTGAGTTCTGGCACCACCACTTTGAAGTTATGCAGTCTTGGGCAGGTTATAATATACCTGTGACTCAGTGTCCTCACTTGTAAAGTGAGTATACGGATAGTTATCCGTAGAGAAGTTTACTTTGAAGATTTATACATGCAAAATACTCAGCAAATAGTAAACACTAATTAATATTGGCTATTACTATCATTACTATGATTTCTGAAATATAGTAATGTTTTATATGTTACTATTTTCAAGTAGACACATAGTAATTTCCACCACTTTTTCTAAATCATGTAACAGATTAAAAGGGAAATTTATTGCAAAAGGATAGGGTTACCTGAGTAAGTAAATATTAAGGATATTAAGGTAAGATTTTTTGCTTTAATTGCATAGCAAAAAGAAAAAAAAAACTAGAGAAATCACTGAACTAAAAATTGAAACTGTATATTATAGAAGCTGAAGTTGGAACAAAAAGAATAGCATGTTTTTATGAACCTTGCGGTCGCCTGGTTCCTCAAAAGTCATAAATCGCAAATATTACCTATCTAAACGGATTACATCATAATAATTAAAAGAAACAAAAAAAAAAAAACCTTACATGAAAAGGCTATTATGAAGTAAGCAGAAAGGGAAAATAAATTGGTTTTGTTGTTCTTGATTTTATTTATATGATCTCATAGTTGAATAAAATGCTTTCTTTTAGAATTTAACAAAGTTGCTTAGAGTAATATAGAAGTACAGCTTTCAGAAATCTCTGTGTATCAAATAATAGCTGAACAGTGCTACCCTATGAAGATCAGATAAATGTAAAAAAGTCTTACATTTACATTGTCATAATTTTTTCTATCTGCTAAGTACAATGTAGACAGATTGAGGTATACCTAGATCAGTGTGTTGGACAGATGCTGAAAGATGGTCAAGGAATTCCACTGACATAGGGGAAACTACCTTCTTTATTATTCTCTGTAGATGGAAGTTGGGATCTCTTAGTTCTGCATACTTTCTGTAGGGGCTTGGGCAAGTCATTTCAGTTCCCTAGACCTTAGTTTCTTCATAAAATAAGGGTGAAGGATGAGACTCTCTCTAAAAACTATTCACTGATTCCACAAAATCCGAGTTGAATTAAAATGTCATGACCTAGAGAAAATGATCTCCAGGTAGGGGTGCCTGGGTGTCTCAGTTGTTAAGCGTCTGCCTTCGGCTCAGGTCATGATCCCAGGGTCCTGTGATTGAGCCCCACGATGGGCTCCCTGCTCCATGGGAAGCCTGCTTCTCCCTCTCCCACTCCCCCTGCTTGTGTTCCCTCTCCCGCTGTGTCTTTCTCTGTCAAATAAATAAATAAAATCTTTAAAAAAAAAAAGAAAATGATCTCCAGGTAGGTAAATTCAAGAGAACATTCATAAGAGAGTTATTTTAGAAGCTCAAGGCTGCTTATGGCAACAGTCAGGTTGAATCACAAGAGAAAACTAATATCCTACATGTAGTAATACATACTCAATACCTGGGGGTGATCCCTATCATCACAGCTGAAAAGATGTCTTCAACTACTCTGAAAGAGATGGTTTCTGATATTCTGGTGAATTAAAAAAGGCACAATGCTGAGTTTGTAGATAAAATGCTCTGATTTCCTAGAAGAATAACTAAGTAAAAATGAAAAGAAAAAAAAAAACCTGTAGGCTAACGAAATGTATAGACAGACTGAGATATTTATACTGATTATACCGTCACTTAAAATAGCCCATCTTCTTTCCTACATTCTATTATTAGTCTTCCTCCTGCTCCACCTAAGACTAGCAAAGAGAACATAATTAAATGCCTCTAAGAGATGTGCTCCAACAATCTTCATAAAGTCATTAAATCTTTCTGATATTTTAAGAACTTTTTTATTTCTTTGGACTTAATTTTTCAGTGTTAATCCTTTGTCTTATGCCTGTGAGCATAGCCCCATGAGGTTTCACTGTATTCAATTAATTTCATATTATATCACCTATTACTAATCTGTTATTTATATATACTGCATAAAGTTTAATAACATTAATAATTATATTTACATTAATAAAAAGTACTGGTTTATATAAATATATTTGGTAAATAAATTAATACAAAATAAACATACAAAATAGTATTTTACATTATTTAATATATAATTCCAAAGAGACCTAAACAATTGCTATAGAAAAGTAGTGGCTTAACTTTTTTTTTTTTACCACTAGTCTATTTTCTTAATTATTCTAATCATAAAAGGTATCCCAATCTATGTGATTCTTCTCCTTGATTTACATAAACAAACTGTTGTCCTCTAAACAAAGGATAGGCTGAAGATTTGAGAGAATACATGAAATTCTATTGCAAAAACAGAATGTTAAAAAAAAGTGATAACAATTGTTTGTTATTAAACAATTGTTATTGAGAAAGTAAACTCATCATAACTTCTAAGGGAACTGGTTTTATTCCCGCTTCAAAACCTGTAACCATCACTTGTACATCTTCTTTGTATATCTTGAGCTCCTTGCCACCAAGGGGTCAAGAAGATACTAACAATCAGTCCAGACATCCTCACATGTTGTCGCACCAGTGTCTATCATTACATCATCTATAGGAACGAGTTCAGCCATTTATTCATCCTCTTATACACAATCCTCCCATTTCTGAAAAAAAACTATGTCAAAGCAAATAATATTAACTTTGAAAGAAGGTATTTATATAATATTTTATTGCATAACAAAAGAGGAGGAAACGTAATTAGTTCAGCAAAACAGTTATCAGATAGTGGATTGATAAATAAAACACAACCATTAAAAACATGGTCATGAGATGTATAGTAATACAAAATGTGAAAAGTATATGTTAAGTTTTTAAAAACATGATATAAAATTATATACGCTAAATGATTAAAATTGCTTAAAATTCTTATAAAAAATACAAGAAAAAATCTTCAAAATTCACTTCTTAATGTTAAGATAATGGGGTTTATATTTAAATATTTTTTTTCCTATTTGCCAAAATAGCAATAAGTAATATACTGTCTAATTATAGTGCAGAAACAAAGTTAATTAAAAATAGAGGCTAGACGCCCCATTCTAGTTATATTAGAAAAAAATTAGGACAGCTAGACCAAATGACTTACAAATCGGCTATGCATTTTTCTAATTTTCTAATTTATTATTTTAGGCACTTATGGATGTTTTGTTAAATAGAGATAATCTACTAACTCCCTTGAACAGTTTGAACTAATGGAAAATAAAATTTTAAGCATGTAGGAGACTATGAAATTGCATAACCAATGGTTTTCAAACTTTTACTAGAAATGGACTTTTTCTCTTAAATAAAACATATGGAATTCCAGTAGTTATAAAAAAAAAAAATCAAGACTTTGGAGACTAAGCCACCTCTCCCCCAACTTCTCCACAGACTCATAACTGAGTTATGGAATACATACTGACCTCTGTGGAATAACAGTGCAACAAACAAACAAACAAACTGACCTAGAAAATCACCAAAGAGGAGCAGGGTGAGGGGATGGGCAAAATGGGTGAAGGGAAGTGGGAGATGCAGGCTTCCAGTTACAGAATGAACCAATCATGGGAATAAAAGGTGCAGCATAAGGAATACAGTCAATGGTATTGTAGTAGCATGGTATGGTGACAAATGGTAACCGCAATTGTGGTAAGCTTGGGATAATATATAGAGTTTTTGAATCACTATGTTGTACTATGTTGTATGTATGTCTATGAAGCTATTGTAACTTCTTGTGTCAACTATACTCAAGTAAAAATAAATTTAAAAAACATAAAAGAGAAAGTGACAACTTATTAACCAAAAAATACTGAAACCCTGATAATTTAAATGTTAGGGACAGAGTCAGGACCAGAAACTAGGTTTCTGAAGTTCTAACCCATTGTTCTTTCATCTATATGTCTATTTCTTCATAAGCCAGTGTGCAAAAAAAAAAGTAAAAAAGAGGGAATGAATGAAATATAGAGGTCTTGCATCAAGCCAGACTTTTCAGGGGTTATTTTAAGTTGTTTGCCTGAAAACAGTAAAGCAATTTTGACTCAAATATGGAGATCTGTTTGGAGTTGGTCACTTCATGTGCTAGGTTCTTCTTTTGATCCATTTACCTCCGGGCATGTGCCACTTCTAACTCTCCTAGTTAGCATTGTTAGTACTTAGAACCTCCTAATGGTCAGATAATTAAAAAAAAAAAAAAATTCTGAAAGAAAAAAATGGTGCCAAATATTGTTTTTCTCCCATATCATTTGTTTTTATAAATATCTTTTGAGGGCGTTTAATTTAGCACATTATGACAGAAGGCTAAGGCACTTCCAGGGAGTATGGCAGAGCAGAAGGACCCTATACTCACCTCATCCCACTGATACAAATAGAAACACTCACATCAGTGAAAATAACCCAGAAAATGACCTGAAAACTGTCAGAACAAACTCTACAATTATGTAGAGAAGAGGCCACATCCTAGGGAAGAGGATAGGAAGGATGGAGCTTTAGTGGGGAGCTGCACCCCATGGGTCTGGCCGCCTGGGGGAGGGAGCTGAGGGCGTGGAGATTATCACACTGCAAAGCCTTAATGGGGCAGACAAATCCCCATAGCATTTCCCTTTGAAAATCAGAGGGGTTGAATTTCATGAGTTCTTACAACCAGGAGGACTTAAAGCCTGAAACTTTGAAAAAATCAGTGGGCTTGGCTCTGAAAGAGTAGGAGGGCCATAGAAAGCAGAGTCCCCTCCCTTAAAGAGACAGCACTATAAACAGCCTGCAGAGATACAGCATTGAAGCAGCAGTTTTGGGAAAAACGCCTGGAGCATATGGGACAGGGAGTTATTTACTAATCTCAGAGTTCCCTGAGGGACTTCTCCTAGAACAAAGGAGCTGGCAGGCTCCATTTGTATTCCCTGCTCCGCCCCACCCCCAGCATAAACACAGGCCACCTGTGGGAACCAGCATGGCACCAGCATTGACCACCTAACTTGCTTATACCGCATCCCATCCCGCCCACCCAGTCCCCAAGCTGCAGTCACCTCCCCCAGAAGACTGGTGCAAACCTTGCCAACACTTAGTCTCCTGACTGGGTCCTTTATGAGGCCTCAGTCCAGCGGCAGCAGGTTACTTTCCATGGAGGACACCTGTGCTTTGTGGAGTGGCATGGCCAGCCTCGGTCTTGGTGGCAGCTGTGCATCCCCTATGGAAGAGGACCAGCGCACAGGACTTGCAGGCACAGAGGCCCTCACCCTGCACACTTTGCTAAGTGTATCAGGATGCCTGGTCTGAGCAGCAGCTTTGAATTCTCTGCAGAAAAGGACCAGCACCACCCTGTTAAAAGCGCACGCCACACCCACTACTTTCAAGAGCAAGAGACATAGCTTAGTTTCCTAATACACAGAAACATACACCGAGCATTAGATAAAATGAGGAGACAGAGAAATATGTCCCAAATGAAAGAACAGGACAAATAACAGCAAGAGACCTAAGTGAAACAGAGATAAGTAATATGCCTGATAGGGAATTTAAATTAATGATTATAAAGATATTGGACTTGTGAAAAGAGTGGAAGACATCAGTAAGACCCTTTACACAGAGATACAAAAGAACTAGTCGAGATGAAGAGCAAAATAATTGAAATTAAAAATGCACTAGATGAAATTAATAGGCTAGAAAAAGCAGAAGAACGAATCAGAGACAGGGAAGACATAGTAATGGAAAGTAATCAAGCTGAGCAGGTGAGAGAGAAAAATAATCAAAATGAGAATAGACTTAGAGAACTCAGTGAATCCATCAAGCATAATAACATTCACATTATAGGGATCCCTGAAGAAGAAGAGAGAGAAAAGGGAGTAGAAAATTTATTTGAAGAAAAAATAGCTGAAAACGTCCTAAATTTGGGGAAGAATACAGAAATTCAGACAAAGGAGACACAGAGATCTGCCAAAAAATCAACCCAAGGAGGTCCACAACCAAGACACATAGTAATTAAAATGAACACAAGCAGTGATAAAGAAAGAATTTTAAAAGCAGCAAGAGAAAACAGTTACATACAAGGGAAACCTCATAAGGTTATCAGTGTATTTTTCAATAGACACTTTGCAGGCCAGAAGGGAATGGCATGGCATATTCAAAATGCTGAAGGGAAAGATCTGCAGCCAAGAGTGCTCTATCCAGCAAGGCTATCCTTCAGAATAGAAGGAGAGATAAAGAGTTTCCCAGACAAACAAAAGTTAAAGGAGTTCATGACCACTAAACCAGCCCTATAAGAATAATTAGAGGAGACTCTTTGACTGAAAAGACCATAAATAAGGTAAGAAAAGTAGAACGCACAAAAGCAGTAAAAATAAGTATATCTGTAAAAATCAGTCAGAGGACTCACAAAATAAAGGGAAGTTAAGTATGACACCATCTACCTAAAATGTGGGGGAGGAGAGGAGTAAAGAAGGGATGTAAACTTAAGTGACCATCAACTTAATATAGACTGCTATATGCAGAAGATGTTATATACAAACTTAATGGTAACCACATATGAAAAACCAGTAATAGATATGCAAAAAATAAAAAAGGAGTTCAAGTAGATCACTAAAAAAAGCCAACTTATGGTGAGAGAAGGGAGCAAGGGAAGAAAGGAACAGAGAAGACCCACAAAAACAAACACAAACCAAATAACAAAATGGCAATGAATACATACATATCAATAATTACTTTGAATGTAAGGCACTAAATGTTCCAATCAAAAGACAGAGGGTGGCATTTGGATTAAAAAACAATTTAAAAACGAAAACAAAACCCATCTATATGCTGCCCGTTAAGAGTCTCACTTCAGACCTAAAGACACATGCAGATTGAAAGTGAGGGATTGAAGAAGCATTTATCATGCAAATGACTGTGAAAAGAGAGCCTGGATACCAATACTTATATCAGGCAAAATTGACTTTAAAACAAAGGCTGTAACAAGAGACAAGAAAGACACTATATAATCATTAAGGGAACAACCCAACAAGAAGACATAACAGTTGTAAATATTTATGTACCCAACATGGGAGCACCCAAATACATAAAGTAGTTAATAACAAATATAAAGAAACTAATCAATAGTAATACAATAATAGTAGGGGACTTTAACACCTCACTTACATCAATGGACAGATCATCTAAACAGAAGATCGACAAAAACAGTGACTTTGAATGACACACTGGACCTAATGGATTTAATAGATACATTCAGAACATTCCATCCTAAGACAGCAAAGTACACATTCTTTTTAAGTGCACATGGGACATTCTGCAGAATAGATCACATATTAGGTCTCAAAACAAGTTTCAACAATTTCAAAAATATCGAAGTTATACCATCCATCTTTTCTGACCACAGCACAATAAAACTAGAAATCAATCACAAGAAAAAAATCTGGAAAGAGCACAAATACATGGAGTTTAAACAACATTCTATTAAATAGTGAATGAATCAACCAGAAAATCAAAGAGGAAATCAAAAAATACATGGAGACAAATGAAAACACAACAGTCTGAATCTTTTGGATGCAGCAAAAGTGTTTCTTAGAGGGAAGTTTATATCAACACAGGCTTACCTCAAGAAACAAGAAAAATCTCAAATAAAAAACCTAACCTTACACCTAAAGGGGCTAGAAAAAGAACAACCAACAAAACCCAAGTCCAAGAAATGATAAAGATTAAAGTAGAAACAAATGATATAGAAACTGAAAAAACCCAATAGAACAGATCAATGAAACCAGGGCTGGTTGTTTGAAAAAGGTCAAAAAAATTGATAATCTTTAGCCACACGAATAAAAAAAAAAAAGGAGAGAGAGAAAGGACTCAAATAAACAAAATCAGAGATGAAAGAGGAGAAATAACAACCAACACCACAGAAATACAAAGGATTGTAAGAGAATATTATGAAAAATTATATGCCAACAAACAAGACAACCTAGAAGAAATGGACAAATTCCTAGACACATACAACCTCCTAAACTAAAACAGGAAGAAATAGGAAATTTGAACAGAACAATTACCAGAAAGGAAATTGAATCAGTAATCAAAGAACTCCCAACAAATAACAGTCCAGAACTCAATGGCCTCACAGGTGAATTTAACTAAACATTTAAAGAAGAGTTAATACCTATTCTTCTCAAACTTTTACAAAAAAATGGAAGAGGAAGGAAAACTCCCAAATTCATTCTATGAGGCCAGCATTACCCTGATTTCAAAACCAGATAAAGACACAACAAAAAAAGAGAACTACAGACTAATATCTCTGATGAACATAGATGCAAATTCCTCAACAAAATATTAGCAAACCAAATCGAACAATACGTTAAAAAGATCATTCACCACAATCAAGTGGAATTTATTCCTGGGATGCAAGAGTTTATAATTTTTTTTTTTACAATATTTACAAATGAATCAACATGATACATCACATCAATAAGAGAAAAGATTAAAACCATGGATCATTTCAATAAATGCAGAAAAATCATTTGACAAAGTACAAAATCCGTTCATGGCAAAAACCCTCAACAAAGTAGGTTTAGAGGGAACATACTTAAACGTAATAAAGGCCTTATATGAAATCCACAGCAAACATAATACTCAATGGTGAAAAACTGAGAGCGTTTCCCCTATGGTCAGGAACAAGACAAGAATGTCCACTCTCACTGCTTCTATTCAACATAATACTGGAAGTCCTAGCCACACCAATCAGACAACAAAAAGAAGTAAAAGGCATCCAGATTGGTAAGAAAGAAGTAAAACTTTCACTATTTGCAGATGACATACTATACATGGAAACCTAAAGACTCACTACTAGAACTGATAAATGAATTCAGAAAGGTCACAGGATACCAAATCAATGTACAAAAATCTGTCAGGAAGGTTCATCAATGAAATATTTTCAAAGGAAGTGCTTTCTGTATATTAAGTTTTTGGAGGAAAATTAAATCAAGGGTCTGCAAACTTTTTTTTCTTTTTTTTTTTCTGCAAAAGTTTAGGCTTGCAAGCCATTGGTCTCTGTCACAACCATTTAATTCTGATGGTGCAAAAAGAAAGGAGCCATAATGTAAACAAACACGTATGACTGTGTTCCAATAAAACTTTATTGAAAAGAAATAGGTGGACAACCAATAGTTCATGATTACTGACCCCTGAGTTAGATGATAGTATATAAACTTCCTAAGTTTGAGTGAGCAGGTGAAGACATATTCCATTGCAGAAATATATTTAGAGCTTATAAGCAATCAATACTAAAGGAATTAGTTTTCTAAGGAACTAAAGACTTAAAAACATTTTCTATCCCTCCATATGGATCTTACACAAGCCTATTATTTTTCCCTCTTTTCATTAAATTTATAGTGTTTGAGGATCACAAGATATTTAACTTAAAAGAGTTTAATCATGACCAAAAAAGAGCGTTTAATTTGATAATTAGAACAAAGATCATCTGTCTATGTTCCTTACTTAAATTTTTTTTCTCCATGAGGTGCCAATTTTCAAGCTATATACATTTGCCAGTTAATTAAATGAGTTGAATAATGACTACTGTTTCCCTGATCAGGTTTTATTAATCAGCGCTGGTATATTATCCAGGAACTATTACATAAAAGAAACTAGTACCTTCATAGATTTTTTACTTTCTTCTTTTTTTTTAAATTTTTATCAATTTTAGTTGAGTTTCTTTATTTTGGAAAGTAAATTACATTTTCTGGAGCATTACAATATAACATGTATTTTATGAAAAAAGAGGGGAAAAAATAGACCTTGAATAGCTGGCCTAGTTTAAATTATTCATGAGTGAGCAGGTGGTAGAGATGGTAATGAGGTCTCTCTATGATTATCTGCTCCTTTCAACTATATCTAAATAAAACAAAACAAAAGTCATATGACATAGCTTAAGGAAAAAATATCAGACTGTTCCCATTTGAGGCAAGGTTTTAACTAAGCATGCCAAAAATGACTTAGATCTAGACCTCTAAAAATCAAGTTTGCTGTTAGTAGGTTATATTTTAAATTTGATTGCTTCATAATAACCCTCCATAATTGATTAAAAATTCATGTTGCTAGTGAAGAGTTTTGATTACTTCAAAGGTTTCTTTCCAGATAGAAAACTGGGAGTGGGCTGAGAAAGTTTTGTTTTGTTTTTAATAAAAGTATTTAGAATCAAAATTGGGCCTACCAATTGAGAGAAAGCTTAGCTCCAAACATCAAACTAACAGGTATTTGTGTTAAAGGTTCAGGAGTCACTTTTTCTTGTTGCATTTGCAGACTGAAAAAATTCAGCTGACGTTATGGTATGGGAGTCAGTTACAATGAGGATCAGTTAGAATGGCAGACTGTTAGCGTGTGGGTCCAAGTAAACTGCTTAGGTATGCAAATTAAAATTTTTCTTTCTGTCACTGGATAGTCCAGATATCAGATATCACTGGTTACCTGTCAACCGTGTAGTTACATTGACTGGTTTAGGGCACATAATCCAATCAAAGCCAATGACCATAAGAAAATGTTTCCCTGGGAGAGAAAAATAAAATAAAATAAAATAAAATAAAAATTAAAAAAAGGTTGTTCCTCTCTTCTACCAGAAGGGATCATTTCCTTTCCTTGGATGGTGTGATGTAAGAATATGAGGTGTTCAGATCAGTGATTGGAAAGCCCAGAAGGGCTGCATGTGGCAGGGATAAGGGGCTATCATTTGGAGCCTGAGGATGATATTTCAGAGAGAGTGAGAGAAACCAGGTCATTGGTGATATCATTTGAGCTTCCCAACCAAATTTGCCTAAAGCTAAGCCCTAACTTTCATTTGCAGCATAAAGATCCTTAATAAGTACACAAAAATAAGTGTACACAAAAATAAGCACAAAAGTATTTGGGGAGGAAGGTTTTAATTAAATTAAACAAACCCTATGAGCTAAGGCCTGAAATAAATACTGAGGAGCTGCAACACTTAGGATAAAGAAGGGGAATCAGAACTGGCATTTTGTCCTAGTGTCCTGTCCTGGAGTTGCTTTTACTTTTCAGAGCTTTGCAAAAGCTGTAGATCTCATTGAATCATTCTGGTTCTTCATTCCCCAAAGCAAAATCAAGGTTTTAGTTTAAAATGTAGGCTAATAAGGATTAA
The DNA here is from genome assembly GCF_003265705.2 of Callorhinus ursinus. Lineage (NCBI taxonomy): Eukaryota > Metazoa > Chordata > Mammalia > Carnivora > Otariidae > Callorhinus > Callorhinus ursinus. The sequence continues at coordinate 7,494,623 of NW_027397074.1, read as the reverse complement.
ATAGCCCTACATTTCTTTTTTTTTTTTTTAAAGATTTTATTTATTTAATTGCCAGAGAGAGAGAGAGCGTGAGAGGGAACACAAGTAGGGGGAGTGGGAGAGGGAGAAGCAGGCTTCTGGCTGAGCAGGGGGGAGCCTGATGCGGGACTCGATCCCAGCACCCTGGGATCATGACCTGAGCCGAAGGCAGTTGCTTAACCAACTGAGCCACCCAGGCGCCCCTAGCCCTACATTTTTTAGATTCCTTTTCCAATCAAAGCAAAGTGAAAGAACACAAATTTGGAGTCAGGTAGCCCTGGGTTCAAGTTCAGCTCCAACAAACTAACTCTGAAACCTTGTGCAAGTTACCTTACCTCTGTTAGGCTTACCCTCTCATATGTAAATGTCGACAATAATATTTTCCATGCATGAATTTTGATGGGATTAAATGATGGCAACATTTAGGTAAACAGCACAGGTAGGACCTAGCGAAACTCAAGCCTCATTGCCGATACTAACATTGTTTGATTCCTGTCTTACATTTTCCTTGATATGATTCCTGTAAATGATATGTCCCAGGACCACTAGAGAAAGAACCTAGCAGCATTCATTGTTTACCAAGTGGAAAAATATTCACAATTATTGTAATCTAGCAGAAGATTGGAGAAAGGCAAATACAGTTCTGCTGACTTTTCAATTCCCATCTTTTGCCCACACTGGTGTAAAATGGTGTCATTGTTTCTCATGAACAATTAGCTATGCCAAATTATATCCTGTATATTTAATGAATAGAGATAGTAAACAAAAAACACATGACTTTTTTGCAAATAGGTTTCAAGGCAAGTTAGTAAATACTGTGTGTGCTGTCACTACTCCCCCACCTTCCCTGAGTTAAACTTTTCTAATATATCGTTTCAGTCTCCTTTCAGTGAGCCACCTGCCTTCTGAGTTACTCACAACAGGGTGGTAATGTCTGTTTACTTACCACTGTTGTTCTTAGGTATTGCACTATGTTCATCACATCCATTTTATGTGACACCATACACATTTTCTCTATAGGCGATGTTACATACTGGAATTATCCACTCCAGTTTTAAATAATTAATTACCTTTATATTTATGTCATGTAGGTACTCAAACTACATAGCAATTCACCCTAACTACACCCTAACTTGGAATGGCTCATATCTATATTTCCCGATGCCCATTATGTATAATTAACTCAAAAATCAATTTCATATGGAGTACTAGAACAATTCAGAAAGAGCTGTAATACTTTCTAGGACCAGCAATCCAGGCCCAAAGAGTCAAAGTGAGTTCAGAGATTAAGAAGTCATCAATCAACCAGAGACATAATATCAGGTACTGCTAACGTGGTAATGACACATACATCAGTGATTCCCTAAGTAAATATTTATGCCTCAGACAGTTGCTGTCGCAAATGGGTTGTTACAATATGTTGCTTCAGTGATGTATGCCATGTATTAATGTTACTAATCCCTGAACACTCATTGACAGGTAGTGTCTCATTCGCTTTACCTCAGATGATAATGGCCCATTGAAGCTATTATCGTTTTAGAGGGAGGAAAATTTTCAGTGATGCATTTTACATTTCTGTGGGGATTTTTTGAATTTATTGTCATACTTTTTTTATTTGCTCTGTCTTGTAAAGAAAAATGATTGTGTAAGTTTAGCAGCACAGTGCAATCCCTAATGCCTGAAGAATACCATTTTAAAGTATCATGATCCAGAAGCCCCTATTCCATCACCAAATGGTGCACTGGAGTTGACTCATTCTTCATGACCAATGGGGTGAAGTTGGGTTTCCTGAGAGGTCTCTTATCTTTCAATATATTTTATACAGCCAGAATTATGGATGTACAGAGGATATGAAAGCAATTCTATCAATTCAAGAGATTGTTAGAAGATTCAAAAGAGGATTCAAGGAAGTTCTGCTTAGACACATTGGAAAGGTCTTATAAAAAGTCCTAGACTGAGTTGCAGAGCCAGTGTAGGTTTACTGATTAGCGTGAAGTTCCGATATAGTCCACTATTAGAGGCATTCGACATGTGACAAAGGACTCTCCTGGACAAAATGGAAGTAAGCATCAACACTAAATAGTAGCAAGCCGACATCTTTGTAAATAGTATCTTCAGAGTTCTTTTCAGCTTTTGTTTAATATGATCATTAACTGTACATCAAGCATAAATTTAGACTTCATTAGATTATATCGCATACTTTGGGTTGGAGTTCCAAGCAATCCACTTGCTGGGAGACCAGTTCTGATACACCAGGCCCTGCAGATGGTCTCATGCCATTCATTGACCAACAAATGGAGAAGCACTTCATCTCTTCTCTCCTTTGACTCACATGAGCAGTACATTCCCATGGGCAGATGCAGTGTTAAAGACAGCTAGCTGTAATTATCCCATGCATTCAATTTTCTACTTAAGGAAACGATCATAATATTATTGAAATCTGGTATAATACCTAAAAGCTAATTATTCACAATTTATGTTGCCTTATGATTTATAAGAAAATACTCATGGCATACCTTACAGTTGTACACCAAGACGGTATGGGTCACTGAGCTTGAGAACCATGGCGTGAACTATAACACACATCTGTAGTCTTGGAAAGAGGCTGCAGTGTCAGTGTGGTACAAAGTTCCTCCCCAAACAAAAGGCCTATATTTCTAACTCAATTTAGAAAACCAGTCCCACAATCAAGTACTCCACCGTGACTGAGACAATGGTGCCTGCTACTACACTTTTTTTCTGGCATAGCTAGACCAGCAGAATGGCTCATAACAAGACCCTCAAACAGCTGCTGAATGAGGCGCTTCAAGTAGGAAGAGCAAAGGAAATGCACAGCAAAGCAGGGCTTCAAAGAAAAGAACATCACTGTGAACTGCTGCCGAAACAGCAGAGGCCCATATCCCCCTGCCAGGTAAGCATGGCAACCGATTTAATTGGGTGGTTTAGTTGGAGAAAAGGTACTAAAAAGAACATGGGTCTTAGAAGCCTTGCCTTAATCAATGACACATAAGGAAAACTACAGCTAAAATACTAATTTTTGCATGTAGTGTGGGTAAGACTTTTGGTAACATCATAACTTCTGAGTCACACACAGAGATATAGGGAGAACATCATCAGTAGAGCGATATTTGAAAGCAAACGGCAAGGCATATATGTGTCGAGGTACTGACACAGTTGTTGGGAATGCCAACGCTGGAGCCAGGTTGAGTGTGTTTGAATCCTGACTTTGCCGTTTACAGGCTTTGTGATCTTGAGTAAGTTACTTAACCTCTCTATGCTTTAGTTTTCTCTTCTACAAGAAAGAGATAATAACTGAAGTTACTTATACATTCCTTATGAGGACCAAGTGAGTTTAGGAAAAGCATTTCAAGTAGTTCTCGGCCTATTACTGTTTTAGAGAGTTCAGCTCTTACTATTTTAAGGGAATAAAGATATTATAGATGTCATTTTATGTGTGTATTTAAATTTAGCCAAATTTGTCATGTTGAGCTATTATGATTTTTGTATTAGAAATAATCGGTAGTTGAGGCAAAATACATCACAGATTAAGAAGCTCAGTTCAAATCTAAAATGTGTTAGAAAATATTTGTGGAATGAAATAGGCTCCTTTTTTTTTTTTAACTTAGGGTCCCTAAGTCCTTCACTTTAGTAATAGTCAGCAAAATGGGTTCATTTTGACCATTGGTAAGGGAAGCAAAAAATACCTAGGTGGCAGGACACTGCCACTCATTTATTGGTTTTATCCCTGTGTCTTTGACGTTGACAGCATTTTGTTGTTTGCTTCATTCTTGAAGGAGCATCATCAAATCACTTGTTAGCTAGGGCCTGAGTGTATTAAATAGCAGTCTTTGGACTGAAGAAATGGGCACTTTCTTAGTGAACTTAGAAAATAGAAGAAAAGATAATATAAAAAGTATTTTTGAGATTTTTTTTCCCAATAGCTTTATTTTCTAGACTGGATTTGCCTTTCTAATCCTGTTACTTTCCCCCAAATTGACTTCTTATAATCAGTAGTATGAGATACACAGATATGCCAAAGCCTTTTAAGGAATCAAGGAGCACTGGTAGGAAACACTTTGCAGAGGGAGAACTGGGGAAAGGGGGATTTCTTATAAAAACCACATTTGCTGCAATATAATGCAAATATGGTAAAATACAATTAAATAAATGTATTGCTTTAACATACATATCTGTGGAAAGAGACTTGGAGAAAAGTTAATTATCTCATGGTTGCAGATGTTGCAGAGTGTATGTTACTTTCTCCAGGAATTCTTCCTCGAGCTCAAGGACAAGATTCATACCTCTGTTACCCCTCCCCCTAGCCTGGCCTTTGCCACACAGATTTTTAACTTCCTCATCAACTGTCCAACTTCACCACTAGGGCTATATGTTTCTTACTGTAGTAGCCAGGTATTTTTTACTTTTATTATTATTATTTTTTATCCATAGAATTTAGCAGAATATCCTGCACATAGTAGGCAGTCAATAAATATTGAAAAAAATAGAGGAGGACTCTCTGGGACAGAGAAAGTAGTTCCTAAACATTCTAAAGTGAACATGTATTGTTTTTATAATGTAAATGAATTAAGTGAATGGAATTCAGCAAAAAATATTTTCAAGTGTAGGACCTCAAAAAATAACTATTGAACCAAGAAAAAAGAGAAAAAAAGGAAAACCTAATTTGGTCCAAGTATCAAGATATGTAACACCCACATAGTTGGGACACTTTGAAGGATGGATTATAGATGTTTTTCATAATAGAAGGAAGTTTTATTTTTTTTTCCTAAAGACAATTCACCTTCATCTATTACTTATTCTTTTTTGTAATATGTGGTATTCTTTAATATGTAAAGAACTTACAAACATAAGCTCTGAGTTTGTTTGAGTGCAGGCTATGACTTATTACATATATGTATACCCCATTATAAGATTTTCTTTTAACTACAAAATAAAATTGGGATGAAGCAAGAATAATCTTGGACTACTTCTATATTATTAAAATATAAATAAATTTCATTATAAAATGTTCTTACTTAAGTGTTTCTATCTACAGAGTTGCATGATAGTGAGACCAAAAAAGGGCTCAGTGCATTTTTTTCCTCTCAAACATAAACCATTGTACATTTCTTGTTGGTGATTCATTTTTCTATTACAATATTCTTTGTATTATTAAATGAAACATATCACCGCCACTACCTTGGCCATATATAGTGGACCATCCTGTGTACAGTTCTTAACAGGCAATCTATAATAACCAGCTCTCCTTTTTATTTTGATTCAAGTTATATTTAGTGCTGAAGTATAAGTGAAATTTATGAAAATAAAATCATTTTATGCTTTGAAAGTTACTTTTTAAAAATTGAGGTAAATAATATGCGATATTATATTTGGATATATTCAGATGTACAATATAGTGATTTGACATTTGTATGTATTGTGAAATAATCACCACAATAAATGTAGTTATCATCTGTCACCAAAGTTAATTCAATATTATTGACTATATTCACCATGCTGTACATTAGATCCCCATGACTTATTTATACAGGTTTGTACTTCTTGATCCCATCCATTTCACCTTCTCCTCAACTCTCTTCTCCTTTGACAACCACCAATCTGTTTTCTGTATCTATGAGTCTGGGTTTTGTTTTGTTTGTTTTGTTTTGTTTTTTAGATTCTATATATAAGTGAAATTGTGGCATTTGTCCTTCTTTGTCTGTCTTATTTAATTTACAGTCATGATACCCTCAAGGTCCACCCATGTTTTTGCTAAAGGCAATATTTCCTTCTTTTTATAGCTGAGTAATATTCCATGGTGTGTGTGTGTGCATGTGTGTGTGTGTGTGTGTGTGTGTTTATATACATCTTCTTCTTCTTTTTTTTTAAGATTTTATTTATCTTACAGAGAGAGAGACAGCGAGAGAGGGAACACAAGCAGGGGGAGTGGGAAAGAGAGAAGCAGGTTTCCTGCTAAACAGGGAGCCCGATGTGGGGCTCAATTCCAGGACCCTGGGATCATGACCTGAGCCGAAGGTAGACGCTTAACAACTAAGCCACCCAGGCACCCCTATATCACATCTTCTTTATTCTTTTATCAGTGGACATTTAGGCTATTTCTGTATCTTGGCTATTGTAAATAATGCTGCAGTGAACATAAGGGTTCACATATCTTTTCCCAAATTAATGCTTTCATTTTCTTTGAATAGATACCCAGTAATAGAATTGCTGGATAATTTGGTAGTTCTATTTTTCATTTTTGAGATACCCCCACACTGTTTTCCATAGTGGCTGCATGAAAACTACTTTTTTTTTTTAATATCATGAACAACCACTTTAACTCTCAAACTATTAACATACGATGTAAACACCTCAATATTTCCAGGGAACTTAGTTTTTAAAAGGGTATATATATATGTATATATATATATACATATATATATAGCTTTTTGCCAGAGCTTTAAAAATGAACATTAACTATAAGACCAGGCTAAATTGGGGCGGGGACATCATAAAGCAAGCACAGACGTATTGCAGAGTCACACTGTTGTCAGATCAGGAGCAACATCTGGCTGGGCATTTGGCATCAGGAAACTAATAAATGTTCTATAGTACAAGCAGTTAAGCTCAATTAGTGTATAACTTAATCTGTTTATTTTATTTTACCATGTTCTGACCTCCTTACCTGTGACCATTTTCCCAGTGATTATTTGGCATTCCAAATAGTTGCACAAATAGGAATGTTATCCAATATTCTTATCTTCTACCGAAAAGAGAAAAAAAAAAGACCATTTGTAATGTGGAAGTTCTTGATTTAGAAACACAGAGGAACAGAAGATATACAGAAAGATCCCAAATGGAGATTCACTCAGAGCTGGAAAGAGGTTCCCCATAAGAGATGGATGGGTTGGTGGTAGCAGTGGCTTATATTGTTTGGAAACTTCAAAGACTGAATGGTAGATAAGAAAGTACCTTATCCTGGGCCCCCTATTAGGGGATACATTTTAAGATGACCAAAGAGAATCTGGACCAGAAATATAAATTCAATGTAAAAACTCATGTCAAGTGAAAGATATTATGTCTAACGGATTTATTAATTATAGAAAAGAATTATCTACTAATATTTTCTAATGGAAATTTTAGGTCTATCATAGCCCTTCAAGGCTACAGGTTATTCTCAAACATTTAGGCTCTCATTCTCTTTCACTTAAATACTTCCATGATTATCTTTAAGGAGGAGGATAAAAAATGTGACAAGGTAGAAATACCCAATTTCATTTGTTTCCTAGAACATCGCCTTTGTGTAGTGAACATTGATTGCAGAATCAACTTTAAAGAAAATTAAAATGAACAGTGATCTTAACCTTAGGAAACTGTCTGTAGAGCTGTTATTTTTAAAGCAGAATCAATATCTTACACCATTAACGATACTAAGCAAAGACAAGAGAAAATCAGTGTTGTTGCAAAGATTGATTTTTTTCTCTTTATGTAGTTTCATATTGATCTAAGAATGCACATTTTAAACTGCTGGGGTTATAATTTAAATATGACTAAAGTATTTGGAAGGAAAGTGTCATAATGTTATTATAAGTTATTTCTCCCTTTATTGTTTTATTTTTATACACTCCCTAACCACTCAACTCTATTTCATACACACACGAAGCCACAGGCAGAAACTTTATTTCCATAATTATTGCAAAAATTTCTCATTTTGGAGCAACCCTCAGTTCACACCTTGAAATGGAGAGCAAGTCAAACAAGGTCATCGTTTTTTGGGGTAAGTTTTTACTGCTCTCTTGGGTCAATGGTGCACATTTACCACATGTGCATTTAGAGAGATAGCAGATGCCAAATGAGGATATCAGGAAGAAAATTGTTTTTTGTGATAGCTCAGATTTGGGGCAGGTGAGGACGTTTTAGGTTAGAAAAGAACTTTAGGGAATATGTTAAGAGTATTGGTGTTAAAAGAAAAGAATGTTTCAGATAATAACTGTCAGCATCCTCCAGATGTTCTTCAAACTGGAGAAATTACAAAGGCAGAAATGAGCATCCAAGCTCACAGATGGCTTCTTCTGCTTACAGTGCTTGCTGATTAACCATTTTGAGCAAATATTTTACTTCAGTGTGTCCAATCAATAGGCATTCAAAAAACATTTTTGCCAAATATTAGAATGGCCTATATTGCAGAACAGTTAAGAGATCCTTCATACTCACCCCTGTGTACACTGTTTAATTTCTTGCATGACCTCTTACTATACGCATTTGGTAGTTAAAAGTAGAATTTTAAAATATCAAACTCACAAACTGTGGTAAGACACCTTTGCATTACAATAGTATTGGGGCGCCTGGCTGGCTCAGTAGGTGGAGTGTGCAATTCTTGATCTCGGGGTTGTGTGTTCGGGCCCTGTGTTGGGTGTAGAAAGTACTTAAAAAAATAAAATCTTTTAAAAAATAAATAAAAAAAAATAGTATTGGTTTCCAGATCCATTTAAAGTCCTGCAAATGGGAATCAGATAAGTTTTCTAGATAGCTGAAGGATTTGCCAAAGTCAATGTCTCAAGTCTTTTCTTTATGGTTACAATTGAATATACACAAAATGATGCTTTCACAAAATAAGACTTTATTTTCCCTGATTTCAGAATGTTCATATGAGTGTTCCTTAGGGCCACTATAATTAAGAGTTATTGAATTTTTTTCCATAAATTTTCTGAACTTTCTTTCTGACTGGTAGCTATTACCAAAACTTTTGACTAAAACACTTCTTTCTGGGATTCAGCATAGAACTCAGGGCTGTGTATCTGGTTTTCTATTCAGATTATTCATAGGATAAAAATGAGAAGCGGAGAAAGTTAAGAAAAGCACATATGAAAATATATACAATAAATTATCTAGGTGATAATATGTTCCTATTGAGCAAATTAGTATTTTTAAATGTCAAAATCTTCTTATGTTCCATTCTTGTAAACTATATAGGAAAGTGCAGTAACTTATGGAATAAGGAAGAACTTTGACTTAAGTTCCATAGTTAGCAACAGCTATTTATAGGTTGTTTAATGAGTTTCTTATTTTTTATTCTGGTGTAAACATAATAACTCATTATTTTAAGAACATCTTCTGTACAATGTTATTCTATAAAGGGAGTCTATTATCCATGGTGGAAATTTTATATGTTGCTTGGATAAATGCAATTTTAGGAAATGACCAAAGTCATTTAGAGCCAAGACTGTTCAGCAAGTTGGTTAACAAGTGAACAAATGTTACTATTATTTTGATTTTTTACAATAGTGTGTGATTTTAAAAAGGCTTATTTTATCATATGCCATCAACTGACCCCAAAATCAATTCTAAAAAAGTCTTGTACATTACTAGTAACAGTTTCATCTCCAAAAAGTAACGGCTTTGAAGAGCGAGCTGCTATTTAGGGCTATAAATTCTACTTTGTTAAAAATGAATCTCATGAATTCATATCATAATTAATATCTGTTTCTAAGGGCAGCCTACGGACATAGGCCATGATTACAGGGCTGAGAAGAAACATAACATATTAAGTATGTAAATACCTAAATATATTTTCAACTGGGCCAGTATTTCACCAGAAGGAATATCATCTACTATAAGTTCAAGTACAACATGCTAATGGTAGTTCATTGACACAAGCATGGTTCTTCTGTTTCCTTTGTTTTGATCTCAAGAGTTCAGTCTAACTATAAATGTTCTTAAGGCCATCATTTGGTCACATCACTCATGGCAACTTAAATAAAGGACAGTGTTCATACTGGGCGGTGGGTGGAGACTGATGGATGAAGGAGTTATCAGGCAGGGCTTTTAAACACAGAACGTGTTCTCAAAGTGAATGTTCCATCCTAATTAAGGGCTGTATTTTTTACTAAACCAAAAAGAGAGTCAGTTATCGTGCATGGTCTAAGTACATATGTTGGAAACATTTGTAAGTCATTTATTAGGTACTAAAAATTATTCTAGCCATTTTTTTTAATCAAAACCATAATCCACACCAGATCGTATGGCCTGCTGAATAGGTGATTTCCACTGGTAATTATGAAATTCATTTGTCTCTTAAAATATGCTTGTCAGGAAGATCTGTGAAATGTATTTTTACCTGGATGGATTTTCAGAAGTCCCCTCCAATCCATGTGGTTAGATTCAAGAATAAATTTTTCTGTGTAATGAAATTTTCTCCAACACATATTTTTTTAACTGAATACCCAAGAGTAAAAAAATAAATAAATGAATGCAAGTCAAACATTTTGTTTTGTGTCAAAGGCATCCTAACATTATAAGATGGACATAGGGGATTTTCTAACAACTTTCTTATCAGTTTCATTTTTCAGGGGATGAGCATCGTCTATAATCAGTACTTGAAATTTCAATTTATACTCACCTCTAAGATGCATGAGGTCCTTAAAAACAATTAACTGCCTGAAAGACAAGTTTAGGCTGCAGTGACTATAATTTCAATACACTTAGAAACATTCAATTTCTCTCTTATCAAAGCCAAAGCTTTCTAAATGAGGCACCATCTAATCATATTCATAATATTATAATCCAGATTCTTATTTTTAATGATGAACTTTTTTTTAGATCTTGTAATTATTCATCTCTTTGGAATAAACCAATAAGAGAGCAATGGGTCACCATATGATAGGTTTAAGTCCCAAACCTAGTTTTATTATGTGAAAGACCAAATTCTTCCATGTAATAATCATAATAGTAAGCGTCTAAGAAGCAAGAAATCTATTTGGTTGCTGAAAATGATAATTTGAAGACTGAAGTCTGCATTCTAAAAAGCAGAGGCTGATTTACTATTCTATGGTATTTTAAAGATGCTAACTATTAGATTAAACAGTTCCCTCTCAAATTACCCCAAAACAATTGAAAATATTTCTAAAGCTGTGGCCCTCAAATTAGATAATTATCCTATTTCTCAAGTTCTTTTGATTAAAGTAATTACAAATTTTAAAATGTTATTATCCCAAGACACCAGGCACTAAGTAAGATGTTGAGTAACAAAGCCTTGTCCAAAAAGATTATTATAACATGATAAATGCTGGGAATGCACAAAATGTTATGGAAGCAGGGCTATCTTCTGGGCTATTCTGGGAGAGATGGGGAAAGTTTTCAAGATGAGGTAAAATTTAATCCAGGATTTTTGAGGATGAGGAATATATTAAGCGGGTCAAGGAGTAGGCATTCTGTGTGAAGGAAACAAAGTTTGCTAAGGTGCAGAAGTTTGTAAGAAACACAGCACATTCTGAGGGTTGTAAATGATTTGGTAAAGCAGTAGTTAAGGTTAAGGATGGGAAGTTACAAAGAGTGAGGCCAAAAAATTTTCCAGGATTCTGCTCATGAAGGGCCTTGTTTGTTAAAGAACTGACCCTTTTCTTCCGGCTGTCTTTCTCATTCTGACATGTGTGTACCCCTGGGGGCTGGCAGACAAGTGCGGCAAAGATGTGTACAGAGTGCAAGAAATCAACACGATCTGTGTAGTGTGTTTTCCGTAAGTGTCAATTTTATTTGACAATTTAAAGGAAAAGAAAATTTTGAAATTAAAACAGGTTTAAGCATATTATGGAGAAGAACACAGACAATGAACACATTGTAAAGTAAAATTAAATTTCAAAAAAAATCATAGTTGTGACTGGCCACTTAGAGGAAACCCCCTGAAACCTGATCTTTGGGGATTTATCGATATCCTAATCCACCATTAGGAATGCTCGGGGGAGAAGATTGAAAAATGCTGCTGATGAGTGAAATGATCAGATTTATATTTTAGATTCTGACAGCATTTTGGAAGATGTAGTAGGGAGGAGGTGAGATCAGAGGCAGAGAGATCATTTTTAATGTTACTGCAGTAACTGTTTGTGGGTGAGAAAATGAAGTAAGGCAAAGACAGTGAGCATGCAGAGCAGAGATGAAGGGAGAATCCACAATAACGTTCAGGTTTGTAAGGCTCTGGTTTCCAGACTAGTGTTATTTATTCTCATCAGTTCATTTACTGAGCATTTAAGTACTTACTATGTGCCATACCTACTGTGAGCCAGGCTCTGAAGATATAAAGATAGATATGAAACTTTCTCTGAGAGTCTTCAGAATCGTTTCCGTAAGTCTACACTGAAAATAGAGTAAAATTGCATGTTAGTTCAAAATATTAGAAAAATTTTTTCTAGTGCCTTGCATATTGCCTAGCACATGGTAATAAGTAAATATCTGTGGAATGAACAAAGCTTGTCTTGCTAATGTTCTTTTCCAAACATGACTTTTTTTTTTTATTAAATGGGAGAATAGAATAGAAGCATCTCCCATATAGTTTGAAATGTAGAAAGAGGTGATCTCTACTAAGGCAACAAAATTCTGCTAGCAATAAATCATTCTTTTATAGTATGCAAAGGGAAATTGGATAGTTTTTTTTCCTCTACTAAACATTGCCAATAGCTGTTCCAAGAAATGTTCTACATTCCTAATCTTCCTAAAATGAATTTTTAAACAAAACATTAAAAGCACACTTTGCAAATCAGTTACCAGAAAATACAATAATGAGCAACAGCAAGCACACAAAGCTGTATAATGAGGCCATTTCACTGGTCTTACTTTGGCAAGCCACGTATGAATGCAAAAATTAATCAAAATTAGCATCGTATCCTTAGGCTTTGTTCTCTTAAGTAAATATTCTTTATCTTTAAATTTCTTCATGATCTGCTTTGACAGTTGTGGAAGGATAACATGAAAATCTCAATAGTAAAGCTTGTGTAAAAGCCTCCTATGTATGTTCTGTTTTTTCTACTTGTCAATTTTTTATAAATCAGGTAAACAACTTGGGCATGAATTTAATATTTTTTTCAAATAGCCCATGCTAGTAAAATAAAGTTTTATGCTTTTTTTAGTACTTTACAGTTTGCCAGGATACTTTGGCATAATACTTACACTCAGTCCTCTAAAGCACCCTTTTAAGTGGGCAGACCAGACTTTCACCTCATTTTGCAAGTTAGTAAAGTAGGTCTCCCAGACGTTAAGTGTCATGCCCATGTTCACTTAACTATTTACTGACAATCCAGGACTAGTTTTCTGTATTTGAGCCAAGTGTACTAATATTGAGGAAATGTCATAATAACTACTAACAATACGTATATATTCATGTATTCATTCATTCAGAGATCCAATAAATACTTACCATACCCTTGATTCTGCTCTTTCCACTGCAATAAAATTAAAGGCAAGACAGACGTCATCTTTTCCTTTATGAGTTTATATAGTCTGTACACATTTATATTGCCAAAGATGAATTAAACCAAATATATTTAAACAAAAAATGTATTTTCTACTGACCTAAACTATTCTCTAAACATTTTAGTTATATGTTCTGCCATTTTATAAGAAGGAAAAAGGAAGAATTAGTTTCCAGTTTTCACTAGAACCCTGTGTAGCTTGGTACATCTTATTCTACATAAAACTGCTTTCATTTAAAAAAATTAACATTTCTGAAATTCTTGGAATGATGAATATTTACCCAGAAATCTTTATAACACACCCTTCTTATTATTAACTTTTGATTATTGGTAAATAATCAATATTCCTGAAATTACAGAATTTTGAGAAATATTGTTTGAAGAGAATAGCTGTGTTGTTTGTTTGTTTTTTGGCAAAGAGTCTATGAATGTCTTCCAGTAATATCTAAATGGTCATAATTATCAGACTAAAGAAATGCAAGAATTGTTAGAACAAAGTATATATTCTGCTTTTTTCACCAATCATGGATTATAGGTTTTTCTCCTGATTTTTTCTTAGAATTACTTTCTTGAAAGTTTAACAACAAGGAATGGTGAGATAAACATCCTATTTTAACTTAAACAGAAGAGAGTGGGAAATAGGGAAAGTCAACCCTCAGAACCAATAAAAAGAATAGCACCAAATATGAGCCAGGCAAGACTTAGGATATCATCTTGCTAACTAGCCCACAAAATCTGGAGGCTTCTATTATTGAGACCAAAGCTATGTTGGAGGAAGTTTTAGGTTATGCACAGGACACTGAAAACTGAAAACAAATATAACATCTTTTTTTCTTTTCACTGACATACAGTGTATTGATATGCACCAACTTGACTTCAAATTCTATTTTAGTTTTCACAATTTTTACATTACTTTCCCCAAATATGCAATTGGAAGCTTAATATGCTAATATGGTGTGGGGAATGGAATGGAGAAGTGAGAGGAATTATGTGATTGGGGAAAGCTTTATGTTAAGGTGAGGCTTGATCTAGATATTGAAAGATGAAGATTTGTCTTTCAAAAAAAGCAGGGTGTAATAAGCATGTTTATTAAGAGTGGGGGAATAGGAGTAAAAAGTGTGTGTGTGTGTGTGTGTGTGTGTGTGTGTGTGTGTGTGTGTGTGTGCGCGTGTGTGTTGTGTGTGATGAAACAAACTCAGGAAACTTTATAAAACAGTAAGACTGGAGGAGAGGTTTCTTACTAGGAAATAGTCTTAAAGGTTAGAAATTATCTTGGGATGGAGGGGTTCTGTCTGCAAAGACCTCGTTAGGTTCTGAGAAGGCAGAAACTACGGAAGGTTTTATAGCAGTGCTTTGCCATGATAGATGAACCTGTCAGTGGTAAACTACACGGACTGGAGGGAGCCTGGGAGGTCAAGGAAGCTACTGAAATGATGCTGGGGACAAGAGAGGAGGGTTCCAACCAAACTATGCAGCTGTTCTCTCAGGAGATCAGAATTTGTGCCTTAGCACCGTTGAAAGCCTGAGGAAGACTCCTAATTTCTGTGGGTATCCGTTTCACTGTAAAATGAAAGGGTTACCCTGCTACATAATATCTAAGCTCCTTCCTCTCTCTGAACTTCTATGTAAGCATGAAGAATCATTTTCAAACGTGGAGGGAACAGCTGTCTAATCTACTGGCAGAAAAAGTCTATATTAATGGTCTCTAAGAAACATGGCTGACTTCAGGTTAAGCACACTGCTGATTTCCTGGTAATCTGCCCCCTTATTAGATGTTTTCTGGGATACTTCTAACCTGTGGCTCTTCTTCATGGGCTACACTGCTGTGCCACGGCTCGCCTTGAGCCCAGCTGTGTGGGAAATCCTAGTCTTTCTTTAACTTAGCCAATTAGGTTCGTGACTTATCTAAGTGAGTTGTTCTGACTCATTTTGAAGTCTCAGTTTTACAAAGGTGAGGTTTGCTGCTGCTCCTTATCTCCTTAAAGTCATCCTTTATTTGGAAACCCCAATACTAGAGCTTTGATTCTTTTTTTTATTAACCCTATCAGAAAAGGAGCTGCCAAGTTTTCTCTAATTGTGGTATCAACTGTCCCCTACCATATGAGAGCAAATGCGACCTAAAATGAAATAGAGAAATAATCACTGAACCTCTGAGCTCTGATTTCTGCTGAAATTCTTCTTAAGTCTCAAAAATTTTTTGTCTCACAAGCAAATATAGATAGATAAACTGTGCATTTTTTAAGATTTATTTATTTATTTGAGAGAGAGAGTGCGAGCAGAGGGAGGGGCAAAGGGAGAGGGAGAGAGAATCCTCATGCAGACTCATTGCTGAGCAGGGAGCCCGATGTGGGGCTTGATTCCAGAACCCTGGGATCATGACCTGAGCCAAAATCCAAAGTCAGCCACTTAACCAACTGAGCCACCCAGGCGCCCCAACTGTGTATTTTTTAATCAACAAAGACATTATTATTTTAACTCCAATGTCAGCCCTACCAGAGCCTTTAAAATAATCCCTGGCATTCTAAATTCATGCAAATTGTCATAGATTTTGAACTCTTGTAATCAGGAAAAAGGTAAATGTAGTTAAAATTTTTTACTTTAAAGTGATATATATTATTGTTATAATTATGAAGCAAGGGGTCATGTTTGAAAATACATATATATATGCACAGAAACATGTACGGATATGCTTTGGCATGGCACACATAGGGAGTAGAAGCACTTTGGGCTTTGATTTTTCCTTTTCCTTTTCTCAAAGATGACAGGGAGCCTCAGAGCCTCTTGGAAGCTCAGGGTGACTGCATATGGCTATCATCTATAGCTTTCCCTGGTGGCCTTCCAGGCAACATGGTGTTTTGATTAATTGTACATCCTCCCCTCCCGATGAGCTGCCTGTCAGCAAGGTGTGCCTGTTGTTGTCACTTCCCATCCACCAGTGACTGTGTCACTTTGTTTTATGTTGTAGCCACAATGAATCCTGAGCAACTTTTCTGAGCTTCTCCTACATGCAAGAAACTTGCTACCGTTTGTTATTGTAACTGCAGACTCACTGCTGTATATCAAATAACCCAAAGAGAGATTTCCATTGCACAAAGTTTCAGAAGTAATAGATTCTTTCTCAGAATTACAAACATCCATTTTATTCAAAACATGTCTTTCTCATCAACCTTGAAAGACTCCATTATTGCTCACCAAATTCAGAACAAATGCCTAAGGCTCACATTTACCTCCTTTCACAATATGAGACCAATAAGACTTTACAGTGTTATCATTTGCTCTTTGATATGTGTAGCCTTTGCTTCTTACAAGTGAAACTGCTCATCAAAGTCGCCAAAATCTCCATATAGATCCTTTCATTAGAATGTCCTTCGTGCCCCATCTCTTTCTGGAAGGATCCTAACCATATTTCACAGCTAATCTCAAGAGATACCTCCTCCAAAGAAGTCTTTCCTATGTCTGTTTCTAAAATAACCAGTGTATATCGGAAGCTTAATAAATATTTATTGCACACATGAATGAACCACACCAGTAGGTTTTCTCCTTCCTTCTAATCTCCAGAAATGTTTGTAGCTTTTTAAAACAGACTTTATTTTATAGTAATTTTTGTGTGTGTTTATCTTCCCATCTTCCAGGCCCACTAAAAGATAAATCCAGTAAAGCCAGAAACAGTGTCCTGTTCGTCTTTGTATTTCTTAAGAACACGTACAGAGCACCTAGAGGGTACTGGACAAGTTTCTCTTGAATTGGCCTGAATTATGTGTCCTGATTGCTAATAAAGGCTATACATGGCACAAAGAGATCACAAGCTGTTGGTGAAATCTTAAATGGTATCTAAGCATCCCAGTTTGGATTCAATAAGTTTTAGTCAGTTACTTATAAGACTAATAACTTGGTCTAGACTTCACCAGGTTTTACCTCCTACCTAGCTTTTCTGTCATCAGTTCCAATCATCTAGCATTTTAACTATTTGTACACTTTTAATATACCTTCCCCCCCCAGTAATAGAAAATCTGAGAGGAACATACTCTGAGAAATAGATATAGATCATTCACATACATCATAAACAGTGCATAGCATATTATTGGTATCATTGAACTAATTCTGAATCCTGATGTTTTTTACCATGACACTACATTGTGACTATTTTAACATCATTGTTTTTCAGAAACGTAATTTTCAATGATTATGTAATATCTCATGAATGGAAAACTTTATAAAATCTCATTCTCTTTTAATAGCTCCTTATATGCTAATGACATTAACCAATTGTCCTATTGACCTTCAGTTTTTACTAGCTTCGCCTTTGTACAAATCTATTTTGATATTTTTGACACTGCAAATTTTTTCTTAAGCAAATGATCAGTTTTTCACTTCTTGACTTCTTCACCAACTCTAGAGATTTAACATTCACCTATAGTTTTCACCTTTTTATGGCTATATTTTGTGTGTTATGTTTAAACTATGTAGAATTTATATTCATGCATGAAAATATTGGCTTTAATCTTTGTTTTTATTGTCTGCATTATTCTATCCGATATCTCTAAAACTGTGCTAGATAGTATAAACATTTATTGAACACTTTCTGTGTGCTGCGAACTTTTGTAGTCTTACATGTGTTAACTCTGTTCTCACCAAAATCTTATGCAGTTGATCCTATTACTATCCCCCATTTTACTGATAAAGAACGTGAAACACAGTTAAGTAACTTATCCATGATTACCCAAGTCCCAGAGTTAAGATTAATTTCCAGACAGTTGGGATCCAGAGATCGTGTTCATAAGTCCTATACTATACTGCAACTACCAAATCTCTTTCTTTTCCACTCTTTTTGCAATATTCTCTCATCATATAAGAAGTTAAACACACTATAACATGTTTCTATGCTCTCTACTTTGTTGAAATGATCTCTTGATCAAATGCTTACATTAGTCTCATACTTTTAACTAAATGAAGACTCATATTTTTATATTTGACAGAGACAAGTGTTTTTCTTGTAATTTATTCTGATCTATTCTTGCCTTTACTCTTTTCAAATAACATTTATAATAATTTTATCAGGTTAAAAAAATAAACCCTGTTTAAATTTTGGTCATTCTGTAGATTTTTTGAAAGAATTTATAGCTTTATAAAAGGCAGAATTTCTATACAGAAACTTTAAGTTTTACTTTACTTACTCAATCATATTTGTATTTCTAAGTAATTTTATCTAAAGAGTCCCCTACAAGTATTCAAAATGACAATTGCTAGGAATGTTGCTGCTATTTTTGTGAATGGAATACTTTCTCATCAATCATATCTAGTAAATTCATATTACCAGTATAGAAAAATTTATTTATTTACATTTACTTATATATTTCTCTTTGTCCAGTGACTATACTGAACTCTCTTGTTAATAAGATTTCTTTGCTTTGTTTTTATTTAAGGGATTTGCTTAGACTTTCTAGGTATACAGGTAGATTGCCTTTAATAATAATTTGGTCTCTTCCTTTCTGATTTGTTTCAAAAATTTTTGTTTTTGTCAGTCTCTAGAATAATTTCAAATAACAGTGTTAAAACTATTATTTTTTGTTTCTGATTTTAATATTGCTCCATTTTTGTGAAGGTATTTTGTTAGGTATTGCATTAATTATCATTTCTGTTTTTCTATGAATTTTTATCATGAAAATATATGAAATTCTCTATCATTCTTCCAGAAATATTGAAATTATAACAGTTTATTCTATTAGACTTATTGTGGTGACACATTTTTTTCTTTTTAGTTTGCCCATATTAAACTGTCCCAACAATTCTGAATAAAGCTTATTTGACTGTTTTAGATATTTTAACTTTTTATTTTGAATAATTTTGACATAGAAAAGGGTAGGTACATTACAGAGAGTTTCAGTGTACCTTAACCCAGATTTTCTAATGTATTATCATATAGAATACAGTTATTGAAACTAGAAAATTAACATTAATACACTATACAAACTTATATAGGGTATTTTAGTTTATATATACTATATAAACTTGGAGCGCCTGGGTGGCTCAGTCGGTTAAGTGTCTGCCTTTGGCTCAGGTCATGATCCTGGAGTCCCAGGATCGAGCCCCGCGTCAGACTCCTTGCTCAGCGGAGAGTCTGCTTCTTCCTCTGCCCCTCACCCCAGTTGTGTTCTCTCTCTCTCCCTCTCACTGTCTCTCTCTTTCTCAAATAAATGAATAAAATCTTTAAAAAAAATAAAATAAAGACTTTCTACTGAAAAGCTATAACCATAAAAAAAAATCAAAATCTTAGTGGATATCAAATCTCTAGAGATAGTGAAGGCATTTGTATGTAAAAAGCAAAACAGAAACAATGCAAGTCAATGGGAAAATAGACTATTTTATTAGGGAAAACTTAAACTTACATATGTGAAAATTATCATAGACATGAACAGAAGGAAAACTAGGAAAAACTCTTTGGCAAATATGAAAATAGCTTAATGTCAGTAACTTTTAGAGAGCTAATAAAAGAGAATGAATCCAGAATTCCACTTTGCACTGAATTCTTATGGCTCCTCAGTCTGTTCTGGTCTATGACAGTTCCTCAGTCTTTCTTTTTCTGTTAAGACCTTGATATGTTTGAAGAATATTGATCAGCTACCTTGTGAAATATCCATCAATTTAGGTTTGATTTTTTCTTTCCTTTGGATTGAGGTTTGGCAGGAACATCATGAAGCTATATTGTGCCTTTCTTAGCCCATCATATCAGGAGAAACTGAGAAACTCATTACCAGTGATTTGATTAGTTTGTTAAAGTTTTGTCTTCTTGATTTTCTACTGTAAAGTTTCTGGTTTTCTCTTTGTAATTAAGAAGTCTTTTGTGGAGAGACACTTGGAGACTATGAAAATATCTTATGTAAATATTTTTCCCACTAATTTTAGCATTTTTCAATAATTCTCCCACCCAGCTATTATGACTATAGTAATTTGCCTAATGGTGATTTTCTTTTCTGTCATTTCTTCAACATTTATTAATTAGAATTCTACTGAAAAAAATAGCTGTCCTGTTTCCCCCTTTATTTTTTTTTTTGTTTAATGATTTATTAGTATTAATATGGGCTAGCAGATATTTATTTTATTCCATGGTTTATAACCCATTATTATCATTCCTTATTTTGTTGTTTAAATTGTTCCCGATTTGGCCATAGGGAGATCCTTCAAGTTAACTCTTCTGTCCTTTCTACATGTCCCCCATCCATTTCAGGATGGAACTTACTTTTTGGCACTGAAAAATATTCCACATTGGAATATCCCCAGGACTGGTATCAGCCATTTTTCCAAGGAATCCTGGTTTATATTATTGGAGAGTGGCATATAGATATCAAGAAATGAGATGAGCACATTGTTGCTGGGCATCTCTACCTCTAGGCTCTCTTAGTGCATTGAACTAGGAAATAGATATATGAATACTCACACATCTATATTTATTTCTTTAGCTATCCATCTGTAAGTATATTAAAAATCATGAGTTCTTATTGATACTTCTGATTCTAATCCAACACCTTTTAATTATGCTAGCCCTCCCCCTTTTCTTATTTGTATCCCCTTTCTCTGGCAGTGAGAAACCTGCCTCTATTTCTCCACCATACGTTTGTCAATCCTAGTGTAGATATATATATTTTTTGAAATTTAATTTGTATATATATGAGTATTCATCAGTAAGGATAGACTGTAGTGTTAATTTTGTTCCTATTCTTTTTAAGTTTTGTTGGCATCAAAATATCTAACATCAGCTTTTCAAATATATCAGTTGAAAATAATTTTAATGCCAAAAATGCATGTTATTTTAACTTATTTCTCATCCTTCAATTTATATGTGAAATAGTTTATATATATTTTTCTACATATTATTTTAAAGTTTTCTACAACTATATTTGTTCTTTGAATAAGTGTGTGTGGTGGGGGGTTGTTTTCTATTATTACTTCATTGAAATATAATGATAAGTCAATGAGTTATTAGGTAAATGCTTACTTAGGACAATACCAAATAGTAAGCATTCAATAAATAATTATTGTTAATAGTCACTTTTCTATTTTCTAATTTATTTTTATTTTAATTCTAAATTCTTTTCTTTAGTTTTATTTTGTCATTTTCCTCACATAGTTTGTTGAATGCTTAATTCATTTAGTTTTTATCTATTATATTTAATTAATATTAATGCAATTCAAACATTTGGTATTTTGTAGACATAAACTTTTATTCAACTGTAAGTAAAGACTTGATATATATTCATTTTGCAAATCAGTGTAAAAAATAATTATCTCTAGAAAAGGCAACTTTAATATGACCAGGAAAGTTCAGTGCAGCTGGGTTCCTCTTTTATCTTGGACATATTTGTTGCAATAATGAGCATTTTGGGGACGTTATAACATGCCTCAATAACACGTAGAGCCAGACCTGAGAGCATCTGAGAGAAATTCAAAGCTAATGGCCTCCTCTGTACCAGCCAGCACTCTACAGCTCACAGAGAATCAATGACCTTTGTCTCTCATGGTTATGTTGTTGCTTGAAGTTTCACATACATGTGGCTTAGCGAAGGGCAAAAAGAGATAACTAATTCAATGGCTAATTTAATTGTTCTTTCTCTTCCTGCGCTAATTCTAATGTCAATTTCTCATCCAAATTATACCATCTTTAGGAGTTGTTATATATAGTTATTCCTTTCCTGATTTATTACCTGCAGTCATAGGTCTCAGATGATCATAAAGAGTAGTATATGCTCCAAATCTGTGGAATGCCATACATTTCCTTTCATCTCTTTACTTCTGCTTCTGCTTCAGCAGAAGTATATAGAGAAGTATATAGTATATTGAACAGAAGTATATAGTGTCTTTTCCCCTCCTCAGGCTTTCAGTTGTTTAAGTTCAAAGTTAAACCTTTTGCATTGTGGTCACTGAATCTAATATCATACACTTAGGAAGAAAGAAAAGAGTCATAAACTTTAGAAGCAAATTCAACTAAGATGTGTTAGTTTGTACCTTAACAAAACTTTATTAAATGAAAAAAGACTATTCATTACAATACAGATTTTTAAAAAACAACAGTGGTGATATAACAATTAAAAAACCTTTCCTATCCAAATACATAATTTGATATTTAAAAATTCTTTGGGGGGTGCCTGGGTGGCTCAGTAGGTTAAGCATCTGCCTTCGGCTTGGGTCATGATCCCAGGGTCCTGGGATCAAGCTCTGTGTTGGGTTCCCTGCTCAGTGGGGGGGTCTGCTTCTCCTTCTCCCTCTACCCCTCCCCACCTTGTGTGTGCGTGCTCTCTCTCAAATGAATCAATAAAATCTTTAAAAAAAATTCTTTGGTATTTCTTCGGGGGGGGGATTTCTACCCAAGAGGTACATTTTAAATAAGCCAATAGAGCCATTTTTTGCAACAATAATTATTTATTCATTATGATCATTGTATAAGTATCTCTTTAAACTGAAACAAATACATGGGAGCTTCAGTCAGCCTGAAGAGGGATTCTTGTCAATTAAAGCTATGTACTTTGGCCTGAAATAAATTAGTTAAAATCCAACTAGTTAATATGGTGGTTAGTCAGGCCTCTATTAATATACCTTCATAAAAGTGATGTTCAATAGATGGCATAAGAATGTTTAGACAATTATTTAAATAGATCGTATTAGGCACTTACAAATAGAAAAACTTAAGCTTTTGATTTTTAAAAACTTAATTCATAACTGAGAATCCTAAAGACAGAAAAGGTGAATAGCTTTCTTGCTTTGAAGTGATAGCTTACAAGCATAGAGCATGACCCTGTAGCTCCAGTGTAATTCTCCTTGCTTAATCTCTTGCTTTTGCTTTTTCTACCACATCTTCTAAAATCTAAGCTACCAACAGAATTGGGAATCAAAATTGTTGAGTCCTTCTTATCCGTAGGAATACGATAGGCTACTCAGAGATTGACAATCCCCAGATCCCCGTGGTTTAAGCACCAGGCCTTTCTTTCTTACTCCCTCTACATCCCATCGTGTTTCCATAGGGGGCTGCATTCCAATGTGGACCTCACTCTGGGTGGAACCTGAGTTCAGAGAAGTCCCACCATCTGCAATGTTGCCTGTCATGGTAGAAGAGGAAGAGTGCAGGAAGATTTGTGCACTGACTCCTAAATGCTTTTTCCTAGAAATGGCACATATCACTTCCACTAACTAGTTTAATGACAAGAGCAATTATATGCTGCACCTAACTTCAAGGAACTGGGATCTTGCTTAATGCTAGAAGGAAGAGGGGGACTAGAAACCATGCACAGTGGTAACATCTGCTGCATATCTTAAATGTAGCCCCCTCCCTTTTTTCATAATCAAATCCAATTATTGGATCAACAAACATCTACAGTTAGTCTGGGCCTCTGTTTTTGCAGCTGCCTAATGAGAATGACTGCCACTCTTCATTTATGGCCATCTTAGTCTGACTGACAAGTCCCAACTACACATCTCTGGAGTGGTCATAGCTCTATTTCTGTGTTTGGTTTTATCTTATAAGGTCCCACCCCCTACTAATCGGCCATTGCTTCAACATTAATAGCACAAATACTTCATGATCATTTTTTTCTTCTACTGCCATCTGCATGTAGAACAATATTTTTTTTCATTCTCTAAAGTATCAAAATGGAGATTCTTGTTTGCAGTGACATTTTATGCAATGATAAACTTCAACGACCATTGAAAATTTCTATATTTCTATACTAACTGCTCAGATAAAGCATTCAACCCCACCATTTACATCTTAAGCATTTAAATGAGAACAGGAGAGAAGATTGGATTGGCTGTCCTGTTAGGATTGGCTGTTATCCGGGAAACAAAATGAAGAAGTTTCCAATGAATGTTGAGAATCATGAGAGAAAATTATGTGTAGTATGAAACCAATAAAAGACATATGATTAAGTCCAGATAGTATACCCAATTATAAGTAATGAATGAAAAGTAATGAATCAATTTTTCTTATGTTTCTTATGTTTTGAAGTACTGTGCAATGAGTTCATATTTATAATTATTTTCAGATTTCTAAATGCAATTTTGGGCTTTTCTGTGGCATTTGAAAATATTAATCTTGTTTCAACCCATTAATCAATAGGTCGATTAACTCATTGAATTTGACCATTTTTGTGTTTCATGAAGAGAAAGAGCTGTACGTGCTGTTTGCTTTTTAAGTTTTTAATTAACATTATTTCTATAGAGTCTAATGAACTAATTCCTGTGCCAACTTACTGGTTGCAAGTTCATCAAAGAAAACACTGAAGAAAAGCAGTCACTGCAATCCCTTTCAAGCATGCTTGATGCTTTTAGTGAATTGTTTTGAAATCTTTACCTTTGTCAGTGGTGCTAAGTTTATAGATAGTCAAGAAATATTTATTGAACTGCTGCATTAGCCAAATTGAGTAGTTTGCTTCTGCTTTCCTGCATTATTGGAGACTGATACTTTGGTCTGTGAAAATGTAAATCTTATGGAATACCATAAACTTTTAAACATCTTCTTCACTGACCTATACTTACTAGTAAACTTCAGTTATATTCAGCTAACAATTAGAATGAATACTAACCAGTGCCAAGCACTCTGCTGGTGAGAAGACTTAAAACTGATAACAAAGAACAAACTAGTGATTGCCAGAGGCAAGGTGGGTGGGGGGATGGGTGAAATGGGAAAAAAAAGAAAAAAAGAAAAAAAACTGATGCCAAAGAAAGAATTTAGCCTATTCTGACATGAAAGCTCTAAGAATTATATAAGCACATTCACTTAATAAATTAAATTTATTTTACTCTGAATTTTTAAGCTTCCATTGGAGGATCTGCTCTGTTTCCTAGCCTTTGTGGGAGGCTGAATAATGGCCACTCAAAGATGCCCATGTCCTAATCCCCAGAACGTGTGAATATGTTATCTTATATAGTAAACAAGGGGCTTGCAGTTATGATTAAAGAAAAATTAGAAGATCTTCAGATAGGAAAAAAAAAAAGATTTTGAGATGGGTAGTTTTTCCTAGATTATAAAAAGGACTCTGGAGTTATCGGTAGAGAATCGTATGTGACTGTGGTCATGAAAATTGTAGTGATGCATCTTGAAGGTGAAGAAAAGGGCCACAGGCTAAAAAATGCTGGTGGCCACTAGAAACTGAAAATGGTTCTGCGAGGGAGTCTCACCTCCCAGTCCTCGGAACAAACCAGCCCATGGACACCATGACTTTAACCAGGAAAAACAGATTTCAGATTTCTAATACCCGGAGCAACAAAAAAATAAATTGGTGTTGTTTAAGTCACTGTCTAGTAATTTGTTGGGGCAGCAATGGTAAATTATTAATTATTAATACAATCTATTAATAGTATATTGAAAGAAGAATCTATTATGAGAAGAATGAACTTACGATGTTAAAGTAATGAGCTTATCACCAAAATATCTTAAATTCTGTGTTTTAAAATGTTTTCTGCTTTGTAGCCACTTTAAAATTGTTGACTTTTCTTAGTTTCTTTTATTATTTCTGACTTTTCTTATTTTCTATATTGTTTTTAGTTGTATCTAAATTTTTATTCTTAAGGTAATATCTCCTCAGTCTCAATTTTCTGTCATTATACTTAATACACATTTTAAATTTTAGAATTAACTTCCATTAAATTCTGTATTAATAAAATTATTCTTTTATATTTTGTTGGGAATGTCTTTTTAACATCTGGGAGAGCTCATTAGCATTGTTACTTTTAAAAAAGAAAACTATTAGGGCGCCTGGGTGGCTCAGTCATTAAGCGTCTGCCTTCGGCTCAGGTCGTCATCCCAGAGGCCTGGGATCAAGCCCACATCGGGCTCCCTGCTCCGCGGGAAGCCTGCTTCTCCCTCTCCCACTCCCCCTGCTCGTGTTCCCTCTCTTGCTGTGTCTCTCTCTGTCAAATAAATAAATAAAAATCTTAAAAAAAAAAACTATTAACATTTATTAATTAATAGGTCGTGTAATAGTGTATCTTCATTTCATTGTAGATCAGAGGGACCATCTCATAATCATGACCTATACATGGGAGGACAACACATGCAGTAAATCTCTGATTAAGCTTAAGAATCTCATTTTTAATTCCATCTTTAAACTCTCTCTTTATTTATGATTTTTCTATCAGTATAAATAATGACCATTGCTGTTCTTCTAACTACATTTCTTGTTAGAACAGAGGTTTTCTGAAAAACAAATTTTAAATGGTAAAACTCTGATCTATAACCTTTAAAGCAGAAGCATCAAACCCTATTTTTTGGTTTAATCATCTACATGTCTTTGTTTTTGGACTACCTAGCTAAGCACCTTGCTTCTATTTCATTGAATTGATAATATTTCAAATTCTTGGGGAGTACAAATAACTTTACTCATGATTAGAGCCCAAGAAGGCAGTCCCAAATGTTCCTTTGCCAATTACCTAAACATGGGTGTATAAATACTGATTAACCCAAATCCTTTTTAATTTTAGAGAATGAAACTTCAAGTTCACATGGTATTTCTAATTCATGAGTTTTTACTAATTAGCTTCTGAATAAAACTAAAAGGAACCTCATGACTGCACATGTCAAATGATTCCATAATTAATATTCTTAAAAGGGACTTTCTTTGTCATAGTCCAGTAGATGGATTTTTCTTATGGGTAGGGTGACAGGGCCCATCTGCCTCTCATAAGCACATTCCAATAAGTTTTCTCTAGAGTTTCAGGCAGCACATAAAATTCCAGGCACTTTTATTAACTAAGGTTAGTAGAAGGAACTCTTTGCTATGTTTACTTTTTTAAATGTGGAAATTCTATGGTATATATTATTAATAGGTAGAAATAAATATGTATGCCAAGAAAATTCGTGAGGAAGGAAAAAATATAATATAATTTAAAATTAATTTTTTTAGATATTATTATCCCCATTTTATTTTATTTTTTTCTTTAAATTCTTTTATTGTTATGTTAATCACCATACATTACATCATTAGTTTTTGATGTAGTGTTCCATGATTCATTGTTTGTGCATAACACCCAGTGCTCCATGCAGAGCGTGCCCTTTTTAATACCCATCACCAGGCTAACCCATCCCCCCACCCTCCTCCCCTCTAGAACCCTTAGTTTGTTTCTCAGAATCCATCGTCTCTCATGGTTTGTCTACCCCTCTGATTTCCCCCCTTCATTCTTCCCCTCCTGCTATCTTCTTTTTTTTTTTCTTAACATATATTGCATTATTTGTTTCAGAGGTACAGATCTGTGATTCAACAGTCTTGCACAATTCACAGCACTCACCATTGCACATACCCTCCCCAATGTCTATCACCCAGCCACTCCATCCCTACCACCTCACCCCCACTCCAGCAACCCTCAGTTTGTTTCCTGAGATTAAGTATTCCTCATATCAGTGAGGTCATATGATACCTGTCTTTCTCTGGTTGACTTATTTCACTCAACATAACACCCTCCAGTTCTATCCACGTCGTTGCAAATGGCAAGATCTCATTCTTTTTGATGGCTGCATAATATTCCATTGTATATATATATACCACATCTTCTTCATCCATTTGTCGATGGACATCTTGGCTCTTTCCACAGTTTGGCTATTGTGGACATTGCTGCTATAAACATCGGGGTGCATGTACCCCTTCAGATCCCTACATTTGTATCTTTGGGGTAAATACACAGTAGTGCAATTGCTGGATCATATGGTATCTCTATTTTCAACTTTTTGAGGAACCTCCATACTGTTTTCCAGAGGGGTTGCACCAGCTTGCATTCCCACCAACAGTGTAGGAGGGTTCCCCTTTCTCTGCATCCCCACAAACATCTCTCGTTTCCTGACTTGTTAATTTTAGCCATTCTGACGGGTGTGAGGTGGTATCTCATTGAGATTTTGATTTGGATTTCCCTGATCCAAGCAATGTTGAGCACTCTCTCATGTGTCTGTTGGCCATCTGGATGTCTTTTTTGGAAAAATGTCTGTTCATGTCTTCTGCCCATTTCTTGATTGGATTATTTGTTCTTTGGGTGTTGAGTTTAAGAAGTTCTCTATAGATTTTGGATACTAGCCCTTTATCAGATATGTCATTTGCAAATATCTTCTCCCATTCTGTCGGTTGTCTTTTGGTTTTGTTGACTATTTCTTTTGCTGTGCAAAAGCTTTTTGTCTTGATGAAATCCCAATAGTTCATTTTTGCCCTTGCTTCCCTCACCTTTGGCAATGTTTCTAGGAAGAAGTTGCTGCAGCTAAGGTCGAAGAGGTTGCTGCCTGTGTTCTTCTTTAGGATTTTGATGGACTCCTGTCTCACATTTAGGTCTTTCAACCATTTTGAGTCTATTTTTGTGTGTGGTGTAAGGAAATGGTCCAGGTTCATTCTTCTGCATGTGGCTGTCCAATTTTCCCAACATCATTTGTTAAAGAGACTGTCTTTTTTCCACTGGACATTCTTTCCTGCTTTGTCAAAGATAATTTAGAATTAATTTTAATAAACAAATCTCTGACTCTAGAACTTTTGAAATCTGCTCCATGAGTGAATTAGCCAAATTTGTAAAATCAGCATTTTTCTGAAGTTTTATCATACAGCACTCTTAGGTATAGCAGAAGTCATCAGTGTGCTATAGTTAACAGTTATAAACTAACATGAGTACAATCCTGTGAATGCCTTTGTCGTTTAAACACATCAGAAAACGTGATTTTTGAAAGTAATGCCTTGGCCTTCTGGATAAGATTTAGAATTGGGAAACAGAAGAGGTCTGTAAACAAATTTAATGTTGATTTAATTAATATGGACCATCTATATTTTTCAAGTTATTTAATGTATTTTTTTAAAGACATATATTTATTTCAGAGAGAGAGGGAGTGCACACAGGCAAGCGTAAGCAGGGGGAGGGGCAGCAGGAGAGGAAGACAAACAGACTCCCCGCTGAGCAGGGAGTCCCATGCAGGGCTCAATCCCAGGACCTGAGCCAAAATCCAGAGTTGGCCGCCTAAGGGACTGAGCCACCCGGGTGCCCATAAATTTATTTTTTTAAATTACATGTTCCCTTCATGTGAGGGTAGGTTAAGAAATCATTTAATCCAATCTTACCTGTGTTTCTGTCCCCATTCAAGAGTCTTTACCTTTACTCTGTCCCTTTCTCTGATACCAGCTTGATATTAGGGCTAGAATCTTATGGACAAAATAGAGAATTGAAGTTCAAGGTAATTGCATTTTCACCTTGATTTTACCACTAACTTCCTCGATGAATGTGAACCAGGCATTTGAAATTTAGGCATCCTTAATATCTGGAATAGCCATTGATTTATTTTCCATGGATCTGGAAAAAAAACATTAGGGATTTTCTAGAATAGGACCCTGATTATGCAGAATCAGTTTCAGAATAAGACTCAGAATCACTGAGTAAAGGTGGGGAAACCGAGACTTAGAGGATTTAAGTAACCCAACTAAGACTACCTAGCTCTTTTTTCAGAGACAGACAGCAGAACCTGGGTTCTCTGATGCCCATCTTACCCATTTTTACAGTATTGCAGTGTCCTCCATAATGAAAGGTATTATGACTTGTTAAAACTCACTTTGAAGTGTGTGTGGGCATACAGCCTATTTCTTATAAACCACTGTTGAAGGGATGAGATCTAGTACAAGGTCTTTGTTAGTGGTACAGTAACAAGAAATTTGGGAAGGCCGACAGTGGTTAAGTGCTGGGTTTCTCTCACTACTCTCTCTGCATGACGACCTAACTAGAAATTACAATCGGACTAACCCTCAGGTTGGATGCATCCACATTTGCAAAACAATCACCCTTCTTTTGGGGTGCCTACATGGCTCAGTCGGTTAAGTGTCCACCTCTTCGTGTCATCGCAGGGTTGTGAGATCCAGCCCCAAGTCAGGCTCTGCTCTCACCATGGAGTCTGCTTGAGATTCTTTCTCTCCCTCTGCCTGTCCCCTTCTGTCTCTCTAAAATAAATTAATTAATACATCTTTAAAAACAAACAAACAAAACAAACAAAAAACCAATTGCCCTCTTTTTGTCAAACCCTTCCAAATATATATATATATGTTTCTCCTATTTATTCAAATCATAAAAAGAGATTATTCCTTTTTCTCTATTTAAAATATAAGTACCAGGGAGGAAAATAAGTTGTTCACTCATTTGTTGGTGTATTTACTTCCTTATATCCAATCTCATTCCATAAAAAACAAAAACAAACAAACAAAAAAACCAGAGGCTCAGAGAGAGGCTTTAAATTTTATTAGTCCATTATGTGTAAACATTTTTTTTATTTTTATTTAATAAGATTTTTTTTTTCCTGAATATTTGAGGAGGAGTGAGCCTGCATAGGAAGGACAAAGGGAATGGAAAGGGGGGGTATAAGGAAGGGGGCAGGAACTATATGGGTGGTAAAAGGCCCCAGAGAAACTGAAGGCAACTGCAGGCCATTCTGTCTGCTCACAATTGGGCTCAAAGATGACCCTACATTCATTGTCCATTGTTTTTCCTATTAGACTTTGAATCAATTCTGTAGTAGGTTTACAAAGAATTCTTTTAACTAAGGAAGAAAATGTGTAGGGCACATATCCAAAACATATGGATAAAATTCCTACTTTGTGCAAGGCACGATACTGAGTTCTGAGAGTAGGGAGAAAAAAGTCCTCAAAAAATAAGGAGACCTTGCTTTTTAATTTCCTCAAAAATCTTAGAAGTTACTATGAAAAGAAGTCATAAAGAAAAATAAATTATAATTAAAAGGTTAAAATGATTAATGCATAAGAGAGAAGCTCATCTAAACTCTAATCCAATGAGGAAGAGAAGAATTGGGGTAGAGGTGAACAGGAACATTTATGGACGTGGTAGAAGTTGAACTGAATTTCAAAGGATGGTGAAGATCTAAGTACACAAAATGGGAAGTATGAGGAGAGGCATATTTCAGTCAAAAGAGGGACGGGATAGTGAAACAGTATTGGGAATATAAGATGAACAGCATTCAGTTTAACTAGAACCATAGTCAAATATTTTGGCCTCAGGAGACCTTTCTGCTCTTTTTTTTTTTTTTTTCTCCAACTTTATTGAGATATACTTGGCATATAACATTGTGTAAGTTTAGGATGTACAACCTGATGATTTGATACACATATATATTGGGAAATGATTACCACCATAAGATTACACCATCACCTAGCAAAGTTACCTTTTTTTCATTGGTTTTGTGGTAAGAATATTTAAGACCTCTCTCTCAGCAACTTTCAGACATGCAATAATACACTGTTGTTAACTATTGTCACCCTGCTGTACATTAGATCCCCAGAACTGTTCATCTTATAACTTTGTATCCTTTTACCACCCTTACCCACATCCCAACACCCCACCCCCTGCCCTTGGCAACCACCAATATGCTCTGTTTCTGTGAGTTCAGCTTTTTTTAGATTACAGTGAGATCATTCAGTATTTGTCTTCCTCTGTCTGATTCATTTCACTTAGCATAATCCTCTCAAGGTTTACTGGCGTAGGTAGTCACAAATGGCAGGATTTCTTTCTTTTTTTCTTTTTAATAGCACAATAATATGTGTGTATATATAATATATATATATTTACACACACACATACATATATATCCATACATATATGTCACATTTTTTAGCATTCTTAGTTATTTAGTATCTATATAGGTTATATTTATCAATATTTGCAGTGTTAGAAAATAAAACTTATCATCCTAAAATATTTATTATTTATTTAAATAACACTAAAAGCCCATTACATTTTAATATAGTTAATATACTACTGTGAAAATAAATATATTTTTCAGAGCAAAACAATTTTTTAAACTCTATTACCTGGATTAATAGAAGTAGCATTAAT
This sequence comes from Callorhinus ursinus, assembly GCF_003265705.2. NCBI lineage: Eukaryota > Metazoa > Chordata > Mammalia > Carnivora > Otariidae > Callorhinus > Callorhinus ursinus. Next base: position 7,462,530 of record NW_027397074.1, on the reverse strand, counting down.
GGATCGTCATATTTGCTTCTGCATTCAATCTGTTGAAATATCACACACATCATGAATTTCTGGAAAACTTCATTGTACATTCGTAAAAATTTAAAAAGCACGGAACATCTTAGTATAAACATAATGACTGCACAGTAGTCCCCAGACCACACTTTAAGGCCCACTGGGTTAGAGAGAAGTGTAGAGGAAGTATTAATACATAGGCATGGTGAGAGAAATGACTGGAATGTTCAGAAAAACTCGTATCTACAAAACTTAGCAAAAGAGCATAGAAATTCCACACCTTGTTAAAAATAGGACCACTTTCCTGAACTTTAAAACCACATCAGATACCTTAGCCTAACTTTCCAACCATGCTGGAAAATATCTAGGAAGGAGAGATCATATTTATTCTTATATAAGATATGGTTTAATCTTTTATAAAATACCTCCAGGTCATGCCAGAGGGATACAAAAATTTAGTGTGATGAATTCTGAACAGCCCATTGCCAACTCAAGGTTACTTCCCCATTGCAGTTCTGACCGATCTAATTTGGAACGTTTAAAAGGGAGCACACTGAATTACTTAAAAAAACAAAAGTATGTCCAATCCAGTTCTGAGATTTGAGACTTGACCCTTGGCCACAAAGCCAAATCTCTCATTTTCTCTTAGGGTTACTTTCATTGGGCAAATCACGCATCAATAAGAGCACTCTTTACCATCTAGCTTTCAAAGGATGACTCCAACCTGGAGAGTACGATCCTTAGGCATGATCCTGAAGTAAAAACACTGAACTTTGAACTTTGACTTGAACTAACGCTTTGTTCAAAAAAAAAAAAAAAAAGTAATAATAATGGAAGGGAGAATTCAGCAAGTACGCCAGTAGGGGGAACTGTTATTCAACAAATAATAACAGGACTCGGCTTTTCCGGGGCAATAAGCACAGACCATAATCAGGTAGATTCTCCATGGTTTAACTTTGTGATGAGCCGACCGATAAAGTGTATTCCGTTGTTTTTTCTTGATGACTTTCTTGATCTAACTTAAAAAGTCACGTTTCCTCAGGATCAAAGGAAGAAGTTATTTCCAATGTAGTTAAAGGTTATGACCCTGGCTGGAGGCAATGGTATTAGAATATTAAGATCTGATGAAGACTGATAAATCCCATGTAATAATTGGCAGTTTGACAGGCTGTGATTACCTGTGCTAGTTTCTGATTGCCAGAAATCAGAAAGCTTTGTATTGATTAAAGCTTTCTAAGGCTGAGTTTCTGAAACCATGCACAAGGACCACCTACATCAAAATCTCCTGAAAAGCTTATTGAAAATGCAGATTCTAAGGTCCCACCCAGCCTACTGAACTAGAATCTCTGGGGGTTGAACACAGGAATACACACTTTTAAAAATGTTCTTCCAAGTGATTTTTATTCATGACAAAGTAGAGAAGCCATTTTTGTCTCTTTTTATCATATTTTTAGGAGCAGGGAATAGAAAGGTAGCATAAACACTGACTGGATAATATTAGTATAAAAGGAGTTTACCTCCTTAAGCCTCTTTCTAATGACCCTCCATTTGCCTAGAGACAGAGCTGGGGAGGAGAAATTGAAGACACAGACAGAGACATGGAATTCTAAGAATCAAGAACCCAAGATTTCACATTGTAATCAACAGGAGTGTCAGAAAGAGACAATCAGCCTGTCTCTGAGTCTATACCATATTATGCCTGATGGAAATCAGGAACTTAGGAACAAAGGAAGCCTCTTGCTTTTCAAGCACGTGCCACAATGAGAAGTTGAGTAATGAAATAAACACCTTCGAGGATTTAAATCTTGTGTAAAATGATTAAACAACATATTTTGGGTTTGCTTCTTGCTTTTTATAGTTTAATGTTTAATAATACTTTGTGACAGATCAGATGTGGCTTATCAGACCTATACTTTATAGCATTTTTTTAAGGCTGAATATAAAGAGGTAAGTCAATAGAGGCTAATACTTTCACTTCAAAATATTTTTAAGGTGACAAGATTTGCTTAGGAGACAAAAAATGAGAGACTGGGACTTTAAAATAAAAGGCCACAATGAAAGTTACTAATTTGTTTAAACAAGAAGCCAAAAAGAGGTAGGAGTTAGAGAGGGTAGTCTGTTCAACTAAACCAGGCACAGTATATAGACAAATACTGTATGATTTCACTTACATGTAGAATCTAAGAAGTAAAACAAGCAAACAAAACAGAACAGAAACAGACTCACAGATACAGAGAACAACCTGGTGGCTGCCAGGCAGGATGGATGAAATAGGAGAAGGGAATTGAGAACGACCCAGGGGCGCCTGGGTGGTTCAGTTCGTTAAGCCCCTGACTCTTGATTTCGGCTCAGGTTCTGGCCTCCTAGTCATGAGATGAAGTCCTTCTCAGGCTTGGGGCTCTGGCGGGGACTCGGCTTGAGAGTCTCTCCCTCTCCCCCTATCCCTCCCACTACTCGCACACTCTCCTTCTTTTCCTCTGTCTCTAAAAAAAATAAATAAAATCTTTAAAAATAATAAAAAATAAATTAAAAAAATAAACTACAGTCTTCCAGTTATAAAATAAGTAAAATGTGGGGATCTAATGTGCAACCTGGGGAATATAGTCAATAATTTCATAACAAGTTTATGTGATGACAGATGGTAACTAAACTTACAGTGCTGATCATTTCCTAAGGTATGTAAATATCAAATCACTACGCTATACACTGGAAACTAAAATAATATTGTATGCCGATTACACTTCAGTTAAAAAAAGGTCAAGGCAAACACATCTCCACCTTCAAAGCAAAAGATGAATGAATTGATTAATTAAACTTTAAATTTACCTCTGTCCTTTCTGTCTACACGCATTGTGTGAGGAATTTTTTCATACACTGTCTGTCATTATCCCCTGCATGTGTACATTTTCCTTGTAGGTTCAAATGAGGTGGAAAGTAAATGAGTGATATTCTGCTGGCAGTTAACTGATCACGAAAAGGTTTTCACTTAGGGAAAAGATTATAGGGGGAAAAAAAAATCTATGAAAGTATATTTACCTCTATGGTGGACCAAAAAAGAAATTCTGAGTGAAAAAATAGAGTTCAATTCCTAGGCTAGGGGAAATTTTTTATAATTGGAGGGAGTAGTAGAGGTGAGAAGGTAGTTCGTTGAACTAAACCAGGCATAGTACGTAACAAAATATAGAGAAGCCTACTTTTTAATGGGTCAGAAGTTCTGAAACCATGCTAAACATGATTGTCTGCTTAGGGCAAGGATACATTTATGAGCCATTAAAACAAAAATTAAGGTGTCTTCTTTAGGTTTCTCTTTGGCTATATCCCTATCCTGGGTTATTATATTTTTATTTTTTATCTCTAAATTAAACACTAAAAACACTGAAAAAGTGAGGGAACTCCCTCTCTAAGAGACAAAATTTTCAAGTTTTTGTATTCTTTAAAATATTCTTCACCCTGGTGATGTTGAGAATTGTAATGAATGTGAGTATTTCCTAGTGTAAAATCTCAGCTTATTCAATCAGTTTTGCTCTTAAAACAACAAATGTGGTTTTACCACATCAGTGTAAGTGAAGAAAAGATAATTGCCAATTTAATGCTATAAAGATGAGTATTCAACTGTAGATCATTAGGGAAGCTTTATAGAATTAACATTGAAACTAAGGACAATAAATGTTAATAATTATTACAAACATTTACTGAGCACTCTTCACATTCAAGAAACTATGCTAGGTAATTAATAAACGTTAGCTCATTTAATCCTTACAACCATCCTTTGTTATTATTTTCCTCATTTTCAGCTAGTATCCAGAGAGGCTAAATAATTTGCCCAAAGCCACACAGTCTGTATATGGATTCATACCCAATTTTGATTACACTATAGTTACCAAAACTCCCTGTTGTCATGGAGTCTCCATCTTATCAAAGTAATGGTGTGAAAATTCGTAAGTTCATAGACACTCATCTTTATGATTCTCTCTGAAGGCTTAATGAAAAGTTTTAAGCTGAATTCTGAGTTTGATAAAAAGTTCAAGGCCATGGACTTGCCTAGTGTTGTAAGCAACACAACTTCTTTTAAGGGTGCCTGAAACCATGATCAATGACTGTAAACATGATGCCTGTTACCTAGGAAGTAAAATCTTATTAATTTAAGCCTTACTGCATACATAATCATGGAGCCAACGTTTACTTTTGCACTAGCCATGAAATAATTGGAAATGAATGAATAGCATGAGTAAAATTTTAAGGAGAAATATTTAACTTACTCATTAAGATGCATATTACATTTTAGAATTTTTAAAGCATGCATTTGCATATAATTAATATGTCTGTTATAAATGAGTCACATCTTTCCTTAGCCTGAGCTCAGTAAAACCTCTGCTTAGTAATTTTGGTAGCAGTTCCATAATTTGAATTATCATGTTATAAAACCACATGTAAATTAAAATGTCCTATAAGTCCATTTTTTAACCGATTCAGATGGACTCTTTCCAATTAATATGATTATGTATTCCTGAATTGCTAGCTTCAAACCTATTTAACACTTTCTTAACAACTTTGTTGGAATGCTATTATACTATTAATTATTTGATGCTTTTCTTCCCCCCCCCCCCGTGGTAAATAAATACATTGTACAATATTTATGGCAAAACATTGTATACACATACATCATGTTATAATAATTTGATCTCCATTAAGTCATTTATAACCTATTCCTTTTAAAACATGAGCTAATGATGATAAGCAAGTCTTTCCTGGTCTGATTTATTGTTCTGTATTATACACGATTTCATATATAATTGCTTACTGTTCTACATGCTTAAAAGACTTGATATTGCTTTGTAGAGTGAATACCTAATTATTACATTTTATATGACAAAATCATGACTGAGAAGAATCGTTTTCATCACTGACCTGAACTTACAAGTGGACAATTAAGATGGAGAAATAATGGTTTTGGTAGGTTTTATGTGACCATTGTGATATGTGATGTTGGCAACTCATTTCCAAAGTAAAATTATTTAACATATCTAACCTAAGCAATTTATTAAACAAAATTTTTTTAAAGAAAGGTAACTATTGCATCAAAATATGATATACATTTTTTTTTTTTAATATTCTGTGGGGGTACCTGGGTGGCTCAGTCGTTAGGTGTCTGCCTTCGGCTCAGGTCGTGATCTCGGGGTCCTGGGATCGAGACCTGCATCAGGCTCTCTGCTCCGTGAGGGGTCTGCTTCTCTCTCTCCCACTCCCCCTGCTTGTGTTCCCTCTCGCTGTATGTCTGTCTCTGTCAAATACATAAATAAAATCTTTAAAAAATATTCTGTGGAATAAGTTTTTAGATATGTACCCCCAGAATGCACTATTTTTCATAACTAATTAAAATAATGTGTGCTCTACATCGAGAGCAGATGGCCCTTTGGACATTTCTTTATGTTTTAATTAGTTGTTTCAATATTATTTGAAAATGAATTTTGTGAGACACATGGAACGTGGATTGCTTTGGGTAAAGGCAAAATAACACCAATGTTCAGATTACTCTTAAGTTTTTCTGGAACTATATATCTGATACGTAAAATTATCTGCAATTAAATGGGGCTTCAGGAATAAGATTATATGACTTTGAAGGAAAAAAAACCCAGTATATTAATTATTAATGTCTTTTACACAGTCAAGTACATACATCTTCAAATGGGAATATTTTAACTTTGTTTCCAATAGTTAAATACACTTTTCAAAATAAAATATAGTTGGTATCTATCATGTGTGATATTTGGGATAAATGTTGCTCTACAGTTCCCTCTTTTCATTTAAGGCCAAAATGATAAAGGCATAAGCTAGAGCTGGATTTGTGTTTGACCATCAAATGTTTATTGAATGCCTACTGTGAGCTCAACATTGTGTTAGGTATGTTATATGTACAATTCATTGTTTTAAATGCCTGTCTGGTTCATTCACTTAACTGTGCTATGGATGCTAAATATGTTGAGATCATTAAAAGAGCAATTTTTTCAGATCAAGTCTAAATGCTTACATTTGTACAGAATTGGAGATAGAATTGCAGCCCTCACCATCATAGATGTGGTATTGAAATAGGGAAGCTGCCCAGAAGGCAGAGTGTACTGCATGAGAAGAAAATACGGCCAAGATGAAACCCTGAGAAACACATTAGAAAAAGAGATCCTGGAGATTACAGGGACTGTTTCTTCCTCATGCCATTTGGACCTCGTGGCTTTTCTTTTTCTTCACAATCCCAGCCAGTTGGCTTGGTTTCCCCCCTTCATGCTCTCCTGGTGAGACCACATTCAACCCTTACCTTTTAACTTCCAGTAGTGGGACAGTTCTACTGTCTCTCTCTCCAGAGTTACAACTCCTGCCAACGAAGCCCACATATCTACTTATCTACAGACCTGACTTCAGTATTTTCCTCCCCAAATCTCCTCCTCTTACTTTTACTCTACTCCTTCTTTTAGTTCCATTTAACCCAGATATTTGAGAAGTCCTAGACTCCTCCTTCTCCTTCATCATATCTAATCAGTCACTCTAAATAGTTATTATATTTAACTAATATTAGTTAAAATCTGATATTTGACACTGTTCCAGAACCTGGAACAGCAGTGTGTTAATGATCACTGCTTTCTTTAGAATAAATGATGGGATTGGAAATTTGTTACATTTCTCTTTCCATCTCAGTCTTGCTTTGACTCTTTCTCACCAGACCCTGCACCAGGATGTTCTGAAACACTGTGTAATTAAAGTCTCCTGATCCCAATATTAACAACTCCTCCTTACCATTCCCCACGCTGCTGCCAAATGAAGTTTTTGAAATGGAAACACAATCATGCACCGCCTTCAGAATGTCACAGAAAAAAGTCTAGATTCTGTGGTGTGGCGTAGAAGCCTGAAGGCGTGTAAGAGCCTGCATTATTTACTTCAAGCCTGCTATTACAACTTCACCTCTTTCCTTTACAGGTACCTTGTGATATAGTCAAAGTTCTCTAAAGGTGTCTTCCCCCACCCCTCACTGGCTTGTCACCTTGGGACTTGGCTCCATTCTTTCTGTTCTTTCTTTATGTCATTTACCTGTTGGATTCCTATTAATCTTGCAAGGGTCAATTTTATGCATCCCCTTTGTGTTACCTCTACTCAGGCCCTCAAATAGAGTGGACTTACTTCATCTTCTTTATTATGACAATTATTGCATTATGGTATAAATGATTTCTCATGTTTATCTCCCATGCTAATAAGAAATACATTGATATTCCTTAAATTTTGGTAACCTTGTCACGTGTCATGGTGTGTGACCCATAGTCAGGGATTAAGAAATGTTGAATGAAGGAATGAATGAATATGATCCAAAACCATGGGAGCCAATAAAAGTAGAGTCTTAATTTACATTTATTTGTTATTATTAAATAATAATTACAACTACATTGAGCATTTATTTTGTGTTAAGCATTGTACATATTTAGTTCTTAAAATAACCCCACAAGATCTCATTGTCTCTGTTTTACAATGAAGAACTAAGGCTAAAAGAAATTAAATACCATATCCATGTCTTATAGATAGTGAATTGTGGGGATTTGAACATCTGCTGTACTCCATAGTTGCGGTTCTAAACCATATCCTCATGTATGAACTGTGTCTCAAGGATTATGCATGATCCGTCTCTCTTATATTAATAAATGTGTTACAATAATGGCGGTTCCTAATTCAAAATAGTGTATTGGGATATGTAGTTAGACCCTTCCCCCAGAATTGCATATAACTTTTTCCTTTATTCCCTTCAGTGCTCTGACATACCATCTTCTCCGAAAGACTCTGCCCTGATGACCTTATGTGAAATAGCAACCCTGCCCCTTATTATGTCAGGCTCTATTCCCTTACTCTGCTTTATTGGTCCTCATTCCTCATAGCATTAACACCTAGTGGTTTCTTATACTTTTGTTATTGTCTTTGTGTTTTTCTGTCTCCCTCCATACTGATATAAGTTCTTGGCAAGCAGGGACTTCGCATTGTCCTCAGCCCTAGCACAGGACCTACCACACAGTGCCCACACAATATATAATTGTTGAATCAATGAAAAACTGGTCACCATACTGTATGCCAATCCATATGAGATGAAGCAAGTGTACTCTTTTAAAAAAATTATAAAAATCCAACTTTATGATACTGTAAATTGTAGAATAAATTGGTTTAAAACTCTTTGCTTTGAAATAATTATTGATTTACATGAGTTTGCACCAAAAAAAAAAAAAAACCCTACAGAGGAATCCTGTTCATCTTTCAATGTAGTGAATTTTTATTTTGCAGAGTGACTTAGACCATGCTTTCCCTATATGTAAAGATTCCCTAGGGCACTTAAAATATAATTTTACTTCTGTGCATGTTTTCAAGAGAATGTTGAAATAGAGCTCTAGCAGCAACTGCACTCTGGAACTCAATGCCTAATTCAGTAAATGTACCAACTGAATAGGCTCTCCTTAGTATTCATTCACAGTTATAAAATTGCCAGTATATTTGTAAAAGTAAATTTCACAGTTATTGTATTTGCAGCTGGTGGCTGGCAGTGTTCATGATCCTGCTTTCCTTAACAACTGTGATTAAATCACCAGAAGAGTCACATCGTGGACCCTTTGCCTTCTCTCTCATGAGTAGTGTCCTCTGAAATCATTATAACAGGAACAAATAGTAACCTCATATAAAGCTCTATACTGGTGGAGATAATGTAGAAAGATTTCTCTATGGCATTTTCTCTACCTGCTCCTTCAGGTATAATCTCAAAATGATTCTTAAAATATGTTTTGAAAAAAATGTCAAAATTTATTTTATATTTAAGTAATGGTTTATAAATGTCTCATGTTTTCTACCTGTTATTCTGGCTTTATTAAAGAAAATAAAATAACTTCATTGCCATGATGTTCTGCTCTAACATATAGGAAAATTGTCTGTCTCTTTGACATTGTCAAGTTAATGGAAAATATGTCCTTTGCTACTTTTTGCCCTTTAAATGTCAATTATTGAAAGAAAATATTTCTTTTCCATACAAAGATAAATTTTAAAATATTTATCCAATTGTTTTCACTCTTCTGCCTGTCCTCTCTAACAATATTTTTTTACAAATATGAGAAAATTCATGAGTCAGGAGCTTCTCCTAATGAAGAATAATGTTTATGAAGCAAATCATGTTCCAATGCCTTTGATTTTAGGTGTCAGTTTGATTGGTCCTGTGTTCTTTCTATGGAATGCACTATATGTGAAGTGCAAAATCATTTGTAATTACTCCGGGGCACAAAAGACAGATCAAATTATTTCACACAAACACATTATACTTTGTTATTTGACAAACATATAGTTGATATGAAAAAATGTATTTCGTTCATTTTGCTAAGAATTAAAGTAAACCGTTCATACCATGGTAAAAGCCTAATTAATCGGCATTCTTCAGTGTTAACTCAGTAGATTGTGTTTCGTAACTGGACACCTTGTAATACACACAAGGAGGAGGAGCCATTTTTTAAAAACGTGTAAATGATTGTATTGTCATTCATTCATACATTACCAAATGTTCATCAGATCTTTATCTATGTTAAGTGATATGTCCTCTGCTCTTAATAATTTAAATTCTTTTTGAAAGGCTAACAACTAAACCATCAATTAACCATAACTATAGCCATTTCATGATTTGGTTACATTTTAATAACATGACCTCAATTTGCAGACAAAACAGCCACGTGTCCTAGGTTTCCTGTGAAGGAATATACTCTCTGAAAGTGGTATTTCCCCAGCTTTTCCAGGCATTCAGGTCACCTTGAGCACACAGGTTCCAAGCCCTCCATTCTGGGGGATGCTGGGTCATGGAATCTGTACGAATATTAAGTGCCCCAGGTGATACTGATCTGGGGCAGAAACATTTACTAGCATATTGCACTTTTTCACTTTCCAGTCCTTTATATTCCTAATATTCTATTATTATCCCTGCTCTAAGAAGAACTCTTCAGTTTCTTCTGGATAATGTCCAAAGAGCTTAGCCCACCCCAGGAAGTTCTCCATGATTCAGTCCAGTCCTGAACACTGTACTGTCCTTGCCTCCATGCTTCCAAACATGCTGTTTCCTCTGCTTCAAATGCTTTCTTCCTCCTGATCTGACCAGAAAAATATCTCTTTTTCAAATTCAACTTAACTACCTCTCTTCCTGGAAGTCTTTTTCAAACCCTCACCAGCCAGCTGCATTGATTGCTTCCTTCTTGAAGTCACATTCCACATATCTATGTTCTATCACTGTTCACAGGATATGAACCCTACGATTTCATGTTTGCCTTGTCTTCTAAACTGTATAGGGTCTGTGACAGCTCCTAGCAATTGTATAGTGCCTGGAACATAGTAGACACTTAATTTAATGTTTATTGAAATGTATAAAAGTACGAAGCTTGTAGTTTAAAAAAAAATCATTGGAAGTTTTTTAAAAAACGGTATAATTCACTATAAAAGATAATCTTTAGATTCATTTCTAAATTAAAAATTATTTTTTACAATTTAAAATGTAAATGTAGTTAGTAGCTCATACCATTTGTGACTTTTTGCATTTACTAACAGTCTTTCTATGGACACGAAGTCACCCCCAATGACAGAATTTTCTGGAAATCTCATGTGTATTCCACTGTATCTCACCAATAGGGATATTCTGAGCTTGCACCAATCATATTAGAGAAAGCCTGATTTGGGGCATATAACATAATTTTAAAACATAAACCAAAATTGGTAAGGAAAGCAAAAGCTGAGAAAGTCAGTTGTAACAAACTTAGGAGAGATTTACTTTTGAAAGGGGACTTACAAGACAACTTATTAAAACATAGATCATAGAACTTATAAATTCTTAAAGATTATCTACCAAGAATATAATGGGGGGGGTGGAGAGAGAAAGAGAGTGCACAAGTGAGGGGCAGAGGGAGAGAGAGAGAATCGTAAGCAGGCTCCCATGCCCAGCACAGAGCCTGAAATGGGGCTCGATCTCAAGACCCTGAGATCATGACCTGAGCCAAAATCAAGAATCGGATGCTTAACCAACTAAGCCACCCAGGCGCCCCTAGAATGTAAATATTTATACATAGCAAGGGAAATGGATCCAAGTCAGATTCTAAAACATTGAACATGCAAAATGAAAATACGATTTCTTTTTCTAGCAAGGCACTGAATCAAGATTTTACTTTGCTCAAGAGTAGAACTTCTTCCTGAGGAACTAGAGATGTTTTATCAGATTATGTTTAGCTGTTTCTAGGGGAGTATTTCAAATGCAAAACATTGGAAAATATTTAAAAGATAAGTATAAACATTTACCAAATTAACCAGCACTGTTTTCCCAGTTTAGAAAGTTAAACCATTCCTGATGAGGTGTTTTGAGCCTTGTAATAGTTAATTTGGGCAAGAGAAAGCAATAGAATTTTTACTAACTTGAAATTTTTCCCTGAGAGATCAAAGAAAAAAATATGACTCTTTTATTAGTCGTTGTGGAAGAAGATTTGAAAAACGCTTATTACTTTGTAGAAACAAATTACATATAAATTTTGCTCATTTGTTATAAATAAGTGGTATTTATTGCCTTCCTGCTTTTATCCAAGGCATTCTACCTTTATATTAATACCTAAGGTTTTTTAATTGTATAATTGAACCTAGATGAAGAATTGGGGGGAAACATTTCCATTTGATTGATTCTAAGATTTGACTTAGTTGTGATTTGCATTTATTTTAAACTCTATTACAAAATACAAAATATATTTTCTGTGAATCTCAGGGCATGTGTGTGAATATGTATGCATTGATGGAAGAGAGGGGTGGTTGAAAGGAGATTTTTAGAAGCAAACCTCAAGGCTTTGAGATCTATAATTTATAGCATTAACTTATCTTTAAAAGCTCTATAAGTAGCATGCCTACCTCTATAAAGATCATTATTTCAATTGATAACAAGAAAATGAAGTTTTTTATTAAAATTATGAACACTTTCTTACTGTATATATTAAAGGATTTAGAAAGAAGTTGATGAGAGAGAATGTTCTTGATCAGAGAAAAATTCTGAATTGAAAAGCACAAATACTCTAAGATTTATGGAGATAGTAACCTCATTCAAAGCCCATGTTTATATTCATAGTCATTTTTATACAGACTCCACCAAGTCATTTCTTCTTCAGTCAGGTATTTTATTTGCTCACAGTATTAGACTCTTTTAAAGTGCACATCATACTGAGGCTTTTTATGATACTAACTTACACCTACCCACCCTTGGAAAGTTGCTTGGTTTACATTTTTAAGTCTAATTGTTTTCTGTTTAAAGCTGAAGAAAAAACACGTCTGCTCTTGGAAAGTTGGCTACATATATTCCATTAACGGTATGGAAGTGCTAGGATCAAATTACTCTACCACAAACAATCCCCTGACTCTCCATCTCTTTGGGGCTCTAAATTCAAAGTTTAATGGCTAGACATATAGAAGGTTCTCTTTCTGGGCGGGGAGTGATGGGGGTCATTTTTCCCTATTTTCTCTTTGGGTAACACTCTAGTGCAGTTATCTATGTATATTTTCTAGCAGAAAATTGGATTATAATATGTTTTCAATAAATGCTTGTTAATTCATTCCAGAAATAATTAATTGCCAAAGTTCACAAAGCGTTCAGTGATGAAATTGCTTCTTTGAATCTGATGTTGTTCTTAGTGCTTTCAATATCAGCTTATTTTCTTTCTCCGTTGATTGGGTTTCAAACACACACCAATGTGAATTGTGTTAAAGAAGTGAAATTATTTGATCTACTTCTGAATATTGTTTGTAATTAATTTCTCGCCATATATCCTTTCTTCTAATTTTAAGATATAAGCACAGTTATTTTATGTCAAAATCAGAAAACTAAAGTCTTAACATGTTAATTTAATTTAAAGGAAAAAAGCTCTAAGATTCTCTGTGTGTCCAGCAAGCTTCCCAGAGTTCACAGTCAGCTATTATTAATTCCTGTCAATTGTGGTAACGTAGAGATGATTCCATGAACTGCAGGAATGTAAGAGTTGATATACTTCCTGTCTCAGAGACTATAGTGTCTTATTCCTGTAACATAAATTAATTACAGATTCATCTCACTATACAAATTAAAGCATTCCTATGAAAGTTTTTGTAAGCCAAAATGGCATAAAACAGAGTATCCTTAGCTTTCTGAAAACTGTCTATACCACATTACTTTTTTTTAATTGAAGTATAGTTGACATACAATATTATATTAGTTTTAGGTGTACAACATAATGATTTGGCAATTATATACATTATGAAATTCTTACCACCATAACTATAGTTACCATTGGTCACCATATAAAGTTTTTACAATATTAGTGACTATATTCCATATGTTGCACTTTTCATCCCAGTGACTTATTTATTTTATAACAGGAGGTTTGTACCTCCTAATCCCTTTCACCTATTTTGCCAATCCTCTCAATTCTCCCTTTGGTAACCGCCATTTGTTCTTTGTATTTATGAATCTGTTTGTTTTTTGTTTATTCATTTATTTTGGTTTTTTTAGATTCCACATATGAGTGAAATCATACAGTGTTCTGCCTTTTTCTGTTTGACTTATTTTGCTTAGTATAATACCTTCTAGGTCTATCCATGTTGTTGCAAATGGCAAGCCTTCTTTTTTTTAATGAATAAGTAATATTCCATTGTGAATATATAGCACATCTTCGTTATCCATTCACCTATGGAGGGACACTTAGGTTGCCTCCAGATCTTGGCTATTGTAGACAGTGCTGTGATAAATATAGGGGATGCCACCTTTTCATACAAGTGAAAATCCTCTTTGTATTTTTTTTGGTTAGCAAAAACAGTTACTACTGTAGGTCTTTCATAAAAGCAAAAGGTATAACACAAACTTTTGGAAAGCGGAGGATACCTGCACATCATTCTCCTTCCTAACAGATTCTAGATTCCTATGGCTCCCTCTTTGTTAATTGGTAGTAATTCTGGCATCTATGGTATGACCCATGAGGCTGTATAAGTAGCGTTTTACTCCAGCTTCACTTTCTGCTGCTCTACCAATAGACCCAATGCTCTTTCCAAACCCAATTTCCCAAATATACTATATTTTCCCCCTAACATCATGTCTTTGCAAATGCTGTTGCTTCTATCTAGAATGTTTTTTCCTCTCCTCTTTGTTTAGCAAATTCTTATTTATCTTTTCCCATTTAGCTCACAAATTTCCTTCTCTTTAAAGACTCTTTACATCCCTCAGAGAGAACCAGTTTATCTCTCCTCCTGTGACTTTGTAAAATGAGTTTATTCAGTGTTTTAGATGGTTAAATATACCTTAGCTTAGTTGTTTGTGTCTTATTTTGTTCTAATTTAGAATTTTTAAAGAGCCCTCCTCTACCTCCAGAAGCACTATAGTTTATCAGACATTGTTTATTTCTCCACTTGCAAAATATACTTGAAAACTTACAGGGAAAAAGAAATAGACCTAATTATTAAGTAGAAATATAGAATTCTGAGTAAATGAAAAGTCATTTATATATAATTGAAAAGTTAAAATGAAAGTCACATAGATACATATATTTAGCTTCTCTGAGCTATCAAGAAGCCAAGAGAAAAATGGAATTAACTTTATTTCATTGTCAAATCCTGATCTTGGAATTTAGCATATATATGTCAATAAGATTAACTAGGAAAATAATGAGATAAAATTTTTAGCAACTACATCTATTGCTCAAGTAAGCTTGAAAAAATGTTAGAAAAACCCAAAATCTCAGAGGACTCATTTATTTATTTATTTGAGAGAGAGAACACATGCAAGCAAGAGAAGGGGAAGAGAGAGAGGGAGAGAGAAAATCTCAGGCAGACTCCAAATATGGGGTTCGATCTCACGACCCTGAGATCATGACCTGAGCTGAAATCAAGAGTTGGATGCTTAACCAATTGAGCCACCCAGATGCCCCAGGAATGATGATTTCTTAACACTTGGGTGCATTTCCTTAATTACTGCTTAGTGGCTGAACTCTTTGGCTGAACCCTGCTCATAGCAATATAGAAATAATACTAAACTCTGCTTAGGCTTTTTCTCTAACACACCATGTGGCCTAAGGCCCAGCAATTACTGACATTACTTTTAATTATGGCTTTAAGTAATTACTTTTAGTTACCTTATGTATATGCATATATATGTGTATATATGCATATAAATACATTTGTGTGTACCTGTGTATATACATAATACGTATGTGTGTATATGAAACTCCCATTTAGAAATTGGCCCTAGAGATATTTATAAGTTCTATAAATTGTACAACACCACTTTATCTGACCAAAAAATAACACCATTCTTAGCTTGGATACAATCCAGCCGCCTTTATAAATTACGGAGGAGAAGTATCAAATTTGGAGAACGTGTAAGCTAAAATTTTTGTATCATTAGGAATATTAAAGAAAAAGACAAGAAAGTGTGCTTCAAGGATAAATAAAATTGTACATAAACAATGTTGGAAGGAAGATTCTTCTCCACCCTCAGGGATGGTAACTATTGAAGTAGAGATGTGGCTAAAATTACTCTGTGGTGATAAAAATGAAGTCGACATCACTATCTAAGTCCTTAAGGATGTTGATGGTGATGAAAAAGTAGTTTCAAACTCCAAAGTCAGTGGGAGGTTCAGCTGTCATCTTCAAGACTATAAATAGACAAAAGCAGTGAAACCTAAGAGAAAATGAAGAGTGACAATCAGCTACATCAGATGCCAAAGGAGAACTTCTCTAGCGGGGACAGAATCAGCTAGCTACTTCAGGGACCTGTAAAAAGAGACACGGTGGTGAGGGGGGTTCCCACAATTACATCAGAGAGAACTCTCAGCCAGTAACCACGACACCATGATGCCCTTGCTCCCCACCCTAGAGCTTAAAAGCCAGAGCTTCAAACGAATACAGCCTCCGACTTGCCTGTGTCCAGAATTTCTGCCTTATTTGTAAATATTAGTCACTATTTGAGTTATAGTTCATACTGAAAAGTAGAAAAATGGGTACTTGTTTTCTTTTAGATGTTTTAGAATTGATTTAGCTGATGTTTTAATACATATTGTGAGTTTTATCTCATTGGCTTACATTTCCTTCCATTGGGAAGCCAGTACCTACTTAGAAGCATATAAAAGATATAGTCTTGAATAAGTTAATCACTATTCCTTTTTTTCTATAGTTTTTTAAATTAGATTTTAAATCACAAATCTATTCTCTTATTTTAAAAATGGGTTTATTTATTTGATTTCCCCTTCTAAATTGTAGTGGCAGTCTTTGGAAGTAGATATTCCCTTCTGTTTTGTGTCTTTAAATGTGAGAACACATAGTACACTTGCTGTGTATTTTCTGTTTCCTAATAACAACCACATCTCCACATTTTTGTTATGTAATCCCATTTCTATGTTAGTAGTAGCTAACTACAGTCATAAAAATCTTTTCATACTTGTATATTATGCCATTATGGTTCATGTCTTTTCCTCCTCCTCCTCCTTTATTTCCTTTCTTCTTTCTTTCCTTTTATAAATATTAAGATCTTGCTGCTATAAGCAAAGAACACTCTCAGATATTGAATACATAAAGTTAGGTAAGGCATGGTTTTCTGTCCTTCAGAGTATCTTCTTTGATTTATATGATCTCGTAGATGAAGTATGCAAGGCTTAGAGAATCCCCTAATAAGGGGTTAGGTATTGAATTTTGTATGTGACTCATTCTTTCCACACCAGACTGATTGCATTCACTTTCTTCTTCACTAATTTGCCAGAAGTAAAATCAACAGGCCAAATAACCTGTTCCTTAAATTAGAGGAGATTTATTGCTTATAACTCTTAGGACACTTGTTACAACCAGAAGCCCATTTATCAGCAAAGACAGCATCCCAGATGCTTGTGCTCTGTATGATCAGCCTGGCATCTAAATTATAGTAAAATCCTAGGAAGGGCATTCTAAGCAGAGGAAACAGTACACATGAAGGCATGGAGGTGAGCAATAATAAATTATTGAGCACTTAGTAAGCCATAGGCAGTGCTCTAAGCACTGAACATATATTACCCAGTTAATCATCTAAACAACCTGATAAGACACAGGCACAGGGAGGCTAAGTGACCTATCCAAGTTCATACAGCTAGTAAGTGGCATGGTCACACTTTGAACTAAGCACCTGACCACCGCTTAATATTGCTTCTGATCTTGGGAGTAGAATGAGAGAAATGAGGCAGGAAGAATTCTAGATAGCTCCCAAATATATTTGGTTTGAGTGACATAGTGTCATTAATGAAGATAGGAAGAATAGGAAGAAGGAGTTTGGGGTTTGCAATGCTGAGCATGTGGTTCCTATGGAATATTCAATTGGGAGCAGCCAATAGCCACTGAGAAATAAATATTTGAAACTCAGGGCTGGTAAGCCTAGGGATAAGACTGTGGGAGCCACCAGCATATGTAACTGGATGGGGGGCTACAGTGGAGATTATTCAGAAAAGGAAGAGAATGCATGCAGGGATGAAGCCTTGAGGACCATTACCATACAAAGGGTAAATAAAGGAAGAGAATCACAGAAAGAAAATAAGTAGTTTGAAAAGTAGGAGAAAAACAAAGGAACTGCGCATAGAATTGAAGACCTTTTTGTCTTACAGTACATTCTTTCTCCTGGAACTTTTGTAAATGATGATTATTAAAAATGGCTTTATTATTTTGTATATACTATGAATTCAGTGTTAACCACATATTACAGAGAAGCATATTGACTTATAAATTTATGATCACATAACAGTGTCAGAGGGCACAGAACTTACCTTTAACCGTTATATCTGTCCCTGGGGAAAAAAAAATATTTTCTCCCATTCTTCAGATCTCCTTGTATTATTGCTCGTTTTCATAGAATTTTAGAAGTCTTAGCCTAATTTCATGTTCCATATTTTGTCAAGTTTCCTTCCCTCATCTTTCTTCATCATCTGAAAATTACTTCCTATTTTATCTGCAGCTTCTAGCATCTTTTGCTCATCTGGAAAAATCATAGTTCTCCATGTGTAGACTTCATCTTTCTCCTTTCCTTAGAGTCAGACAATGGTTATGTCATTGGCTGAAAACTCAGCAAAACATAGTCAACATTTAGCCACTGGCTTAATTCTGAATTCTTCTATACTTCTTTGAATCAGCCATTCCATTTATTATAAACCTCAAATGAAGTGGATTCTAGAAATGTCATTAAAAAGAAAGCTAGAATGCCATTTGCAAATCACACAGGGATATATATTTATGTTCAGCACTCAAGTGTTTTGAAATTTTAAAAATGAATAGACAATGATTTGGTGCTGCTTCACATATTTGAAACTTAAGAATTTGACCGTGTTAATTCAGCTATCTTTTTTGTACCAGATCCCCAAATCCCTAGCTCCCAGTTTCCATATCAAACACCTTATTGGCTAATGAGTATGAGTGACTAATAGGTAGACTTCACTGGGCAGCACTGATAAAGAAGAGGATACTTAAACATCTTTAAATCCATAGTAATTAGTCTTAAATATCTCAAGTTGTTCAGCTAATTCCACAATTTATTCAGAGCTAATTACCACATAATTTCTTGTGTCCATTCACACACATACACGCACATTTGCTTTTGGTAGTAATATATAGAAAGGTGGCAAAAACAGTTTTTGACCAAAAATATCTGTCATTTGGGGTGGAGCTGGGGTGCCTGGATGGCACAGTCCGTTGAGCGTCCCACTCTTCATTCCAGCTCAGGTCCTGATCTCGGGGTTGTGAGATCAAGCCCCGCGTTGGGCTCCACACTGCGGTAAGTCTGCTTAAAACTCTCTCTTCTTCTTCTCCTCTCCACCCTCTCTCTGAAATAAATAAATAATCTTTAAAAAAAAATGTCAGTGGGATTTTAAAGATATAGCATCAAATTTTTAGAAGTAACATAAATAGTGAAACCTATGGCCTTAGTTTTACTTTCTCCTCCATTGTTCTGTATGATGTTTCTATACTACTATGATGTTTCACAGATTGTGACAGATGTACTATGGAGTTAATATAGTTTAAGATTTGGAGACCCCCTACTTCCATGGGCCCGGAGTAAAGGAGCCTACCAATGTGTTCACATGTTCATATGTTTATCTGTTTGTTTGAAGCTCTATTTATTTTTTTGAGAGAGAGAGAGAGAGAGAGGGAGGGAGAGAGAGACCACGTGAGCGGGGGAAGGGGTAGAGGGAGAGAAAGAGAAAGAAGCAGACTCCCACTTAGTGTGGAGCCCAACCCAGGGCTTGATCCCAGGACCCTGAAATCATGACCTGAGCTGAAATCAAGAGTCAGACATTCAACCAACTGAGCCATGCCGGAGCCCCATCATGTTTGTATGTTTTTGTAAAGTTTGCAAAGTAACTTTAATGACAATTAGTTAAGATGTTCTCTCTCCTGTCACATTTTCCCTCAAATCAGCTGGCAAGGGAGTGACCATGGGATTTGGGGGATCTGGCTAAGGGGACTTGAAGTTGGGAAAACTGTATATCAGGACACAGCTTTTCTCCAGGATCCAGTCTCTAAAATACTTAAATATGTTGTGTGTTATCTCCAACACTTTTTCTGTACTCTTCCCCTGAGTGTTTAACTTCATGGATCCTAGCACTTGTTTCTGCTGGTTGCCTGGGAGAACTGCCAACGGGGATCCAATTGAGATACAGCTTTTGGTATCATTAACATATTATTTAATTAAAGAATACATCTGTCCCGGGTAATAGGAAAGCTTGCATACTTCACGCAAGCAACTGACCAAAGAGGTCTCTTGGTTTTCTTTCTGTGAGATTTACCAGTTTTCTTGTAGTTTCCTGGTATTCTTAAGAGTTCAATAACACTGGCATCTGAAATAGTTCTACCCATGTCAATGGCTGCCATTGTTTTTTATTTGTTTTGATGAGCTTGACACTGTGATTATGATCCAAGGTAAGTTAAATATTTGAATGGAGTCAAATTAACTGTTCCACTGTTGCCCCAGATTATTTGCTTACACTGGCACACTCTTAATTCCTACAATGGTTCAGTTTGATAACAAATAATTTTATTGTAAAATAATGATATTTTAAAATCTGTATGATACAGAGTCATGAGCTAAACATGGCCATACAGTGCACTGGAAAAGGTTATTTTACTAGCCAGCATTCTGAAAGTTTTCATATTCCTTTTTAAAATACAGCATGATAAGTCCCAGCCCAAGTGAGTATAATTTATTCAGAGTATGAAAAACTCTCTAAGAAAGCTAAACATCATTTTGGAGCAAGCAGTATAGCTTTTTGCATTCATATTTAGGGGAAAATGGGAATTTAGAGAAGACTACAAATAACAACTATAAAGTTGTCTGAAAGGAAATGAAGAGGTAAATATTATTTTACTAATTTCCATGATTTCTCCTAGGTTTTACACTTCCTATAAGGTTTCCAAAACACATATATGTACATGTGGTAAATTTGGTTAGATCATTTCATTGAAATTTAGCTTTCCTTATTGCTGGGATGTAAAAGAAATTATTTCATTGGATCAGCTTTATTTCCATCTGTTCCTTATGTGCTGAGAAAATAGAAAACTAGCAAAATCTAACAGAAGAGTACATATCCTCTGGCAATAACATATTTTTCTGTCAAAGAATTGCTTGTTTCCTGAAAGAATAAAATTTGACTAAATGTCAGAAAAATTCTTTTTCCTTAAAACAACTTACTTTTTGTTTGACAAGAACTTATTGTTTAATTTCCTGTATTGTGAATAGGAGCACTCTTACTTCAATAAAAGTATATTTCATTTGAGTCTGGCTCTGTCTATATGACACAAAACAAAATTGGTGAACTCATGCAATATACTGTCTCTATATCATTGTACACCAAAATAACCAAAGTGCTTGCTTGAACATTTCTAACAGGTTATTTTGTTCTGCCACTTCCAGGAAAGGAAAACAAAACAAAACAAAACAAAACATCAGCTTCATTATTATTTCTTAACAATGATGAGATAATAATAATATTAGGTGGCATCTATTTCTAAACTTCTGAGCAGATATTATCAGTACTATAAAAAGGAAAAGAGTATTTTTTTTCTTTTGAAAGCATCCTATCACACACTTGTATTCACTACACTTAGTGTATTGAGCCACCTATAAGATTGTTTTGCAAATTGTAAACATATTAGGAAGAACATTGCCAAATTATATTATGTAGTATGTGTTGATCTGAATTTTTGAAGTTGCATATTAAATATAGGATGACTTTTTTCCTTCAAATCACTAGCAGAACAGGATTAAAATTGATATAATCCATGCCCTTTGGATTTATGGATATTATAAGGTGGTCTCCTTTAGATTTCATCAAAATATAAATGGTGGAATGACTAGAGTTAGAAGTGTACTTCCTATAATGCTGCTGAATCTTAGCTAATCTATGCACACTCCTGCGTAATGCATCTTGTGACAGATGCCAGGATTAGCAAGATGGCTGCTTGGCTTTAGGTTTGCCATCTGTTGTGAAGCTAATTGGTCTTACTGTTTTAATCAATGAACCAAAAGAATTCTAGAATTTTCTGGGAGTCACAGGACTTAGAGAAAACTCATCCTGACTATATATTTATTTATCCATCCAGCAATTATTTATTGAGTTCCTACTCTGTATTTGTCTGCGTTTGTGTGCTGAGGATACAGTGACAAACCAAAGAGTCAAAGTTCATCCTCTCACACAGCTCAAATTCTATGGAGAAGAGATACAATAAAAAATAAATATGTGATATAATTAATGTGGTTAAGTGTTGTAAAGGGAAATAGAGTTGAATGAATGGATGAAGAGTGACAATAGTTGTGGAATGAAGTTATAATCTTAGATAGGGTGGTCAGGAAGGTCTTTGCAGAGATGACATTTGCATAGATAGTCAAATGAAGGGGAGGGAAAGCCAGACCTTTTAGAGTAGATGTATGTTTGCAGAGCAAGTGTGAAGGATCTAAGGAGAGACTTTGTGCAATGTGTTTGTTCAAGGATTAGCAAAGGGATCAGAGAGGCTGGGGTGGAATAGAGGATAGGAAGAAGCATATGGATTACATCAGAGAAGAAACCAGGCACCTGCTAAAAGACCTTGTAGGGATGAACTCTGGATTTGTATCTAAAGGTGATAGGAAAACATCAAAAGAGAGTTTTGAGCAGAGGAATGAGAAAATCTGCTGTGTGTTTTTAGGAGATCCCTGACAGGTATGAGGATTATGCACTAGAGGCTAGACTTGAGAGGCAGCATGAAGGCCACACGGGAGCACTGGTAGCCATCTCATTTAGACATGGCAGTGTTTTGGACTTGAGTGGCTGCAACAGAATTTGGTGGAAATGGAGATTAATTCAAGAGTTTCACTAAATTATGTGCACAACTAACACAAGAGCAAAGGGATTCATTTAAAATAAGCTGAGAAGGAATATTGGCTCTTCCACTCTAGAAAATGGATCTTAGAACCCAAACACTTTTAGAAGGCCCTCTCAAGTTCAATAAAAATTTAAACTGTAGCTCTACTTTCATTGAAGGGTTGAGTGAGAACAGTAAAGAAACCTCTAATTTCTGAGCTGTTTTGGCAAGTGAACAAATTAATAAACACATTTTCTCCTATATGTCTCAATAATACCTTTTCCCTTTGGTAACTGTGTAGACAATTTAATGATATAATAGATTGAAGCACTGATAATAATAGCTAACAGTAATTCTCAACACAGACTACGTGGTAGAATCATCTGGGGAGATATGGTTTAAAATACTGATGCCCAGCTCCTCCCCAGATCAATTAAATTAAAATTTCTAGGATTGGGACCCTGAGCATCAGTGTTTTTTCAAAACTCCCAGGTTGTTCTAGTGTTCAGAGTTCAGAACCTCTTCTTACCTACATGTCATTTAAAGCACACAAAAATTTTATGAGGAAGGTCCTCTTACTTTGACTATATAGTAGATTAGGTTTATAAAAGCTAAATGCCCAGCTGGCAGATATGGAAACATAGGATTTTTTCTTTTCAAACATTTTTATTATATGACATTTGTTAGATACAAAACAATATATAGTAAATGTAAGTTATTAAGCATAATATTAAAATAGGCAGCAAACCCGTTACCTATTTAAATAACTAGAAAATTACTTTATTTATTTGACAGAGAGAGAGAGATAGCAAGAGCAGGAACACAAGCAGGGGGAATGGGAGAGGGAGAAGCAGCCTCACCGTGGAGCAGGGAGCCCCATGCGGGGCTTGATCCCAGGACCCCGGGATCATGACCTGAGCCGAAGGCAGACACTTAATGACTGAGCCACCCAGGCGCCCCTGGATGCATTACTCTTTTTTGGGGGGGGGTTTCCTTTTTTTTAATTTTAAGTTCAATTAATTAACAATATAGTGTATTTTTAGTTTTAGAGTTCAGTGATTCATCAGTTGCATACAACCACCCGTGCTCATTCCATCACGTGCCCTCCTTCATGCCCACCACCCAGTCACCCCATCCCCCCCCACCTCCCCTCCAGCAAGCCTGTTTCTTTCCTATGCTTAAGAAGTCTCCTATGGTTTGTCTCCCTCTCTAGTTTCACCTTGTTTTATTCCTCCCAGGTTTTTGGGGTTTTTTTTAACTAACCAGAATCATGCTGTATGTATTGTTCATGTGCTTTTTGGAGATGTTCTCAGCCTAGCACACTCCTTTTATCCATTCTGTATTCCACAGAAATAGATGTTTGGGTTGCTTCATTCTGCTGTTATAATTATTCCCACTTTTGTGCACAAACTTGGGTACAGGGGCTGAAATTTGAGGGGAACAGTGTCAATTTGAGCCCTTGGCAATCTGAGGTGAAGGCGTGTTGACTTGGCATTTAGCAGGTGGCAGGCTGTGCATGCTGACTCGGACAGGAGAGCGGCTGGACCGTGAATTTGGGACCCACAGGCTGATGGTATCGTGTGTGACAGGGACGTGGCTGGTTTTGCTTTTAATTTTTGTTTTTCTGGGAAACTTGATCACTCCCTCTATTCTAAACGAAAGCCTTGCTAGATAAGAGTATTCTTGGCTGTAGATTTTTTCCTTTTAGAAGTTGGAATCTATCGTGCCACTTTCTTCTGGCCTGCAGAGTTTCTGCTGAAAAACCCACTGATAGTTGTATGGGGTTTCCTTTGTATGTACCTGTTTTCCTTTCTCTTGCTGCTTTTAAAATTCTCTCTTTCTCACTACTTTTGGCCGTCTTATTTACTTTGTGTCTTGGTGCAGACCTCTTTGGGTTGGTTTTGTTGGGGGCTCTCTGTGCCTCCTGGATCTGGATTTCTCTTTCCTTCCCCAGATTCAGGAAGTTTTCAGCTATTATTTCTTCAGACAAATCTTCTGCCCCCTTTCCTTGCTCTTCTCCTTCTGGGATCCCTATCATGCGACTGTTAGGCCTGACAGCGTTGCTCAGTTCCCTGGGTCTATTTTCATTCTGTGTATTTTTCCCCCCTCTCATCTGCTTGGCTTGATTGCTTTCCGTGACTCTGTCCTCCAGGTGGCTGGTCCTTTCTTCTACTTCCTCTTGCTTGCTATTTATTCCAGATGGTCTATTTTTATTTCCATTTAGTAAATCCAATAGCTCTAACTGGTTCTTTTTTACATCTCCTAGCTCTTGGTGGAGGGTCTCAAGGAAGTCCTGCAGTCCTTCCTCAATTCCAGCGAGAATCTTTATGAGTGTTACTTTAAATTCGCTATCAGACATATTACTTATCTCCATTTCGCTTAGGTCTTCTGCTCTGATTTTGTCCTGTTCTTTGATTTGGGACACATTCCTCTGTCTCCTCATTCTGTCTCTTGCGTTGTCTGTTTTTCTGTGTTAGGAAAGTCAGCTACGTCTCCTGCACTTGAAAGTAGTGGCTCTATGAAGAAGAGGTCCTGCAGTGCAATGTCTGTTCCCCAGAACCTGGTGCTTCAGGGGGTGTCTCCTATGTGTGTTGCTCCAGGGGGTGTCCTACCGTTGTGGCTGGGATGTGTTTGCCTTCAGTCCCGTTGTCTGCGATGGCTCCCTGCCTGTTGTGGGCAGTCTGGTGCCCATGGTGTTAGTGGGCTGCTCCGGGGCTGCCTTGGGCTTGAGTCGAGTCAGACCAGGCGTTTGCCAGAGATGCAGTAGCACCAAACTGCAGGCACTGTCCCTGTGTCGTCCCCGGAGAAGCTTTTGTTGGTGGGTGGGGCCTGCAGTCAGACCAGCTGCCTGCCTCAGCCCACTACTGGGGTCACAGTCAGACAGGCCTGTGGTTATCTTCCCCTCTCCCTGGGTCAGGACTCACTCTGGAGTGGTGCTGACCCTTGTCTGGGCTGCGCGCACACTGCCAGGCTTGTGGCACCGCTTTGACGGGATCTTGCCAAGAGCGACCAGAGGGGGTGGATCTGCTTCGCTGTGGCCTCTTGTCTATGCCGGGCTGCGGAGAGTCTGTTCTGCCAGTTTTCGGGCTGCTTTTTGGGTTATTTATGCCGACGTGGGTGCTCTCTAGGCGGCTACGCGGCAAGAGGTCAGCCCAGGGACGTCCTGCTCCGCCATCGTCCCAGCAGCCTCCCTGGATGCATTATTCTTAATGACTATATATGTTCCTTCTATCACATCAAGTTTGGGATTCTTTCTGTGTCTGGGGATCAATTGCTTGGCCATTATTCAAAGAGCACAAGAATTAAGAAATAGTTTTATCAATTTAAATGTGTATAATCAACCCAAAATACCTTCACTCTTTCTCAACACTTTCCTGCACAACACCTATTAAGCTGCAATTCTTGTGGCATTTTTTCTTCTTAATATTTGTTGGTGTTCATTTTGTCCCAATTTCAGCTATATGAAAATTTTGAGAATTATCATATAAATATCATGGTGAGATGTTTTGTTTTCTTTTCTAAATGTGAAATCTTTTCCTGCTGGGAAAGCATCACTTAGTTGTAAATGATACCGTAGAAGTAGAAGTCAGAGGTTGCCTAGAGAAGCCAGCTTTCCAGAAGAAAAAGCCCTAATTTGTAGTGTTTGCCAATACCCATGGTATAAATATGCCCACCATGACCAAATTCAAGCTTCCAACATGTCATCACTGAAAGAGATAATGGTGTGCAATAACAGACGATTATGAAGTATTTCCAACATACGATGCAATAGACACAAATATCCTCAATAGTATAAGGGTAAAATGTTGTAAAGTAAGTAGATTGTGATGAATTTGAATATTTATCTTTGTTTTCAATATATTTTGTTTAATTTTAAGTTTATATTATTTACTTTTTACTAATGGTTGCATTTAACTCTATCTCTCAAAATTCCTAAAAATAAAAAGATTGCTTCTCACAAGCCAATATGAGCTGGCTTCAGCACACCACTTTCTCTGACCCTGTTTGACTCTGAAGGCTCCAGAGAATGTGTGACAAAGCTTATAGGAACACCAACCACTGTGCCACAAGTAGGATTACTACCAATGTAGGAATAATTAAATCTGAATCTTATGGACTTTTAAGGAGATAAACAAATTTCTGAATCTCCAATTTGGGTAAAAGAGTACATATTTCCTTAACATAAGTTTAAAAAGGTAATTTTTTTCCTTCAGAAGAGTGATTTGTACATAAAATTGTAAGTATGTTTAAGTAAGTTGAATTTAAAAGTTCTAAAGTATGGCCCTGGCAGTCAAGTGCATTGGAGCTGTATCTTGAGTGTTTTGGCATATTTATATTATGAATTAAATAGGATTTGGTCAACTGATTTGGAAACTCAACTGCCATTTTTAAAATGTGCTTTGAGTGAATATTCTGGGTGCTTTTAACTGAGAGATAGATACTTGAAACAAAATCACTTCATAAGTTGACCATTTTTGTTAGTTGTTATTGATTACATTTTCTAATTTTTTATCATAGTCAGTAGAAATGATACCAAGGAGGTGATAAACATCCGTGAAGACATAGCTTGTCATGCCAAAGTGAAGATCATTATACTCTTAAGTGGTAAAAGCCAAGTAATAGATTGGGTGTATGCATGAATATGTCATTCATGATATAAAACACAGAATTTATAAATATTTTTTCTCATTCAGAGAATGGGTTTCCTGGATCATTTTCCATAGATTTAGGTCATAAGATCATAAGATTTTTATTTTATGTGGTGTTTTTGCTTTTGGTGTCAGATTCAAAAAATTACCACCAAGACCTATGTCAGAGAACTTACTGCCTGTTTTCCTGTGGAACTTTTATGGTTTCAGGTCTTACACTCAAGTCTTTAATTCATTTTGAGTTAATTTTTGTGTTTGGTGTAAGGTAGTGGTCCAGTTTGTTTGTTTGTTTCTTTCTTCTTTTTTTTTTTGCATGTGGCTGTCCAGTTTTCCCAACACCATTTATTGAAGAGACTGCCCTTTCCCCATTATAGATTCTTGGCTTTTTTCTCATATGTATTTCTTGGCCATATATAAATGTGGGTATGTGGGTATATTTCTGAGATCTCTGTTCTGGGCCATTGATCTGTGTGCCTATTTTTATACAATACCACACTGTTTTAATTACCATAGTGTTGTAATATAATTTGAAATCAGGGAGTATGATGCCTCTAGCTTCGTTCTTCTTTCTCAAAATTGCTTTGCCTATTTGGGGTCTTTTGTGGTTCTATACAAATTTTAAGATTGTTCTATTTCTGCATATGTTTATATTTATGTATTTATATTACTTTAAAATAGGGAGCTTTACCTATTTAACTCAACGGATTGATTCATTTATGTTAACTACACTGTATATCTTTCTTGAATAGTTTACATTGGCCTGACAAGTTTTGAGGGCAAGACAAGCGCTATAAATTCCAGGTAGAACAACTAAATGGGAGCTTAAAGATAATTTCAAGTATACCAGGTGCTAATTTATATAGAAAATGAAATAGATTCTGAAACATAATAGGGGTAGATGTGCTCACAGAAATGCAGGAAATAAAAGATCATTCTTAAGTCTATTTGCTGAGTGAGAATGAGCTTCTAAGTTAACTCCATTTGTCATAGAGATTAATAAGTAATTTTATTCTCAACTTCACTTTGAAAAGTTAGTTCTAACTGAAACCTAACAATCTGAGTTGAAACAAATCATTTTTTTTCTTTAGTTTAAAACATAGGACGATTGAAAAATCTTTCAAATGCCAAGTACTTACGTAATTTAGTATGTGTTTGCTCCTAATTCATTATGCATAAGTACTTCAGGAGGGTTATAAAGTTACTTCATTTCATTCAATTCAAATGAAATAATTTGTTTAATGTGAACACCTTTTTTCAACAAAACTATTAACCTTTAACTCGGTAATACAGAGATTTCCATACTGTTGTTCCTGCTAGTGAAACCAAGTGAATCGAGTTGACCATACTCTCTCAACCTTTGGAATATGAAGATATTTAGTGCAAATAATGCTTTGAGTTGAACAGCAGGCCCTTGGAGCCTTTGCCTTCATCTTTCATCTAAATTGCCTGCATGCATTTCCTAGAACTGATAAACTGTCAAGTGAATCTTGAGATGTAGGCCTTGGGGTTAATTTATAGCACTGCTGTCTTCTGCATTGAGTAGTCACTTTTCTTTTTTTAAGACTCTGGTAAATGTTTTGTAAAACAACCTCAGTTGATATGTGTCCTATTTTGAGTCCTTCATTACTGCAAGTTTGAAATCTCAAGAAGCTTGGTTGAGAGAAAAAAAATTCTTGGAAAAACTGGAGAGAATACAGGATGTTTTCTATTCACCTAAGTTCTGTTTCAAAATTTTGGAGATTTGTTGCTTGAGTTAAAAATTACTAAATAGTAGTGTAAATAGTGAAAGATATATTGACTTAAATGGTAATACAGAGATTAAGTATAATATGTGACCTTTGTCCAGAATATTTTCTATTACTTCTCATTTTGGACATTTGAGTTCAGAATATTTTCTAAAATATGCCAGTGGATTTAGTGGATTTATTTGTACTTTATATTTTCTTAGTTTACATGTTGATATCTTTATCATCTTTCATCAGACTGCTTTTTTTTAATCTTAAATTTAAACTGATTTAGTGGAGATTTTGTGAAAATTTGCATTTGTGTGATAACTTGTGAGTGAAATGAGTTTCTTGAGTTGTGTTACCATCAATCACCCTTATAAATTTAGACAAAGGTTTTACAAATAAAAGCATACATGAACATCAAGCTTAATTATTTTCCCCTTAGGAAATGCTGTTTTTTTTTAATCCCAGGCCCATTTTTCCCCCTATTTTAAAGATGAAAGTTTTGGGCTTTTTAAAAATTTTCTAGCTATTCTTTTTTTCTTCCTATAATTTGGTTGAAAATTTTATTGAAAACTGAAGGTACAGTGTTTCAATAATGATTTTATATCTCATTTTTTTTGCATTACTGGCCATGTAACCTTGTAAAATCACTTAACCTCCTTGAGACTTCATTATCTATAAAGTGGTGGTGATAACCAGGATATACTACCTATGAAAAGTGATGTGAAGTTCTAAAGTGCTCTATAAATGTCAGTTACATTTTTTGAGTAAGTCCAATTGATAAAACAACAATTATATTTCAAAGATGAAGGAAGAAACCAAGCGGGGGGGGGGGGTGTGAGGTGGAGGGATAGGAATGTTTGTCTGAACAAAGACCCATACAGCACCAGTTGATAAGTTTGTTCATGGATAATGGCCACCTACTGTGATACAGCCATTCACAAAGCGTTTTTCCACGAAATGAATTAAAGATGTGAAAGAGGAAATATTTCTGTAAGCCAGTGGATCAAAACTTTATCATGTAGAATCACCAGAAAATATCTTGTTAGAACATCAATTGCTGGGCCTCACTCCCAGAACTTCTGATTCAGTATGTCAGAATGGGGCTGAGAAATTACATTTCTAGAAATTTCTCTGGTGACTTGAAGCTACTGGTTTAGCGACCACATTTTGAGAATAACTGATCTAGACTGAGAGGAACATTAGAAAATTCCAGTTGGTCATTTAGTATAAAAACTTGGCTAGCGTTTACTCAGCTGAAAGGAGACTTTATTTTGGATTAGATGACAGGATGGCGATTACTGATTGGGTTCTTACAATACCAGAGTCACCATGTAATTTGCCATTAGAAACATATAATTTAGAGTTCAAAGGGAATTTAGAGTTAATCTTCATCATTTTCCAAATGAGAAAATGGAAGCCAGGAGGAGATAAGTGACAAATAATTACTGAAAAAATATGTAATTATAAAAGTCACACAGAAAGTTCCTGATAAAAAAGGGGCTAGAATCATCGACATAGTGGTCATTCTACTCCCAAAATTGTCTCCACACAATATATTCCTCTTACTCAAGCAGGCAAAGAAACAGGAAACATGAACCAGACTGGTTTACTCTTGCCTAGATATTTGTGGGGAGATGGACATAGCACATTGTGGGGATTTCTCATGACTGAATCAGTCAATCACACTGGCTCCAAGAAATTAAGATGCTCATTACATCCATGGATTTTTCTTTCCAATTATGCAGTTAATAAAGTCTCACTAAAGTTGTCAAGAATCAATTAATTTCTCATTAATGCAGCCCAGGTTAAAGAAGAAAAAGAATACAGAGAGTCTATTTAGATTGTTTTGGATTTCCACTTAACAGTATTTAAAATATTTGTCCCCCTAACTGGAGCTTCACCTGCCTAATTGCTTAGTTTCAGTTGTTTCTCATTAATATGTAAATCAACTTGTTCATATTCTAAGGTGGAGTAAAATACATCTGCTGGGGATGTGCAAGGGTATGATGCAGAATTGCTTTGGGCAGTTTGTTGATGCAAATGCATGGACTGCTACTCCTTTATATTCACATCTCAGGAGAAGCTGCCTTATGAGATTTCAGGCAATTGTATTTTTGCTGTTCTACAGCAGTGGATTGGCTTGTTACCCTTAAACAGAATTAATCAACTGGAGTCAAATCATTTGGTAGAGGATCAGCAGGCACAGTCTGTCCTTCAGCCATTATGCCAAAGAACTGAAATGTGTTTTGGTAAAGGTTTTATGTGCTGAGCTTAGAACTAGCTTCTCTTCCTAGAGCAAGTAGTGATTTATACCCAACAGATGGTGAAGAATGCTGATTTAATTTAGTTTTACTAAACTAGAGGAAAGGTAGCTGGTTTAAAAAAATATGTTATGGTAAATTTAAATTTTAAAGTATGTGTATATTTGTATACATAGAAACATGTAAATATATTTCATACAAAGTACACACACACACATGCACACACACACATGCACACACACACCAGATGCCCTACAATAAGGGATGCCTGATACCCTCTGAGCTGCCTATCGTCAATGAGTGCTGGTTCTAATACTGGTCCCTACTCTTTGCAAAGTGACCTTGGTGTCCCACTTAAAGGTCATATGAGATAAATGATTTGAGGCGTTGTCATGTCTAACCTCAGTTGTAGTGTCTAGTATAAAGCCTCCAGATTGTGTAAGACCCTCTAGAGCTTTGAATTAGTCATCCTGAGCATCCCACTCCCTGATCAACTGAGTTTACCCACTTTAGAGAGCAACATTCCAATAGGAATAGGATTCATGTTGATTTCCTCATTTTAGATGGATTTTCTTACTCAAAATTCTGAAGCCCTGGTAAAGAATAACCAAAAAACACATTTTAGACCTATAATGCATGCCAAATCAGAACAATGATCATGTTTTTGGAATCCAAGAAAGAAGCTCTGAATCAGCTGTAAGAGTATTCATACCATACCAGAAATGCAAAATAACTGTTAATTCTCTCTGGGACTCCAATACCCTGATCAGTATATATTCCCAGTATATTCTTCATATCACCACTCTGCATTATTGCTGCCATGGGTCCTGTGTCCCACCCCCACCCATGCAGAAATCAGTGGGAGCCAGAATAACTTATTGGGGACCAAGAACTGGATATTTCCAGCAAAATGAGCACGAGGAGCGCTTCCCAGAGACTAGGCCTCTTTAAGCCCTACTGCTTTATTATAAGCACATCTGGCAGGCAGTGAAAAGGGCCCCTTCATACATCTCAGCAAGCATAACTCAAATGTTGACAATAATTTTTCTTGAATTTATAGGAACATACACCTAAAGATGAAATTTATAAAGAGTTTGGGTTCCTTGAAGAAGATATGCTTTTTTATTAAAATCATGGTATTATTTTAGATATGCATAAGCATGGTGATTGAAATTAATTCATAAGATTACCTTCATTTAACTTTTTTTTTTGCTGGTAATCAAAGCCACTTGGATGCTGAGGCATGAAATAATTGCATATGGTTCCCAGGCAGGTCTTCTCTGTCTGCCAATGAAGCTGTCTTAAATAAACCACTATTATTTTCAATAAATGTGAATTGCTTTCTCTCACAGGCAGAAAACCGGCCTAAGCACTGAAGAACATATTAAGGGTGTAAAGTCAACTATGGAATTCCATACTTCAAAAAGGACTTACAATTTAGTTGGGTGAACCCAGGACCGGCTATAAAATCTACAGGGCCCAATACACAACAAAAATGCTGGACTCCTTATTCAAAAATTAATAAGAAATTCAAGACACCAACAGCAAATCATAAAACCAAGCGTGGGGCCCTTTTGGGTGTGCAAGCCACATACACCTATGAAGCCGGCCCTAAATGAAACAAAAAGGAACACGTATTGAGCATTTCTATGTAATAGATGTAAAGCGCTAAGATCTTTACTTCAGATTATCTAATTTAATCCTCACAATGACTTTGTAGGGTGGTTACTGTTATTTATAGTTTAATGAAAAGAAAAGGCTCAAAGAGGTGAGAAAATAGGTCACATAACTAATGGGATTTAACTTCAGGTGAGACTCTAATCAAGCCCTTATTTAGAGGACATAAGACGTACATATAAAACTGTAATGCAACCTATAGGGCATTAAATGCGAAGTGTCTGAGTGTTATATTCAGTAGTTGCATTATTTTTTTTAAGATTTTGTTTATTTTAGAGCAAGAGAGAGAAAGAGCGGGTAGGGGAGGGGCAGAGGGAGAGGGAGAATCAGGAGTAGACACCAAGCTGAGCACAGAGCCTAATATGGAGCTCCATCCTACTACCTGGAGATCCTGATCTGAGCCAAAATCAAAACTCAGACACTTAACTGACTTAGCCACCCAGGTCCCCCTATTCAGTAATTGCTTTAATCGATGAATTGTATTTTGGCAAGCCAGCTCTTAAAAACTATGATGTTGCATAACCACTGAAAAATTCAGTTATTGTGATATAAAATTAAATCAATTAGTAGATCAGTGATAAAGATGGGGAAAATTACTAATACTTTAGATGTGACATTGAGTGGGAAAAACCTAATTAATAATTTATTTTCTGTTTGTTTTATTATCCCAGTTTCTGATAGCTCAGCCAATTGTCCTCTTAGGCTGCTCTTGTACAGGATGATGGGGGATTAAAACAAACCTGATTAACAGTAGTGTCCTTGACTGCAAGCTTCAACCCTTGCCCCTCAAGAGCTTCCTCAAGTACTAATAAATTCTTCTCTTCTCCAATAGCTGAGGTTCAGTTTGCTAGGATGAAGCAATATCACTAATGTCTTCAGACAAAACCATGTCCAAATATTGTGTTTCTTTGCTGATTTGCTTTGTGAGCACACAGCGGCTTATACACATAAGAAAATTTATTCCCCAAATAATTTACTTGGATGCACTTGAATCATGTCAATTGTAGACTTCTACTTAGTAAGCATTCCATTACCCCACTTGTCAAACATTTAACAGGTGAGTACTGTATTTGATTAGAATATATTAGGCAGCAAAACTCTCACCATTTTATATTAGCTTGGAACAATGAAGAAACCTTATCATTATTACCCTGAATTTAGAGAATCTTAAAATAAATCAGTTCATGAAAAGTATGTATTCTAAGCTAATGTTTGTATCACTCTCTTAAAAAAAAAAGAAAGAAAGAAAAAAGTCTGATGAGATTCACACATAGGCCTGGATCATTTTGTAGTGCCAGAAAGTAAGGAAGTGCTCAAAAAACACAACGATGAGGATATGTCAAAGTGACATAGGAACCAACTAAGCGGGAACAATTTGAACACCGCAATAAGCAGTGTGTGGTATTAAAATATAACTCAAAGTATAAAATAAATATCCATGCATCCATATTGATATAAATAAATGGGTGGGTAAATAATAAATAAGATGAAGAGACAAATCTCCATACAGAGGAAAATCAAATAATTTATATAGATAATCTACTATCAAGGATAGGGAGAATAATTTCACGCCCCTTAAGTATGGGCTGCATGTAGCAACTTCCTCTAAAACAACGTGACATGGAAAAGAAGGAAAAGAGAGTAACTTTCCAGTAGAGAAAACTAACAAATGTTTCCTTGGCTAAATGATTAAGGTTAACATCATCAGTGATAACTTAATGGAATAACAAGTAATTGATATCATGTGATACAAATGGCACTTTTCTCTGTGAACTACCTTACTGAAATTCATGACTCCAGTCTGAGCAAGAGAAAAACATCAGACAGATTTGAATTGAGGGATCTTCCACAGAATATCCGATCAGTACCCCTCAAAACTGTCAAAGTCATAAAAAACAAGGAAAGTCTAAGGAACTGTCACGGTTTAGAGGAGCCTAAGGGGACATGATGCCTGAATGTAATGTGGTATCCTGAAGCAGAATAAGGACATTAGAGATAACCTGAGGAAATCTGAAGTGTGAACTTTAGCTATAAAAATAATGTTAATAATCATATTCAACCTCAGTTGTCAGAAACACACTCTTGGTAACAGATCAGGGTGAAGTAAGATCTAATCCAAGATCACAAGTTGTGTATATTTTTATCAAGTTTTGTTTTAATTTTCAATTGTCTTTTTTGTTTTTTTATTTAAATTCAATTAGCCAACATATAGTACATCATTAGTTTTTGATGTAGTGTTCAATGATTCATTAGTTGCATATAACATCCAGTGCTCATCACAACACATGCCCTACTTAATGCCCATCAGCCCTTTATCCCATCCCCTCATCCACCTTGCTTTCTGCAACCCTCAGTTTGTTTCCCAGAATCAAGAGTCTCATGGTTTATCTCCCTCTCTGATTTCTTCCCATTCAGTTTTCCCTCCCTTCCCCAATGGTCCTCTGCACTATTCCTTATATTCCACATATGAGTGAAACCATATGATAATTGTCTTTCCCTGATTGACTTATTTCATTTAGCATAATACCCTCCAGTTCCATCTGTGTCGATGTAAATGGTAGGTATTCGTCCTTTCTGATAGCTGAGTAATATTCCATTGTATATATGAACCACATCTTCTTTATCCATTCATCTGTTAAAGGACATCTTGGTTCCTTCCATAGTTTGGCTATTGTGGACATTGCTGCTATGAACATTGGGGTGCATGTGCCCTTTCTTTTCACTACATCTATCTTTGGAGTAAATACCCAATACTGCAATTGCTGGGTCGTAGGGTAGCTCGATTTTTTTCTTGAGGAACCTCCATATTGTTTTCAACTGTCTTTTTTGTGATAGCATTTCAACTTGCTGAAAAGATCATGTCTGTTCTGTAACATTCCGCCTTTTGAATTTATTTTATCTTTTGTGGTTTTGTTTTCTTGTTCCTGTAACCTTAATTAAATTTAAATTAGATGTTTGTCAACATTTAAAAAAAAGAGAGAGGTAAATTGCTATTGAGTGGCCTTTCCTTTGGAATTACAGAATCGGTCTATCAAATCAACTCAGGGCTTTGCATCTTTATACATGATGTGAACTACTGTTATGTGGACAGAATAGTGACTTAGAACAGTGTTAGGATGTTGACCCAGCTACAGTTGTACAATCAGTTAATGTACTAACTGTAACTAATGCCAAATACAGATACTCTAATTGTTTCTTCCTTGGGTGGACTGATGAAGCATATCATTGAACAAAAATGTTATGCTTTGTAAAAAATGTTAAAAAAAAAATCTGATTAAAACACACCAAAGGATCTGAATGCACATCTTTCCAACTAAGACGTTACAGATGGCCAACGGGTCCATGAAAAGATGTTAAACATCATGAATGTCACATTAGAAGCGGTGCCCATTATAGAAATATGTTGCTCAGAAAGAAGTCACCTGGTTTACAATGTCAGAGTGCTGGTTTTGTTAATGATGCATATGATGAATTCCTCAGTTCCCTAAGTTGTCTTAACTAATGAATATGAAGCTTCTTCATATGTAGACTTAATTGGTTTCCAGTCACATTGTTTTTCTGGCAAGGCCACTTCCTCATTTGATAGGCCACATATGTATAGGGAGCCCCCAACTTGTAATGGGTTAGCATTACAAAAACTTAATTGTAACTTAGTGGTTTACAACTCAAAATACCTTTTTTCACAGAATCCACGTTATGAATGGTAGATAAATTTAGAGTCATGTCTAGCTAATTATATTTTAATTGTATTTATTATCTTTATTTTATTTATGAAATAATTTTATTATACAAAATTAGGAAAGGGCAAAAAAGTAAAAATCACCTGCTTGTCTTTTTTTTTAATTTTTTATTGTTATGTTAATCACCATACATTACATCATTAGTTCTTGATGTAGTGTTCCATGATTCATTGTTTGTGCATAACACCCAGTGCTCCACGCAGAATGTGCCCTCTTTAATACCCATCACCAGACTAACCCATCCCCCCACCCCCCTCCCCTCTAGAACCCTCAGTTTGTTTTTTGGAGTCCATCGTCTCTCATGGTTCGTCTCCCCCTCCAACTTACTCCCCTTCATTCTTCCCCTCCTGCTATCTTCTTCTTTTTCTTTTTTCTTAACATATCTTGCATTATTTGTTTCAGAAGTACAGATCTGTGATTCAACAGTCATGCACAATTCACAGTGCTCACCATAGCACATACCCTACCCAATGTCTATCACCCAGCCACTCCATCCCTACCACCCCCCACCACTCCAGCAACACTCAGTTTGTTTCCTGAGATTAAGAATTCCTCATATCAGTGAGGTCATATGATACATGTCTTTCTCTGATTGACTTATTTCACTCAGCATAACACCCTCCAGTTCCATCCACGTCGTTGCAAATGGCAAGATCCCATTCCTTTTGATGGCTGCATAATATTCCATTGTGTATATATACCACATCTTCTTTATCCATTCATCTGTCGATGGACATCTTGGCTCTTTCCACAGTTTGGCTATTGTGGACATTGCTGCTATAAACATTGGGGTGCACGTACCCCTTCGGATCCCTACATTTGTATCTTTGTTCACCTGCTTATCTTAATCCAATTTCCCCCTCATTTATGTGAATACAATTTTATAAATTGAAATCATTCCATATGTTTTTTATAACTTGCTTCATTTGTCTGACATTTAAAAAAATATTACTGTTGTGTTTTTGGAGAATTTGTTGCCATTGAATTTTTTATAACAAAGTGATAATATATGTAATAATATTACATAAAAGGGCACTAATGAGTGTCTTATAACAAAGAGCACTAGATCACTGCCCTCCCCAATGCTCTCATCCCCAGAAATAGCCTGTTGACATTTTTTGCTGTTCTCCCAAGTATTTATCTTCATATTTATAAGCATTATGTCTATACTGCAATTTCTTTTTAAATTGTTTTGAATTAAAAACAATCAAAAAAAGATTCACATGGTTCAAAATTCAGGCACTATATTGGTATATGACAGAAGTATTCTTACTACCACCTCCCCCTACATATATTATCCAGAAGTTTCATAAGAAAACATTCATGGGAGGTAAGCTTTTCAAAAATTTAAACTAGTCTTACATTTGACTGAATCTGGCTGGGCATAGAATTCTAGGTTGAAAATAATATTTTTTGAAAATTTTGGAGACATCATTGCATTATCATCTTCAAGCTTTCAGTATATATGATAAGTTTGTTGCTGTATTTCTTCTAGATTTTGTGTAAGATTTGTTCCCTACTTGGGAGCTTTTAGGATCTTTTCTTTATCCTTGGTGATTTAAAAATCTCATGAAGATATATTTTGTTTGCATCTCCATATCTATTCACTTAGGTGGGCAACCAGCCATTGACATTTAGAAACTCATATCTTTCAGTTAAGGAATATATGGGGTCGGGGGGACAGAGAGAGAAAATGTGTGTGTGTGCACGTATATATGTATTTTTTCTTTTGGAAATCCAATTAGCCTCTTGTGTTGATTTTCTGTTTTATTTAATTATTTTTTTAAAATCTTCTGTTGTCTAATTCTTTGTCTTTTTTTTTTTTTATCCAGAGAAATTTTCTCAATCTTATCCTCCAACTCTTGTCTGAATACTTTATGTCCACTGTCATATTTTTAATTTCCAAGTATTCTTTCTTTTTCTCTGTTCCGTTTTTAAATAGTATACATTCTTGTTCAGTGATGCATTATCATCTGTTATCTCTCTTTAGTCATGAACTACTTTCTATTTAAACACTTTCTTCTATACTGCATTGTGAGACACCACAAAGTTGACAAGAAACACTGGCTGCTTGAAAAAGCCTTGGACTTCACTGAAGAGCACAGCTGGATTTACCAACGGAGCCAGGCTGAGTTGGAAACCTTGCTCTTACACTTACTTACTGTGTGACTTTGAACATGTCACCTACCCTCTCTGTCCCTCAGCTTCCTTATTTATAAAATACAAATGATAGTGTGACAACTAGTAGTTTTGTGTGAGGTTCAGATGAGTCAAAGCACTTAGCAGAGGGTATGGTATGTAGTCGACATCCAGTGTTAGCTATTTTACTATTTCTCAGTTTGTTTCTGACTATTCTTAAGGCTTACTATCCATGTTTATTTATACTTTTTCTCATAATGTTAATACATTATATATTTGCATTCAAAGTTTGCTTTCCATTGTTGTTCTCTGCATCACTCATTGAAATTTCTGCAGTATATCATCTGTTTGTGATGCTTCTCATGAAGATTGAAGTTCTGCTACTGAATTTTAGTTACTCTCCAGTTTTCCTTGTATCAATACGCCATCTTCTCAGACCACTTCCTTCCCATTTGGTCATTCTCTTATTATCATTCATACCATGCTGTTCTTTTTCCCCATGGAAGTCTTGCTTAAATACAGTTCAAGCCCAACGCATACACTTTCAAAAATCTATTTCTGTAGGCTATAGTAGATCCTTCTCTAACATGCTGCGTTTTCGACATCTTATGGGCTATTTCTTCTCTCTCCCTTTCTTTTTTTTTTTAAGATTTTATTTATTTGCCAGAGAGAGACAGTGAGAGAGAGAGAGAGAGCACAAGCAGGGGGAGTGGAGAGGGAGAAGCAGGCTTCTGGCAGAGCAGGGAGCCTGATGTGGGGCTCGATCCCAGGGCCACGACCCGAGCCGAAGGCAGATGCTTAACGACTGAGCCACCCAGACGCCCCTATTTCTTCTTCTCTTATGCATCAGGCTCTTGTTGCCTCCTCCCCCTCACCCAACTTTTTTTTTGTTGTTGTTCTCCCAGTTCCCAACAAGGACGGGAATACTTAGGTCATGTAGGTAGATACTCTGGTTCCCTTTTTGTACACCTGACTGTAAGTTGAGTGTTCTCTACCTATCTTTAGCTAGGGAGCTAGCTGGTGTAAATTTGTACTAACTCTTTAGGTAAAATCAGCCAGTTGTCAAATGACAAAGACATCATTTAAACCTCATTTCTGCAAATGTCCAGCATCTTAAAGCACTAGTGTAGTATACTTCCAGGACTCACAGCAGCCTCAATATGCAGGCGACTACAAGGACAATAGGGAGTAGACCAAGGAAGAAGTCTGGGACCCACAAACTAGTATGGGGCTAAAACAAGCAGAAAAGTAGATACAGAAAATCAACTTATGGCCTTCTTGATTTTGCATAAGAGGAGAAATAAAGTTTCCCTTGCTTACCTATAAGTATCTTTGCCCATACTTCTGGATTTGCTCAGGACAGGCTGGATTATGCCCATATAGTTAATATACCCATTCACTCTGAAAATGTCTCTGTTAGAAGCCAAGTTATATGGCTCACTCACCTAACCAGGCTTTCTTCATACTCCATTAGGCTGCTGAATATCTGAGGCGATATCATGATATCAAACAATTCTCCAGGTAGAGACAGATGAAGATGTTTCTTCAGTGTGGTACAGCAGGGGGTTTGGGGATTGCATGTAACAAAGTACCCTATTTTCCTGGAGTCTATAATAATGTTCTATACTAAGGAATTCTGGATTCCAATCAAATTATCAGTTCACTTTTTTCCTTGGTCAGAATTAGCTTGTGAGCACCAGTATCCTTGATTATATTCTTTCTCTTAAATGAAACAAAGTTTTCAGAATGGTAAAGTAGGAATATATCAGACTACGTGTTTTCTGGAAAATATCTAAATACTTTGTCCCCTCTCTCACTTCGATCCTCACTAGTATATACTGCTCCTTTGTGAAGCTTTGTGATCTTTGTGGTGTTAATATCATAATTTGTCCTAAATGTAATAGTTCGTGTTTGAAGAAAGTCTGAATCTCTCTGGACCTTAGTCTACCCTCTGTAATATGAATGATGTGAAATAAAGTTGGACAAATTGCCTTCTAAACCTTTTTAAAATATGTGATTCTTTGTTCCCACAATGATGTCACTTCTGTATTCCCAGCGGCAACCTCATAGTCTTGGACATTTCTTTGTAACAAAATGCTATTTTTTTCCCTCTCCTATCAATTAGACCACTTTCCTTTGAACAAGATGTACCCTCCTGTTGTTGCATTCCAGTCTATCATATCCCTCTAAGTCTCAGTGAAACCTTGCATTAAATTTCTCTTCTTGTGTTAAAATTTCAAGGCCATTTATTTATTATCCATTGTTTTGCATTACTTTATTAAACATTTAAGACTATAAACAATATTGATTCCTTCTAGAATAACCAAATATCAGCAACCACCCCCTTCTGTTTCTATTGATCAATATTGTACAATTTTAATTTCCATTTTGACTACATGTTTTCTGTTAAATTTCCTGTTAAGGTCCCCTTGACTAAGGGTCTTGACAAAACCTTTATCCTACATTGTTGCTTGCCAGGAGTCCTTAATTTTGGCATCATGAGCCTAATAGAGGAAATGTCCTCTTTTTCTACTCTACAGAACTGATTTTTCAATTCCTACATCGTATCTCTTTTTTTCCAAAATGATATACTTCAACTTAAGAAGATTAAAACAACACCTCTGCCCTCAAGACTGAGTTTCCTATAAAGGATTTTGAATAGACTAGAGACAGATTCCAAATTTATACTGTAGTAGGTTATGTAATGAAAGCATCCTGACTCTCGTGACTGCACTGGGCCCTGATTAGTAACAGTCTTTAAACCAAGACTTTATTGTTTAAAGGCAATTTTTGAAATTTGAGCTCTAGTTTTATGTCCTTGGAGCACCTAAGATTAAAAAAGTCTGTCCTTCAAGACGTAGAAGAGGTAACTTTGCTCACATCTCTTTCTTCAGTTTTATGCATCTCACTGCCTCTTCTCTCTCTCTCTCTTTTTGTATTTTCAATGAAATTTAAACTTCCATTAAAATTTGAAAAATACTAAGGGAAAAAATGAACTCTAAGTGTCTATCCTCATAGGACAAAAGGCAATGAAAGTTAAGGAAATAAGATGTGTTTAGTATCCTATTTTATGACAACCAAAAATTATATGAGAGCAAAATGAAAATGAAATAATGTATTTTTATGAAAATTGGTTAAAATTTTACATGTGAATTCCAACCTGTTATTAAAGATTTCTGAGCCAGACAGAAAATTCAATGCAGACAAGGAACAGCACTCAATGACAGTGACATTTTCTGACAGAGCAATTCTTTGCATATCAGCAAGGCTAATTCTATTCAATCTGACAGCAGCGGTTTAACCCATTCGCCAAAGGAAAGGGCTTCTTATAAGACCAATGATCTAAGCATTCATTTGGATGCCAATCTAGTTTGGCAATATATATTTAAAATGAACAATTAACTTTCAATGCCTTACATATGAATGATAAACATAATTTCTCATCAATGCTGTAAAATGTTTTGTGTGTGTGTGTGTGTGTGTGTGTGTGTGTGTGTGTGTATGAAATTATGAGGTATCTTCATTTGGGAGCCACATATAAAAACAAATTATACAATTCAGATATTCTCTCAGGCACCTTAAAAAATGTCATAAGGGTAATAAGACTTTTCTTTGAGGGAGAGAAAGGGTAGGGGAAGAAGAGAGAGAATCCCAAGCAGGCTCCACACCCAGTGTAGAGCTCAATGCGGGGGCTCGATCCCACAACTCTGAGATCATGACCTGAGCAGAAACCAATAGTCAGACACTGAACCAACTGAGCCACTCACGCACCCCAGGGTAATAAAACTTTTACCTAAAAGGCGGTATTTTGCTAATCCGAGCCAAAGCATATACTATCACAAGCTGATAATGTTTAGTTAGCAGTATCACATCTGTAAGACACAATGCCAAGTAGAAATTATTCAGGCAAAAATACATTGTATAATTGAAAAATATCAAGAATGTATATTTAACATGATTACTTCAAAAGCTTAACTTTTACCCTTTATAGCTCCTCATCAAATGAAACCCTGTAGTCTCCTCTGCACCCAGTCTCCTACATAAATACATCTTCTGGGGATCAAATATCTAGTTCAGTGCTTGTGAAAAGTAAGAGTACTACAAATTCTGCTCTGCCTTAGAAGTGGGAAAAATTAAAAGGGAGGATAAGGATGCATTTTTCTTTAAAGATAAAAGTGGGCAAACAGGAATACTTGGTCCTGAGCATTTCCTTAAGAATGTACTTAGTGAAATGCTTTACATAAAATGACTCTTCGGCCTCTATCAGCTAAAGAATGACCTGCAGTACAGCCAGTGGGTCTCATATTCGTTTGTGAGCCAAGTCCACAGCTTAACCAGGCATCTAGCAAGAGTGGTTTATAGAATTTGGGAGACAGAGATAACTTCCCTCCATTGCATCCCAAGCTTCCCATTTCTTCTGCCTCCCTTTCTACCTATATAATGAAAAACAAAAATCCTATGGGGACAGGCTAAATAGGAAGCACTGCTATCATATTTTTGAGTTAGTGAAAATTAAATTTTCTATAACCAACTACTTCTACATGAGTTTATTTGGATCCACATAAAGATCTCTTTCCTGTTTTGGAGGTTTTGTTGTTGTTGTCATTTTTTTTTAAAGATTTTATTTATTTATTTGACAGAGAGAGACACAGCGAGAGCAGGAACACAAGCAGGGGGAGTCGGAGAGGGAGAAGCAGGCTTCCCGCGGAGCAGGGAGCCCGATGCGGGGCTCGATCCCAGGGCCCTGGGACCATGACCTGAGCCGAAAGCAGACGCTTAACCAACTGAGCCACCCAGGTGCCCCTGTTGTTGTCATTTTTAATTGAAGTATAGTGACACACAACGTTACATTAGTTTCGGGTGTACAACATGGTGATTTGACAAGTCTGTATTTTAGCTGTGCTCACCAAAAGCATAGCTACCATCTGTCACTATATAACACTGACTATATTCCCCATGCTGCACCTTTCATGCCCATGACTTACTCATCCTAAAACTGGAAGCCTGTACATCCCACCCCCCTTTACCCATTTTACCCATCCCCCCCATCCGTCTCCCCTCTGACAACCATCAGTTTGTTCCC
The DNA here is from genome assembly GCF_003265705.2 of Callorhinus ursinus. Classification (NCBI taxonomy): domain Eukaryota; kingdom Metazoa; phylum Chordata; class Mammalia; order Carnivora; family Otariidae; genus Callorhinus; species Callorhinus ursinus. Next base: position 7,418,868 of record NW_027397074.1, on the reverse strand, counting down.
TATTTATGGGTCTGTTTCTGCTGTTTGTTTGTTCTTTTGTTTTGTTTTTTAGATTCCACTTACAAGTGAAATTATATGGTATCTGTCTTTCTCTGACTTATGTCAGTTAGCATAATACCCATGTGGTCACAAATAATATCTTTTGCCTAATGTTTGATTGGGCTAAGAGTTCAAATACCTCAGATTTCAAGCACTTTATAATCAGTTTGTTTCTTCTAGCATTGTTATACTGACCAAGAAAGTTAATAGTGGTCTAAATTTAGGTCTCATCCAATTTTGCCTTTCTGTCTTTTGTTTTAACATATTAAATTAATTCTTAATCCAGGCACCTTTTAGTAAAGTATTGTTAACCTTTTATGGAAACTTTGTGACATAAAGGGAGCAGTGGGGTGGTATCTTAGCAAAATAGCCCTATTAGTCCCAGACAGTAATGGACCATAGCAAAACTGACACCTTTTCCTGGATTAAGTGGTTATGTAAACACCAAGTATTATCAATTTCCTTAATGTTTTTTATATCAGGGTCAGTTAAGAGCATCAAATTAACTCTACGCCTGAGATAGCATGATTTGTTCCTGGTAAGGACAGAAGATTCATGAATGAAATGAGAAGATAGAGGTATTTTGCCCTGTTGCTATGGAGATGACACAATGGAGCCTCCTCATTCATAAATATAGGTCACCCAATATAAGAAGCAACTAAGAACACTTTCCTGGACAAACTTCACTAGTCCACTCAGGCACAGTAAAAGTTAAGTACTGTTAGGAAATTCATAACCAAAACCATCTTGGACACTTAGAAAATTTTTGCCAAACTTTGGGAAGCATATTTTCCCATGTAAATTTTCATGTTCAGTTACAGATGTTTTTAGTCAGTACTAAAAGAACTTAGTCTTGTTGTAGCATTTTGAAGTTAGTCTTTGTGTTTTAAACTTTTTGATTCTGGGGTCACCTGGGTGGCTCAGTCGGTTAAGCATCTGCCTTCAGCTCCGGTTATGATCCCGGCATCCTGGAATCGAGCCCCGCATGGAGCCCCACACCAGACTCCCTGCTCAGCAGGGAGCCTGCTTCTTCTGCCTGCCGCTCCCCCTGCTTGTGCTCTCTCTCACTCTCTCTTTCTCTCTCTCAAATAAATAAATAAAATCTTTAAACTTTTTTATTCTGTCAGCATGTATAAAGAAGTCACATTCTCAGCAATGTGCTATGATAGAGAGGCATAATCATATTAAGAAAAAGACTTTTCTCAGGGAATTTACAAAGCATTTCAGGACTGGTAGCTGAATACAGAAACTAAAACCAACTTAAGTAATTATTTAGTATAAATAGTGATGATAAATATGCCAAAGGAGAAATCAGAGGAGACTCCTAGAGTCTTATTAGTCATACTTCATATTTCTTTCCTTTTCTGTTCTATTTATTTGAATATTTGTTATTTGTGCATTTGTTTTATTTTAATTTGTATGGCATATTAATAAATGAGTCAATAAGGACAGAACTTACTTTTAGCTCAATATTTCTGTTGATAATAGTTAACAATATCCATGCACTCTAAGAATAAACACAGATCAATTTTACAATAAAATGGCAAATTATGCAATCACTAGGTGAATGGGGAGTAGGTGTGTAGTATTGAAGAGCAATACTTCATAATTATTAAGACAAGTTTGTAGTGGTAGACATGATAATTCCATTCATTTATGTGACATTTTGTCGTTTTCAAAGATGACTTCCTCATATATTTTCCTATTTTATCTTTAAAACAATCTTGTGAAGATAGCATGGCAATTATCATTATTTTTTTGAATACCAAACAATAAATGTAGCCAAAGATCCTGCAGTGATATGGCTGGTGATTAGTAGGTTGAGGATTAGAAGCCAGATGCTTGAATATTAATTTACTATGTACCAACTATTCTGGAAAACAGTAAATGGTAGTTGTGTCTATCTGTGTGTGTGGTAGTAGGAGGGAAATCATATATAAAAAATGAAAGAAACATACAAGGATGGGTGAATGCAGAAGAGTTTCTCAAATCTATAAGAATGATCAAGGCAGGGGCGTCCCTAGGTGGCTCAGTCCATTAAGCATCTAACTCTTGGTTTCAGTTCAGGTCATGATCTCGGGGTGGTGAGATTGAGCCCCAGGTCCGGCTCTGCAGTTGGCAGCTCAGCAGGGAGTCTGCCTGAGATTCTTTCCCTCTGCCCCTCCCCTGTCTGGGCGCGAGCGCCCTCTCTCTTTCTCCCTCTCAAATAAATAAAGCTTAAAAAAAAAAAAATTTCAAGGCAAAAAAGCCCAGAATAAGCATTATGTACAATTCTACAAGAAACAAATGTTTCCAGGTAGGTTTTAGAAGAAACCATCAACCACAATAAAACAATCAAAGATCCAAATTGATACATTCAAAAGAGGAAGATGCACTCTTCAACTGCAAAGATGGTACAGTCTGTAGACCTGGACAAGAGAGGCCTCTGAAGCTAACCAGGAATCCATGTGCCCCCACGGACAGACCCCATGCCCTCTCTCCTGCTCATGCTCCAAAATTTCTAACCAGATAGTTCCAAGCATAATTGAGGACATGTTCAGGCCTCTTCCCTGGGTTCAGTTTCCCTGGAATGACTGCTTGCAATGGGAGAAAGTGTGGACAGATCTTGCACGTGTGAATTGAGGTGTTTAGTGCCAGCTATCTGGTTCAGAGAGATCCGAGTGTGGGAAGAAGGCATACACCTCTGAGGGGTCTGGCAAATCTAAATTTTAACCTAGTTTTTCAGGATGTTTTAAGGGTGTATTTGTGAAGGTAGGAGGATTAGTGTAGTACTTTAACAGTCTGTCAGCTTTATATCTAGGTGCTGAGTCATGTGGTATTTGGACTGTCAACTTGTAATCTTGCATGGGGTCTGAAAAGGTTAGGGGCACACTCATTCAAAAAGAATCATCTTTAAATAAAAATTATGTAATGAGCAGGACTGAGTGAGACTTGAAACGATGGGTAGATAGATAGATAGATAGTTATCTCCTTTTTAATCTCTCCTTTAGTGTTCAAAATCAATTCAAGTCTCCAAGTCCAAATCATCATGTATTTCAACTCACAGTTGTGGTTATGATTGCTTTAACCAGTATTTATTTTTTACAAATCATGTAAACAAAGAGATGTCAGGAGAGTGGAGCTAGGCAAATGGATTTGTGATTTCAAATAAGAAAAGAGAGTTTATGTCAAAAACACTAGACAGTTTCTGATCTCTGGAGATATTCTTGATTAAAATCTTGAACAGATTCTTTGGAGCACTTAGAAAATAAAGGAGTAACCAATAATGGTTAGCTAGTATTCTCAGGACAAAAATTATGAGAAATGAAATTAATTTTCCTTTGTTTCAGGGCTTGCTAGAATGGTTCATTTAACATAAATTCAGCAAGGTGGTTAGGATAGTTTCTCATGATCTTCTATCATGGATAAATGAAAAAATTATACAGAATGATAGTAAAGATAAGAGGATTTGTATCTGCTTGAACAACCTAATTAGTGAGTTCATTAATAATGGGTCATTGAACTCAGAGACTTAATCTGATCTACATTTTTATTGACAGCATTTAGGGAAACATAGACTCTGCATACCAAGTTTATGGTTGACTCCAAACTAGAAATAATTAGCCAATCAGTTATATGACTGAAGCCTAGCAAGACCAGAATAACGAACTGAAATTACACATAGGAAATTGAACGCTGCAACAAGGTGACTGAATGTAACTGAGGTACATAGACCTAGTTTAAAATTGGTGCTGCTTGTGTGCAATTCAGTTTTGTCTTTAGACTTTGCCAAATAAACATGATGTTCAGCAATTATGCTACCATTCAGTGTATTTTCAGTCCAGATTCATTTAGGGATTTTTGTTTTTCTAAAGGAGGAAGAAGGTTTGAGCACGGGTTCCTGAGGTGGGGCTGGTAAAATGGAGAGCAGAATAACCTGTCTTCTCTAGCTGGCTTACAGGACCACCCGAGTTTCCCCCAGAAAGAGTGGGGAGGGAGTCGCAACTAGAGACTTTCTATTTCAATGAAGAGAGCTTTATTTTCTTTCTGATTATAACTGATATGAACTACATAGAAACAATAGGCTAAACAATAAAGTTAAGTACAAAGAATAAAATTTTTTTAAAAATGTCTTTATCCAGAGATATCCACTGAGAGTGTTTAATGATCAATATTCTGGACATCGCCCTGCATATGTCGTATGAATGTAATCCTTTTGTGCCAGCTTTTCAGAACACCACAGCCATTTACAGGGAAAGCCCTTGTGAAACACAGGACCGGACCACTTTCACTTTGGGTCTAGGATACGAAAGTTTCTGAAGTGATAAAACACAGTGGCACATTTCAGCCGAGTCTGCAAAGCAGTTGCAACAGGAAACAGCATTTTCCTGGAGGGCAGCAGTGTCAGGAGGAATGCTCTGCTCAGATGGCTAGCAGGAAGCAACCTGCAAAGGGCACTACACCAAACAAATGGTAGATTCGTACCAGATAGTAGAGGAGACACTACTTGGAATATGACCTTATGTTGGGACCAAAGTCTTGTGGGTCTTTATTGAGAAAGCAGGATTTGGATATTGAAATACTAATATTATTTGTATCCAGAGGCTAAGTGGGATATTTTGGCATATTTTGATTTTACAAGTAAGAGCTTGCTTTGGCCTTCAACTCTGATGGGGAATGCTTTCCCAGGTAAACTAAGCTAGACCATGTGTGTATTGTATAAACCCCCTTCCTTACACTAGAGGCTGGCTCAAGCAAAAGGGGCCATGCTGACTTTTTTCTCCTTCACCCACCTTGGTTCCCTTTGGCCTTCTGAGGGCAAGGAACAGTTCTGAAGGGGACAGGAAGAGAGGAAAGTAAGAGGAAGGTGTATCCTGAAGAGCAGGAGGTAACCGGGTGCATAGCAGCTATATGAAGGACAAGGTCCTAGAGAGAAAAGCAAACCAGAAAAAGGGAATCTATAGTAGGGTTTAAGCTTTCCCTTCGGACATTGAGGTCTCCAGCCCCTAGTACTGTAGTTCACCAGGCCCCCTGGTTTAAACCGCCTTGGAGTGAATGCCAGTGAGAGGTCGAAGGGCATAGAAATAGAAGCCCGAAACTTCTTAGGCTTTCTTACTGGTTAAACATTGTAGTTCACAGTGCAGATCATCTGTGTCTTCTTCACACTATTTCTTTATTTTCACTTTAAAAAAAAAATGCCCTTATAATTTGAGTGTTAAGTAAATGCTAAATACTGATTTCCACAATGTGGGGGATTATTATTAATCCCAGCTTCCTGATGAGGAAATGGAGACAGAGATTTCAGTGACTCGCCCAGTCACACAATGGTGAGGGGCAGAACTGGAATATGAACTCAGGCAAACGGACTCCGCAGCGTGTGGGGCGCACTGCGCATCTTCTCTCCTCCCACCCTCCCAACATTTTTATCGAAGCTCCACTTAAATGCACTACTTGCAATAATAGGGCATTTATACTTGATGTACCTAAAATGGACTCCTTAGAGAAAACAGAATAAAATGGCTTTGTACTTCTATTTAAATTCTCGAGAATTTCAGATTTTAAGTAAATATACTAAAAGAAAGTGATTGTGTTTAGGAATTCAGTCATTCTCAGAGAATATTATGATCACATTGACTTACTACCTTTGTATACCTATATGTGTGTGTGTGTGTGTGTGTGTATACATATATATTCTAAAATATTTTTTTCAATTTGGAAGCTAACATCTAATTTTACATTATATATAGAATATGTATATATATATATTTTGAGGTTAAATCTAATTATGTATAATGTATAGTATATATTTGTGTATGTCATATATATATATATATATAAAATCTTAGACTATTATTTTACCAGAGGTAAATGAGGACACAAATTCAACTTTTCTGGCATGCATGCACATTAAATCTTTAAAATCTTTAAAGTCCTGAAGTTTGAAAATAATTTAAATAATTTAATTTATTCATTAAACTCTGTTTTCGGACTACCTTATTCCTCCAAATCCACACTCATTTTCCAAAGTTTAAAAATGTTCACTGGCAAGTTCAGGTGTAGCCAGCATCTTATCTTTTGCTTTGAAAGTGTAGTTGATCATTCAAAAGGGTATCTTCCACAATTATAGAAACAAATAGAAACCAAATTAAAACTTAGAAGAGATGCTTTCTCACCATTCTCTCCTGCTTTGAGTGTTTAATGGAATTTGGAGGCCCTATAAATCTGGCCCTTTACAGAAGTGGATACAAGTTTTTCTTTATCTGAGCCCTGATGTTATTTCTCATGTAAAATGCCCCAACAGATGGAAGAATGACCCTTTCTCCCTACGTGTTATGGATATTGATTGTTTTCTTTTAAAAAATGGAAGGTTAATGCTTCTGCTGAGTCCACAGTACAGATTCTGCAGAGAAGTGAAACTCATTTTCAGTTGCTCAGAATTGGAAACAAAATTCTTGCCAAGATATTTTTTAGACATCTGCAGGTAAAATCAAGGTGTAGTTCAAACTGAACCAGGTATGTGGATCTTTACAGATTACATGAGCATTGTCAATGGTTTACCCAAGGGGTGTGGTGAATAGTCATCCCCTATTTTCAATTTAAAAGTCTTCATTTTGAAGGTTAGAATATAAGGATCATGGTTTTATTTTTTTTTTAAGATTTTATTTATTTATTTGACAGAGAGACACAGTGAGAGAGGGAACACAAGCAGGGGGAGTGGGAGAGGGAGAAGCAGGCTCCCCACGGAGCAGGGAGCCCAACATGGGGCTCGATCCCAGGACCCTGGGATCATGACCTGAGCCAAAGGCAGACACTTAACTGACTGAGTCACCCAGGTACCGCTGGGATCATGGTTTTAAATGAAAATGGTATTGGGGTACCTGGGTGGCTCAGTCAGTTCCGTGTCTGACTCTTGATTTTGGCACAGGTCATGATCTCAGGGTTGTGAGATCAAGCCCCACATCAGGCTCCAGGCTGGGTGTGGAACCTGCTTAAGATTCTCTTTCTCCCTCTGCCCCTCTCCCCCTAAAAAAAAAGAAAAGAAAAAAAGAAAAGAAAAAAAGAAAAGAAAATTGTATTTTGTCTGGTCAGTTAGTATTCCTCTTGCAAATATTGATAGTAAAATGAAGCTATTCATCTTTTGTTTATACCAAAGGATATACTTTATGAATTCAGAAGCATGAAATAGTGTCCCTTTATGGTTAACTTTTGCTTTCCTTGCATATGTTAATAATAGGAAGAATAAGAAGGATAATGGTATTTGAGGGTAGTTAAACACTTAATTTTCATAAGTAATTTAATTCGCTTCATTCAACGGATTTTTCTGCTGGACATAACTTATTTGAGTCATTTGTTTTAATCCCAGGAGAACGATTTATGCATTGGTGACAAACTGAAGTTGTAAAAGACCATGTGTGTAACTGGCCCTAGAAAAAATGAGTTGCTCCAGACTCAGCTCCCTGACCACTGCAGACTATTACACTCTCCCCTTAGCAGCCAGCCTCCCATTCTTCTACTTCATCCAGGCCAGAAATGACTGAGGCAAGATTTGAACTAGTTCACCTTTCGAAAAAATGCTCACCTCTCTGCCCATGAAAAGAAGAAGCTGGCCCAACCTTTTAAAACTCTGGCAAATTTGCAAATAAAAGTACAGCCAATAGCATTAAAAATCTAATACAAAAGGATATGAAAGATGTTGTAGGACAAGAAACTCATTTTAATTGAGAATCTTCTATATAATAGACATAAGAATCTATGCATTTTCCCACTTTTCACTCTAAAACGATCCTGTGATAGAAATATCCCAATTGCCTGTTTCATACAGGAGCAATCCTAGATAGAGAAATTAAATAATTTGCTCAAGGGCAAACAGCTGTTCAACCCCAGGGCAATTTGATTCGTAAGGCTGTGCTCTTTCAGAATTTCTTTTCTTTTCTTTTATTTTATTTTATTATGTTATGTTAATCGCCATACATTACATCATTAGTGTTTGATGTAGTGTTCCATGATTCATTGTGCATAACACCCAGTGCTCCATTCAATATGTGCCCTCTTTAATACCCATCACCAGGCTAACCCATCCCCCCACCCCCTCCCCTCTAGAACCCTCAGTTTGTTTCTATGCAGCCTTTGTGACTATGAAGAAGGTTCTTGGTTCTTTTTGACTAATCAGGATCAACAATGATGCTTAGAGTTGTAGTTTTGCTTCTGGATTTAACAAGTGTAAGAGGATACTTATCCTGAGTATAAGCATCAATCCTAACCATAAAGAATTAGAGACAGTTCCTCCTACCAAAACAAAGTCCACTTTTGGTAGTGATACTGGTTTAAATGTTTAGATGTGTTTCTGGTTTTATTCATAATTAGCCTGGTTTTCTAACCTGTGTATTAAAGATGAAGTTAATTAAACCATAGGGAAAAGAAATACAATGGGCCTATGTAACTGGGTGAATTACTCTCCTTTTATTTATCTAAAGACCAGATTCCCTTCCATGCCTCCCAGGGGACAACTCCAGGAATGTTGTCACTGCTTAGTAGCATGGGAGAGTCCATTATCACACTGGGTAGAGTCAGAATGAAAGAATATTTTCATTTCATACTTAATGGTCATGCTACACAGAGTTTTTTATTGCTATTGCTTGTTTTGTTTTCTAACACAATTTTTTAATCCAGTATTTCCCAAAGTATGATCCACAGGCTACCTGAATCAGAATACTGCTGGGCCAATTAATACAGCATTGCTATTATTATACGTAAAAGAATTAAAATGGTCTACTTAGGACAGTTATTGATATTTAAGATTTCTTTCATTAAAGTGTGTTAACTCTCAGGGCGCCTGGGTGGCTCAGTCATTAAGTATCTGCATTTGGCTCAGGTCATGATCCCAGGGTCCTGGGATCAAGCCCCGCATGGGGCTCCCTGCTCAGCGGGAAGCCTGCTTCTCCCTCTCCCACTCCCCCTGCTTGTGTTCCCTCTCTCGCTGTCTCCCTCTCTCTCTCTCTCTCTCTCTCTCTCTCTCTCTCTCTGCAAATAAATAAATAAATCTTTTTTTTTAAAGTGTGTTAATTTTCATTTGGTAATATTTCCTCCCATTAGGCTTACAGGTGATTTTTTTAAAACAATCCATTCCATTAATACTGTGTCTCTTCAAAACACTTTCTTTTCTTTCTTTAGTTTTTTTCTCACCCCTTCCTCTTTTTCTTCTCTCTCTCCCTTCCACCTTCCCCTTCTTCTTCCTTCTTTCCTTCCTTCTTGCCTTTCTTCCTCATTCCGTCCTTTCTCCTTTCTGTTCCTTAGGAGCTTCTATTAATTCTGTCCATAACTTCACATTATACATTAGATAGAAATGACCATGACAAACCTGACCAGGATGTATGTGCTTTGATTTCTTTAATTTAATTGAGATTTTTACTTTTCAATTAATTTAAGCAGTGGTTTTGTGCTAGTTCATTCAATAAGTAGTAATGTCTATTTTGTTCCAATGGCTATGATATAATATGATCTATTGAGTTCTGTAAGAGCTGTGGTCAACAGTATGAGAATCTGGAGGAAAAACTGAGTCTGGCTTGCAAGGATTGAGAAAGACTTTACTAAGGAATCTATGTGTGAATCAATTACAATAGCTATTTTACACTCAACAGTCAATATTTCCTACTTTTATGAAATATAAAGGGTCACCTTGTAATAAATCCAAAGAATGTTTGGATACATTTATTTATGATTTTTTTTTAATTTCACACATTTCATATACACAGAGTCCTAAATCTTTCCTTACCTGTTGTAAAAGAGGGTTCACCTTTGGTCATATATGTCATTTATCTTATAAAATACATAGTTAATACCTTAATATTTATTATATACAGACTTAGTAACTGACCTACTACTTTTAAAGAAATAAGTTTAAAAGTATATTAAGGAGGGCATGTGATGAGCACTGGGTTTTACATGCAGTAATGAATCGCTGAACACTACATCAAAAACTAACAATGTACTATATGCTGGCTAACTGAATATAATAAAAATATAAATTAAAAAAAAGTATATTATATAATCTAAAGTTTGATTTAAACTTTGAAGTGTAGTTGTATTTCTTCTTCTAGTGTATAGATGGTTTCCATGGAGCAAATTTAGGAAGATTTTTTAAATAGAATGATATTATTAGATTTTATCAACGAATTTATTTTTTCCTTTCATTAAATGCATCTAACAGTTTCATCTCCAGAAAATGCTGTGGATGAATTTCCAATGAGGCATCCCAGCTGTTGAATATATTTCTATCTTGTTTTTGATAGAAACTCTAAACAGGAGCGAGAGATATAGATCATTGTATCACAGGTAGATTTCTCTGTTCCCTTACCAGTAAACTTGCTTATCTTGCCTGAAATGATTCCATCAGCCATGATCCCACGGATGACTGTAAAACTTGATATATTTATGCTCATGCTATGATATCACAGTGTGCTTGTTTTCAGTCCTAGCCTGCAATGTCACAGATGACAAAGTTGGACTGAGTCCTCCACTGTGGCTACTGTTCCCAGCCAAGGTGGGGTGACTTTAGAAGTCAGCAAAGATCCACACAGGTCCTGCACTGATTCTGTGCAGTTCTGGATACTTTGCTGAGGAGTTTCAAATGAAACTTTTTAATATTATAGTTCAAAGCAAAAGAAATGACTAAAAACTTCATAAAGCTTTCTATGTAGGAGCTTCTGAACTACAGGAGCAATAAGACTGTCCTTGTGGCGAACAGCATAACCTTTCCTTTAACAGTCCAATAAAATGATCTGGACCTACATAGAAGAAAAAAGTCCTATATCAACCACCTCTCCTTCTACCACTGTTTCCAAGGAAGATAAAGCTTTTATTAACCTCATCAGTTCTTGAGCCAATATTCTGTTCCTGCTGAATTCTTGACCCCCTACTCTGTATCTTTCCATCTAAAATGACTGTCCTTGGAGCACCTGAGTGGCTCAGTTCGTTAAGCATCTGACTCTTGTGTTCAGTTCAGGTTGTAATCTCCTGGGTTATGGGTTGTGGGAAGGGGGCTGGGCATCGGGTCCTGAGCTCAGCAGGGAGTCACCTTGAAGACTGTCCCTCTGTCCCTCTGCCCCTCCCCCCACTTTCTCTCTCCCTGTCTCTGTCTTTCTCTCTCTTTTTCAAATCTTTTAAGAAATTAAAAAAAAAAAATGACTGTCCTTTTCCTTTGGACTGCTTTGTCCCTCACTGGAAACCACCCAATTCCAAGGCATTAGTGTGTGTCTGATATTTACCGAAGGCTTTGAAAACTGAGCAGATCATTTGAACGGCAACTTTGAATTGAATATTATACACAACTATTCTAAAAATCCGTCAGTCTTGCCTCAAGAGGAATTTTCTCTTGGCCCTATCTCTCCATTTTCTTGGGACTGGCTGTCGATCCAAGTCAATGTTCCTATCTGTTCAAGTTGCCATCCTCCAACACTGAATGCCTTTAATTTCTTAAGCAGAGCCATTGAACGCTCTACACATTATCCCTTCCCCAAATTACAGCTAAGTGCTCTTTACGCATCCAATATTGCGTTAAAAGGCTCGGGTAGGCAAGGCCCATCCATTTAGAGTCTCCAATCTCTAGGAGCACAAATTGAACAAATTTACTATATTTATAAGGAAATGTAATATTTGATAGAGATGGTTTTGCAGATTAGTTTGTAAAGGATGGGCTCTTCAATAAATAGCATTAAAAAAAGTGACTATGTATATGGAAAAAAATTAAAATCTCTTCTTTATACCACATACCAACATCAATTCCAGGTGAATCAAATTCTTAAAAGAGAAAGATAAATATTTTAAATTCTTAGAAGAATACATAGAAAATTATCTCTATGACCTTGGAGTCTGGAAACAATTCACAAACAAGACAAAAAAAAAAAGTATCCATTTTAAGGCCTCTTGTTCATGAAATAAGAAACCATCATTAGAAAGCTAGAGAAGGTATTTGTCACACATATAGTTGACAAGATTGGTACCCAAGATAATGCAAAAAACTCCTGCAAAAAATAAAAAAAAGAATATAAGAGTTTGCAACCCAATCTAAATGTAGGTGAGAGAAATGAATAGGCATTTCACTGAAGGAAAACACAACTGGACAATGAAATTATGAAAAGATGCTCAACCTCATTAGTAATAAGAGCAATGCAAATTAACACTCCAATAATATAAACCTTTACCTTAATTATATTGGCAATTTTTTTAAAAAATGTGGCAATATAACGTGTCTGTAAAGATGTGAGACAATTAGAATCCATACACTACTGGTGAGAGTGTATATTGGCACAGACAATTTGGAAACCATTTTCTTATTTTCATGTAAAATGCACAGATAACAGGTTGTAGAGGAATTTGCACATCTGTGCTGTTAGGCATTCATGAGAATGTTTACATAGCCACATTGTTTGCAATGGCAAAGGACTAGAAACAAACAAGAGAAGGGGGACTCTAATGATAGATGTCAACCTGGATGAATCTCAGACATTGTATTTAATGCAAAAAAGCAGTATCAGAAGATCTCCTACCATGCAATACAATTTTTATAAGGATCAAAAAACAGCCAAATATTTGTTTACATGCAGACATAAATGAAATACATACATAGCTGAATACTAGGTAGAAAAGCAAGGGGATACAGAAATGAGCTTTGGGGGTAAAGGCAGAAGAATATGCAGGGAGTTGCTATTGTGGTGGGAACTAGTCTTTCCCAAACCGAGTGGTAGCTTTACCCTCTTTGTTCACTATTAGGTTTAATAACCCACATTTATGTTATATATTTCATAATTTGAGAATTAGTTTTCCTCCGGGTTCCCAAAGAACACTGTACCCCTCACAGCGCTCCAGAGGGGAGGGGAGCCTCATGACATAGTTTAATATTATCCTAGTCTTAAAAGCTGTGTCCTCTAGCATAGATCTTGTTCTTTATGGTTGTTTAAGATTTGTTTGTTAAACAGACTCATGATGAGAAAAGTGAAGGTAGTAAGAAAATCCTATTGAAAGATCATTTCTAAATAAAGGAAATATAACCACCCTGTTTTATTATTATAATTCCTAGTTTTGCTGGGTTATTTTTCTGCCTTCTATAAAACAGAATAATAGATTATAAAGCACTGAGCTCTAACTATCAGGAGGTGATAAAGTCAATATTAAAACATAGTTTTTAAAATTGTATGTAAAGCAATAGCATTACTATGTCCTAAGAGACAATTTAGAAAAAGATTTCTAGCTATGTTGTATTCATTCTGTGTTTAAAAAGGAAGTAGGGGCACCTGGGTGGCTCAGTCGGTTAAGCTCAGGTCATGATCCCGGGGTCCTGGGATTGAGCCTTGCATTGGGCTCCCTGTTCAGAGCGGAGTCTGTTTCTCCCTCTCCCTGCCCCAACTTGTACTCTCTCCCTGTCTCTCTCAAATAAATAAATAAAATCTTTTAAAAAATCAAAATAAAAATGAAGTAGAATGGGGACGCCTGGGTGGCTCAGTCAGTTAAGCATCTGCCTTCAGCTCAGGTCATGATCCCAGGGTCCTGGGATCGAGCACCACATCTCACTCCCAGCTCAGGGGGGGAGTCTGCTTCTCCCGCTGCCTCTGCCTCTCTTTCTCTGTCTCTCATGAATAAATAAATAAAATCTTTTAAAAAATTTAAGTAAAATGGCTTTTTTTTCTCTAAAAAAATCTCGGTTAGGAAAAATTAATTGAGGTTCAACTCATCCAATATGTTTGTTCTTAGACTTGTTCCTGTTGGCTTGAAATTTTCCTTCTTTGGCAGTGAAAAATTAAGAATATTAAATTTGGTCAGTGCTTTCGATTATATCTCAGGAACATGGCAGACAACAGAGCAGACTTACTTTATATGAGGAAGACAAGGGCATGGATTCACTCAAAGAAAACTCAGTTTTCAGGATATAATTCCCAGTATGTAGTTTATGAGGAGAAGGTGAGGAGTGGATCTGATGATACTACATGATTATCCAGAAAAGGGGGAGAAAAAACAACAGAAACAAAATTCAAAATCGTGAGGAAATAAGAAAACATCTAGGCTACCTTGAAAGATAAAATTGTAACGGGAAATGTACGTCATTGAAAGGATAGAAAATAGGCCCTTCCTTTCTTGCCACAACAGAGATAGCTAGACATTAACTGCTAAGTTTAGCAGAGCTCTTGGAGAAACCCAGATGTAAATCTGTTCCTCCTTAATTTTAATTACTCCATCATCATCTGAAGTCTTTTTAGTAGAGTGTATCTCTGCTGTATTTAACCAGGATCTTATCATTTGCTTCTGAAACAAAGAAACACTACATTATAGTACGGGTTAAAAAAAGCAAGGATTCTGGACTAAACCTTCCATTTGTCTGTTTGCTCCACCCATTACTACCTTTGCAATCTTAGGCAAGTTATGCGACCTCTTTAAGCCTCCCTTTTATCATCTGTAAAATGACCCATAGAAAACAGTTAAGCAGTGTTATGATATTTATCCTATGCTTGAAGTAATATTACCAACTCATCTGAAATTTTAGTGAATCTGTTAATAAAAAAACCACAATTTCTTGTATAGTTAGGAAATCATAGTAAGCAATTAAATTTAATTATTGATCATGATTCAGCAAGTATTTGTTGAGGATCAACAAATCAAGTCAGACACAAAACATGAATAAAATCTGATAATCTGCAAGGCTTCCTGTTGTTCAAGTATAAGTCAATATGAAGTATTTCGTGCTGAATTTTGACTCAGAAAATATTGTATTTTTCATAAGAGATGAAATTTTCTTAAGGAGAATATCATACTATGCTACGGAAAAAGATTAAAAGAAAAACTATAGGGGCTCCTGGCTGGGTCACTCAGTGGAGCATGCAACGCTTGATCTCAGGGTTCTGAGTTCAAGCCCCACGTTGGGCATGGAACCTACTTTAAAAGAAAAGAACAAAGAAGAGAAAAAAGAAAAACTGAAAGTGCCAGGTCTATATACCAGCCCCATGATTCATCTCTGAGTCATTGTTAAGTGATATATCAATCTTAAGAATCAGAAACCACCTTTAGAGAGTTTTCCTTCCATTTTCATAATTGGTAGTACTAGACATTTGGGAATGTTTTAAGGAAGTCTCTTCACTTGTTTCTTATCTCTGGTGCAATGGCATTTAAATTCCTTGGTATGGCACACCTGCTTTCTCAAAGGTCTAATAGACCTGCAGACCTGCCTTCCACTGTGATCATTTCTTTAATAATCGCTGCAAAAGGGCTCTAACATTCGAAATCCAAACTGAACTTGTAGTGCTTCTGTAGCCTTGAGGTGATTACTTACACATGGCATTCACCCTGTTTGAATTGCATCTGGGTTTACCTATACATTTATGAACTCTTAGATTTTATATTTTGAACTCTTTGTTGTAATGTTTTCTTGCTATGCCACAGCCCAGATATTATATGCTCTTTATCTTCTCTATTTTTGTATTCTGTGTATTATTACAATTACCATCAATGTTGCAATTATTTATCTTGATATTTTTCCAGTTAACCAACCAGCTCTAAAAAGCTGAGTCCATGTCCTATTCATATTTATATATTCAGACCTTATCTCAGTCTCTTGCGTGTAGGAGGTGCACAATAAATATTAATGAAACTAAATTAGAGTAGTGTTTGAAGATCCTTGAAAGTTAAATAAATTTAAAATTTGCATAAAAGCAGTGTTTTATGACCATTTGATTGATGATTAATTGATTACTTCATTAATTGATTCAACAAATATTTAGTGAGTATCTGTTTTGTCAAGCATTCCGACATTTGTAAGACAGATGAGTTTTGTTCTCATGGAGTTCACATTTTAATGTAAACAAATAAATAAACATAGGTAATTCCAGGAGTAAGGAGTAAGAAAAGAATTAACAGGGCTGGGGTTAGGAGATGACAACATCATATAAGGTGGTGGGGAAGACTTCTGAGGAAGAGGTATCTTAGCGGAGACCTTAGTGTTGAAAAATAGTGAAGGTCAGGAACAACAGACTTCAAACCCAGAAAAACAGCTGAGGAGAGGTCCTGAAGTGGGGTTAAGCTTGGAATTGAACAAATAGAGAAAAATCAGTGGTGCTAGATTTTAGGGTACAAGGAAACAAAGTTCCAAGAAAGGAAGTCAAAGAAGTCAGAAGGAGACTATAAAAAATCTTTTTATCCATATCAGAGTTTGGACTTTATTCTAAGTGCAGGGGGAATCCCTTTCAGGTTTTAAGAGAACAACCTGATTAAGTCTTTGAAAATATATTTGGTTGCTGTGTAGGATTATAGGAAGGGAAGGCTGGAAATAGGGCAAAATAAGAAATCAAGAAATGAAGCTAGTTCAGGTTCGGAGCACGAGATGGACAAAAGTAGAAGAATATGTGATATACCTGGGCAGGTGATGGATCCGATGTGGGGGATGAAAGAACAAGAAAGGTCCAGAATGGTTTGGGGCTCAAACAAGTAGGTAGATGATAATAGCATTAACCAAAATGGAGAATACTTCTGTTTTTGACATATTAAATTTGGGACTTTTGTTAACCAAGCAGAGATGTCAAATAAAGTTCATGGGAGTTGTCATCTTCTAGATGCCACTTAAAGACAAAGGATTGGATAAAATTGTGTGGGTAACATCCTTTTTAGTGCTCGGTGCTTTGAAATCCTAAAATCTGCGCTTATTTTATTGGGAAATTAGCAATTATTCTCTAATTCAGTAATATTTATGGAATGCTTACCAGATGCCAGATACTGGTGGAAATAACAGTGAACAAGACAAAGTCCTCTATCCTGAAAGAGCTGAGATTATCTTGAGGAAGCTAGTAAGCAAATAAATAAGTATAAAAAAAATGCCTGTAAAAAAATAATAATGCCTGTATGCTCAAGACAAGTGAGAAGAAGGGCTAGAGAATACCACAGGGAGCTTTCTAGATAAGGTGGTCAGGAAATTCCTTGCAGAAGAGGGGACATTTCTGATGTACAAAGACATAGATCAAATATTTCTAATGGTCTAATTTATCTCAGTACAAGATCCTCTAACTACTCAGCAAAAGAAAACTTCATACTCATACCTCAGATCATTCCCCAAAATTGGTATTTCCTGGAGTTGTCAGTGGCTTATTTGACAAATTTTGTCTTAATATGAGGTCAATTCACCAGTAGACTTTGATAAAGGCTAAAAACAGGAGCAGATGATTTTACACATATATGAATTAAGGTCCACCCTGTAAAATAATACTTTATCAACTAATGATCTCTCTTTCTTATGAATTTTTATTTTACCAGTATTCCTCCCAAGGCTAGCCATTTTTAGCTTACATGGTACTTATTTATATGCATTCTTAGATTGTAATATTCACAAAGAGAACCCATGTCTGAGCCATATCTATATCCCTGATATACATCTAGAATAGCACCTAGCATATAAGAGCAACTCAATAAAAAAATTAACTATATGAATTAGGAGAGGTCTTTAAGTAGCAGATTATATTTTAATTTTATTTTTAATTCTGTTAAGCACAGACAGTTATAAGGAGGGTTCCCATTATTTGAAAAAAATGTGGTTTTTTTACAACTTTTAATTTGCTTTAATTGGTAGTAATATCAACCATCAATAACAGAAAAAGTATTCCAACACAAGATTCTAAATGAAGATTCTTGAAGAATTGGGGCTTAGGAATTCAACTTATATAAGGCTCACCTGGAGAACTTTACTCAGACTTCCCAAATTCCTCTCCTCTCCTAACAGAAAAATAAAAGATATATATTAATATATGCACTTGGAAAGAGCTAAACACTTCATCCCATTGAGTTCCTTTACTTTCCTGAGCCACCGTTAGTAGAAATATTCCCTATCATTCAAGTAAAGAATGTTGAGAGACTCTATTATAAATTATGTCCAAACAACTGATTTATTTTTGCAGAGTTATCATTAGTTCCAGGTGGCAGTTTAATAAACGGTGGTACTATTACAAATAAGCTGAATGAATTTTAGAAAACTATCACTACCAAAGAACGTCTCAAAACCTAGTAATTGGTCAAGTGCTTTTTAGCATGTTCTCTTGGTAACATCAATGTTATCTTCACAAGATAAACCATTCCTAAGGCAATAAACATTATCTGTTACAATTAAAAGCTGATAAATTGGGAGCCAACAGAGTGCAGCCAACTGTGAGTGTGAAGACAGCTACACTATTTGCATTCTATATTTCTCATAAAGACTTGCTGGATGCCCACACATCTGACATGAGATACACATACACAAGAATAGTGTATTAAAAATTGCAATGTTTTAAGCCTAAGAAGTGATGTGGAAGTAAAACTAAATTTTTGTCCATTTTGAAAAAGTAGTATTTGTTTACAGCTTGTCTTCAATTTTTTTTCCAGATTGTATGGTTAATAGTGCATTTGTTCTTTGTTCAAACTTTTTCTTTTTCACGGTCTGATTGACATTACTTCCCCATGTTCACTGGGGCATAGTATTGCCAATGAAAACATAGTGGTACCTTGTCAAAATGGCATATTGTATTAAAGATAATTGTTTTCCGGTACTTCAAAAACCTAAAAGGTACTGAATGTTAAATAAGATTTGTTGTTAACAATTCAGTGATACTTCATATCACTCATAATACCAAGGACTTTACCTGAAATTTTACTTGCAGAAGTATCTTTGCCAAGTTTTGTTGCTTTTCCATAATCTCTTTCTGTGTCTGATTTTCCACATTGCCCTGCTGGACACCTTCAAATGAGGTCACCCTCCACTCTGACCTGGTCCATTCTTAAATGTCAGCTAAAATGCTTTACCAAATTAGTTTTTTCCTGTATGGGGGATATCGCACCTATTGCAATATTAGGAGTTAGAACCAAGGACTAGGTCAGCAGTTGGCTCTGGGAAAGGTATTTACACTATGTACTTAACAAAAGGTTGATCAAAGATTTTTTCTACTTCTTCCCTTTGACATTTCACATTAGTATGATATTTTTCTCCAGATATCCACAGTGATTGCTCATATGGGTAGTTGACAGCAATAGGCCTTATGTTTTATTTTGCATCCTTTAAAAGTTATACTGTTACTTTTTCTTTTACAGCATTTAAATCCTCGGGGGGATTGTTCAAAAATATATTAGAATGATCTAAAAACTGAAATAACTGTATATCATCTTAAATCCTCAGGCTGTGAAGGGAGTATTAATTGCTATGCTATATGTCTAGAACTGACCTCCTCTCCCTCACAATTTATTAAAATGATAGAACTACTGTTGTTCCTTTCTCTAAAATGGAGATAAATCTGGGTAAGGGAGAGAGGTTCAGATCCTGACCCAAAGGAACCAGAATTATTTCAGCAGAAGGCCCAGTAATTAGATTTGTAAAATTCAAATATTAAACTACTGCTTACTTATTGTGTTCATAGGATAGTGGTCATTTGACTTTCCCAGGCTCACTCTTGATAGAAATCTATTCTCTTAAGAAATGGGAGGTAAGAGAGAATTTTATGCCAGACTTTAGTTTATGGTTAAAACACTTGAGTTTCCAGTGGAATACATGTTTCTTGCTAGTGAAAGTATTTACAGATAGGCCCCTTGGGTATTCTACTAAGCTCTATACTCTAAAGCAGTGAAAACTAAAGCTCAGATTATTTTAAAAATTTACTTTCTTACTGAGGGATTGGTTTCCCAATTTTCTTATTGACTAGAGTTTTCTCCTTTCTTGGTGATACCATCTATGTTTTTTCCTACTTTGCTCATCGTAGATACTACATGTGTGTAGTCTATTGCAGAATGATTGTAGTAAGCTTATTTTTTATATGTTTATTTTTATTGAGATACAATTCATATACTATGAAATCCACTCCTTTAAAGTGTACAATCCAAGGGTTTTACTATATTTACAGTGTTGCACAACCATCACCAGTTTCTAATTCCAGAATGTCATCATCACTCACCAAACAAATCCTGTTAGCAGTCACTTCTCATTCCATCCACTCCTCTGTCCTGGAAATCACTAATCTACTTTGTCAGTTTGACTATTGTAGACACTCCATATAAATGAAGTCACAATATGTGGCTTTTTGTGACTGTTTCTTTCACGTAATGTTTTCAAGATTCATCCGTATTATAGCACCTATCAGTACTTCAATCTCTTTTATAGTTGAATTGTATCCCGTTGTAGTGATACAAACCCTATCTTGTTTATACGTTCATCAGTTGATGGTCATTCCGGTTGTTTCCACCTTTTTGGCTATTATGAATTATACTGCTATGAAAATTCACATGCAAGTTTTTGTGAACATGTTTTCTATTCTCTGTAGATTGATTATTCTTATACACTGGTTTTAAATGGAAAACTAACCAAATTATCTTTCAATATTTATATAATTTCATTATATATATATATATCATTTTATTAGAGAAGCAATAGCCCCTTGAGTCACCTCTTCACGATTTGTGAAAAACACCTGAAAAACTTATTTCCAATCTGTTTTGCCTGTAAAGACAGAAAATAATTTGAAATTAGAGCAGTGTGTGACTATATGTCTGTGGGTAGATTTCCTTTTAGTCCTTTATATCACCTTATGTATATATTATTTTATTTTTCCATGTAGCTGTGGTCACTACTAAACCAAAAAGAAAATAATCAAAGACCAAGTATGAGAGAAGGAAGTTGCCTGAAAATCTGTACCTCTTACATGGGAATTAAAAAACAAAAACAAAAACAAAAAAACAAACAAAAAAACCCCACCCATTGAAAGACCACATTAGATTGCTATGTATTAAACTATTTTTTTATGCTATAGATTTTAGTCATTCAAACAAAATTGGGAAAGCACTTAAGAAGGGTAGAATAATAATTATCTTTCCTTAAATACAGTACATAAAATATAATAAATTAACATTTTCAAAGAATATTTAATAACATATGCATATGCACATAATATGATATTGAATATAATAGAACACCACACTCTATAAGAAACAAATTGTCTAACAGCATTTTCCCAATTTTATAAAATATATGTATATATACAAACAACATAAATATTTCCCAAAATGTTAAGTGGTTATCCTTAGTAGTTTTACATTCTCCAGTGTGCTTTACTTAGTTTTCTAAATTTTATACAAATTCTAAAATTCATACGGTTATTATGAAACACAGGTATAATTAGAAAAAACAGCTATAATTTAAATTGTTGTTTGTTATCAGAACAAATAGTCAACTCAACAAAACCTGTGTCATTTTCAAGAAAATATCAACCAACTCTAGCATTCAGATGTATACAGATAACAGATTTACTAAGGACTGTTTTGGATATTAATGACATAAAATAGGGGTATCCAACTGTGTAGGAAAGGATGGAATGCTATATTCTAAACCCAGAGCCTCAGGTTAAAATTTATCAACTAGTGATTCTCAGCCAAACTTTTGATTATCACAGCTTGGGGAACGAGGAGTTGCAAATGGCTTCTAGTGGGCAAGGACAGTATCCTATAATGCATAGGATAGTCCTCTATAGTAAAGAGTTACTAAGCTCAAAATATATCAAGGTTGAGAAACCCTGATATAGATAATCCATATTTTAACAATCAACCATTTCATTAACTTAGATGCCTTAAATGGGCAAATCATTTAAAAGCTTTACTTAGATTCAGAATTTAAAAATGTAGTCTTAAACTTAAGGTTAATACCTATGTATAGGATAAGTTCATATTATAAATTTTGCAGTTAAGTAAGTACATGATACTAAGATTAGAGCTGGTGTTATTTAAAGTTTCTGTGATAAAAAATGGACTCAAGAATTTGGCACTCAATATTGTTTAATGAAAAATTTATTCTGAAATAAATTACTTCTGGAAAATAACACTTCTACACTTCAGCTTCTCATTGATACTATAAAAATATAGGTTTTTTTATGAAGGTAATGCCACGAATCTGATTTATTACACATCTACTAGAGATTTTATATGGAAATTATACTCACAGAGCTGTTCTGATATATTGTCTAATGAAAAACTTGGCCATATCTTCAAGGCTCTTTGTTGTGTTAAAAAATGACATAAACATACTGACTACTAGAAAAGTATGTAAAAATTTATTTTTTGGAAAAGATGTAAGCACTACTAAAGTATGACTAAAGATTGTTTACTATAAGGAATGAAGATGATTGAATAAAAAATAACACACAGTAAGAATTTGATGTGAACCATAACTAGAACATTGAAACTTATTGAACATGAGTTAGAGGAGTAGATTATTCTTACTTGAGAGTGAGTCTCTGAGAAAAATGGACTTAGCTTAATTCTTCAGCCTCGTCTTATACAACAGTTCCCTTTACTCCCTGAGCTTCCACTTGCTTCTCCTTTCAGGTGGGGAAGGCGTGACCTCCCCAAAATGAAAGCAAACCAGGTCTTTCCCACAATGGGGCCTTTGCTCATGTTGTGTGCTCTTTGTATGGACATATTCCGCTCATCCTGTTTAAAAAACAACTCCCAAAACCTGTCACCTCTCTATTTAGACAGATTCCCCTCTGTTATTCTCCTTCTCAGTTAAATTGTTTTTCTTTCATAATGTTTTAATTTTGTGATTATTTATTCCTTGTCTGTCTTGTTTATTGTCTATCTCTGACCCTCTGACACCCGAGGGGGGAGTTTTGTCTGTTCTGCTCACTGTGGTTCACCCAGTACACAGAAAAGTGGTGGCCCAGTGTTTATAGGTTGAATGACTGAATATTTTTGGAAAAGGGAATCAAACATCATTTTTAAGTACCTGTCATGTGCCATGGGGTCAGCTGTGTGCTGAGGGTTCATTAGTTAAAGAGACAAGGTAGTCTCTTCCTCCACGAGGCTGAGAGTGTAATGTGGGAAATGGCCAGGAACCCTGCCATAGGTGAGATACAGGGTTCTAGAGAAATACATAGGAGGACTTACTGGGATGGTCAAAGAAGGATTCCTGAGAAACTAACGTCTAAGCTTTAACCCAAGGATGAAGAAATGTTTTCCAGATGAAGAAAGAGTGAAGAGTGTTCCAGCCAGAGGGAATTCTTCCAGATAGCCATTTGGGCTGTGTACATGGAATTGCCACTCATTCCCCCAAGGAATATAGGAAATACAGGTGCATATTCTGGGCATGTCTTACATGTTTCATTCTGTAGAATTTAAATTTGGACATCAAGATAGTGATATTCGATTGGAAGTTGAATGGGCCTGTGACTTAGGAGAGAAGTCTATACTGGGTGTGAGGGTTGAGAAGTGTCAAAGTACAGAGATGGCAGTTGCAAGCATGAATAAGGATAAGATCTTGCAGAGACAGCATGCCAACTGAGAGAATGTAGGTGCAAGCCGTGGAAGAGGTATCAGC
The DNA here is from genome assembly GCF_003265705.2 of Callorhinus ursinus. Classification (NCBI taxonomy): domain Eukaryota; kingdom Metazoa; phylum Chordata; class Mammalia; order Carnivora; family Otariidae; genus Callorhinus; species Callorhinus ursinus. Next base: position 7,395,497 of record NW_027397074.1, on the reverse strand, counting down.
AAAGACGGAGGTAAAAGGAAACCAAGAGAGGAAAGCGTTGCTCAAGCTGAGGTGAGGGAGAGTTTGCATGAGCCATGCCAACCACTTAGAGCTAGAGACCACATGCCTGAGAGACATTGCTCATGATAGGTGTTGATTGGACGCTCACAAGTTAATATGATCATTAAGGGGGCAATTTCATTTTAGGAGTGGAGGCAGAATTTCAAATGTAATGGTAAGATGAAGGACTAAGAAATATGAAACTAGAGGCAGTGAGCATAGGTAATTTTTTCATAGGTTGATTGTGAGGGAGACTGAGGAGAGAAGTCAGTAGTTATGTAGGGTCATAGAGGATTATCTTCAAATTTGAGGAAAAAGTATGCCCTTTGTCTTGGAGACAGAGCCAGTGAAAATGGAGAAGTTGGAAATGTAGGCATAATGAATGGAGAGAGATCTCAAAGGATATTGTTAAGTACTTAACAGATTTCATAATGTAGTTGCATAGGTTAATTTATTAAATGCTTACAACAACACTTTCACATAGATCTTATTATTTTTTCTGTACAAATGTTAAAAATGAGATTCAGAAAGTTTTAGTAATTTGCCCAAGGGCACACAGCTAATAAATGTTAAAAGTTTCTAAATCTCATGTTCTTTCCCACTAAATGATACTTACAAGTGAACTGGTCCTCAAGTCTCTGTTCTCCAATGCTGGTAACATTCATTTACAAATTAGAGGACACCGAAGGCCAGAAGAGAAACAGTCTTGATTTATTTTAAGATACAGCATCTCACTATTTGCTCCTAAAGAATAAACCAGATATTAGCAGCTGAAGAAATTTCTCTAAAGATTGAATCACTGGGTGTTATACGCAAACAATGAATCATGGAACACTACATCAAAAACTAATGATGTAATGTACGGTGATTAACATAACATAATAAAAAAAAAGAGAGAGATTGAATCATATTCTAAACTCTACTCAAAGTGTGGTCAGCAGCCTGGCAGTAATCAGCATCCCCCAGGAGCTTGCTAGGAATGCACATTCATATGCCCACTTCAGACCTGCTGAATCAGATTCTCTAAGGGTGGGGTTAAGGAATCTGGATTTAAACCAGCACTCTAGGTCTCTCTGATATGCACTAAAGTTTGAGGAGCACTCCATGGCTTCATCATAAACAACTTGCAGCATAAGAACATTCACTCGAAAGCACTTTTTTAAGAAAAGTAATTAAGTACTTAAGTAAAGATTTAATTAAAGGAAATTCAAACAGAACTAACCTGTAAGAGCATCAGTACCCTCAGAATATTATATGTTGAAAGGTATCCTGGACTAATTTATATTAGACAGTTCCCATATGGTAAACATTACAGAACCAATTTGAATTGACATGTATATTTAAAATGTTATGAACACCTAAAATATTTTTAAAAATAGAGTAAAACAAATGGAATCGTAACTTAAAGTCACTAACTTTTAAGAAACCAGCAGTTTATCCTGGAACTGAAAGACAGTAGCTGGCATATAAAATTACAGCAGCAATAAAAGAAAAGTGTCCCTGTGTTCAGAGTTAATGCCGTCTTTGGTAATTATGGCATAAACTAGTTAAAGTGCTATAGAGTTTCTTAGACTACACTTTCTAGAGTATTTTTGTCTATTCCATTTTCTTTGTCAGTAAACATATAATAGGTTTGTAGATTTAAGTTGACTATAAACTGTATTATAGCATCACATTCTTAATTATTTGGCCATTCTGAGGAAAATGAATATCTGTACAACACGGTTATTATATTTAGCATTACCGAGATTTTAAAGGAAACACAATTCAACTAAAGTTGAATGCGCTAAAATAGCCAGGCCAACAAGCATGTTCCCAAAAAGTCATGTCAGACATATCCATCCAGCTGTTCTACATTTCCTATTTTAATCATTTTTATTTAAACTTTAAAGTCTTATTATAGTATTATACTATGCCCCATATGCATGTCATTTTTTTAATCTCTACTTTTGCTTTCTTTCTTTTTATGCTTTTATTTTCTTCACTCCTTTCCATCCTCTCCTCCCATTCCATCACTTCTTGATCTCCTATTCTGTATTATTCCCCTTTCCGCCTTTCTTTTCCTTTCCAATTTTGTACAAAAAGAATCTCAGATGACTTTTAAAATTATATGCACCTAAAACAAGAGGTGCTAATAATATGGTTGAAACCATTAAATATTAGAAAACAGTATAGCATTTACACAATATTAGATCACATCTTAGAATCTGCTTCTCATATAGAAAGTGTTTCCCATATATAAAGTGATTCTATTTGTATTGTGACTCTGATTACTTCTTTTTATCATTTTACTTCTAGTCTTTCTGGAGCAACACTTTAAAAAGAAAAAAATACTTAGTATTCAATATATTTTGAGGTGTTCATGCACTACATCAGAAAAAAATGTATTTGTACATTTAAATATAGATGGCCAATATTTGGAAGTGAGCAATTTCTGTTAATCTAACAGTACATATCACTAAGATAGTTTTCATAATTTAGGAATCAGACATACACACATATAATATTTTTTATTCTTATCAATTTTTTTAAGTCGTAATATTTTGGAGAGAAAAAATGGAAGAAGAAATTAAATGACTTGGTGAATTTGACTAAGCAGCTGATATACCAGTTACATGCAAGATCAGTCACCCTGTTTCACAAACATTTAGCCTCCAATTAACCTGATCCTGATTAGATGATTCTATGAGAACAGTGGTAACTATCAAATATATGCAGTGTTCAAGTTTTTAAAATTTATGTCTGCTTCTTACGATTTATATACATAAAGAAAAGTCATCCCCAAAGGTAAACAGGATATTTACAATAAAGTTGGACATGTCAATTTACTTGACTAGATCCATCACAGACCATTATTTGGAACAAGTTCCCATAGCAAGTGTTACCCATTTATAACTCAAAGGTCAAGTTTTCAGGAAAAAAAAATGGATGCTATGAAGATCCATGAGGAGAGTCAACCTACAATGTCAAGGAAACCTAAGTTATGTAGCAGGTAAATTACTAAAAAAAAAAAAAAAGTGCCTGTACCCAGCTAAAAGCCTGAAATTCTGAATAGTTGGAGTTTTTTGTTTTGTTTTGTTTTTTTCCAATGGCTATTATTGAAATGTTGAGTTATTATCCAGGTGATATTTCCAAAAGCCAATTTATTAGTGAAACACTTTAAATGGAACATATCTTAGATTTCAGAGAAAATAGGACAGTCATTCTTCTTGTAAGAAAAATCAAGGAAGGGTAACATAAAACGAAGCATTCTTAAAATCATAAAATTCAGTCTACAAGACTGGTTGGAATTTCTTTTGTAGTTGAATTCATTGATAATATTTAAGTTAAAAACATGTTTTAAATTTAAAATATTCACCAACATGCCACCAAAGCTAAAGAAATACTTAATTGTGATGAAGAAAAAAAAATAATCCAATTAAAAATAAGCAGAGGACCTGAATAGACATTTTCCCAAAGAAAACATGCAGATGGCCAACAGACACATGAAGAGATGCTCAACATCACTCATTATCAGGGTAATGCAAATTAAAACCACCATGAGATATTATATTTACACCTGTCAAATGGCTAAAATCAAAACCACAAGAAATAATAAATGTTGGCAATAATGTGTAGGAAGATACCCTTGTACATTGTTGGTGGGAATGCAAATTAGTACAGCCACTGTGGAAAACAGTATGGAGATTGCTCAAAAAATTTGCAGTAGAATTACCATATGGTCCAGCTATTCCACTACTGAGTATTTACCTAAAGAAAACTAAAATACTCAAAATGATATATGCACCGCTATGTTTACTACAGTATTATTTACAATAGCCAAGATATAGAAACAACCCAGGTGTTCATCAGTAGATGAATGGATAAACAATAAACACACACACACACACACACACAGGAATATTCCTCAGTCATAAAAAATAATGAAATCTTCCATCTACAACAGCATACATGGATGTAGAGGGTATAATACTAAGTGAAATAAGTCAAAGAAAGACATAAACCATATGATTTCACTCATATATGAAATTTAATAAACAAAACAAATGAATAAAGAAGACAAACACAAAAACCAACTCAAATACAGAGAATAAACTCATGGTTGCCGGATGGGAGATGGCTATAGGATATGGGTAAAATAGATAAAGGGGATTAAGACCACACTTATCATGATGAGCACTGAGAAACGTATAGAATTGTTGAATTATTATATTGTACATCTGAAATTAATATAACACTGTATGTTAATTATACGTGAGTAAAAATAAAATAAAATAGTTCAAACACAGGAAAAAATAGCCAATATGTTGCCAAAGCTAAAGAAATTGTTGTTATGAAGAAAGACTTGTTTTTTTCAGTGTTACTTTTTATTATAATATTGAAAGTTTTATATCCTGATGAGATATTTTTAACAGAAATTAATTATCTGATGAATACCATGGAGAATAATAAGAGTGGACTTGACCAACTATCTTGGTCTTATCTTCCATAATAAAAATGGAAAATTTCTGAATGTCTCTAATACCTAATTGACATAAGAAAAGTTAAAAAGAACATGTCAACAAGTGAACACTGATTTAATCAAACAAAACATAAATATTGAATGCATATACCATGGCAAGAAGTTAGATTAAGGTGTGCTTAATTAAAGACGACTTCCTTAAAAGAATATTTTTGCACTAGGAACTATGTGCAAAAACATAAAGAAAGGAATTACTAAGGTGTGTTTTATTGGCATTTGAAAGGCTGAGGGTACTGCAGAGAGATTTTTGCAGGGAATTTTGAGGTCCAAGACTGGGGCCCACAGCCTCACTGTATTGTTTGGGCCAAGCATTACATTAATTTGTGTCTCAACTATGAAACAGAAATAATAACAATGTCCAACTCATGTGATAATTGTGAAAAATTAAGTGAATTTATGTATGGGAAAGCCTATGATAAACTATACTCGTATTTCTTCTAATTTCTACTCATATGAACTTCTGTACTGTCTTCTCTATCGATAAACATTGATAATAACTCAGCAAGAATTTCAATTATTATTACATGCATGAGTTAACAATGATCTATACTCCTGTGCAAGCACAAAGAAAGGAGAGTTGGGTATAATTTCTAAGAAAAATACTTGTACTTATAGTGCTTATAGTGAGCTGGAAATGTTGATTTCATAGGCATCAGCATGAGGGATTTAGTGCCGTAAGTGCTTGAAGTAGTAAAGCATTTAAGAGAGTAGAAGAAGAGTAATGAGGACACTGCCATGTAAGCTTAAGCACTAGAAGTCTGGAAAATACCAAAATTATCACTTTGATACATTTATTTTTTAAAGATTTATTTATTTATTTGGGAGGCAGAGGAAGAGAGAATCTCCAGCAGACTCCCCGCTGAGCACAGAGCTGGACACAGGGCTCAATCCCATGATCCTGATCTCGTGACCTGAGCTGAAATCATGAGTTGGCCACTTAACCAACTGAGCCATCCAGGTGCCCCAGTTTCATATATTTATTAGTAGCAAATCTCTTCATTCATTCAGTTTTACATGGAAATAATTGTGATGAAAAACAAATGTGATGGCTCCAAAGGAAGAGAGGTTACCACTAACATGTAGAAGTAGTATACTGAAATAACTTTATGGTTGTACAAATTATTTCTTGTTACTTTTAATTTCTATTCATCTTAACATCTCTACTCAATTCTTCTTAATCAATAAGTATTAATAATAACTCAGTGTACAAATTAAAAATAAAAACTCAAATTTTAAGAAATTGACCTTACTTTAATTCCATTGTAGGGAGGAAAAATTATGTTGGAATTTTCTGATAGTGTGTGATAACATATAGTCAAGTCTGGTAGACCAGGACAACATTGGACTAAGAGTTAAAAAAACCCAGTTGAAGTTCCAACTTTCTCACTAAGTTATTTCATGAGTTTAGACAAGTTCCTTGACTTCCATGTGCCTCAGTTGTTCTTTTTTTCTTCTGTAAAGAAGGTGGGGGTGGAGATGAGAAAATCCATTTTCACTTGCATTGTAGTGGCAATGAATCCTGCTTCTGAACTTATATTGTGCGCGATAGGAATTAGTTACCAACATATCTATTAAAAACACTGGCTTCTGCTGATAGCATGGCTACCAAAAGAAAGAAAATTCTATGCATTACCCATTGCTTATTCTCTTGCCATATTAGAATGATTTCTTATTAACACTGAAGCCAAGATAAAGAGAAAAGTCAAGATCTGTGAGTACTTCTGCATTGTGGAAAGAAGTCTACTTTATGGGTAGGTAGCGAATGACCAAACTGACCAATAACCAAAACCGTCCCCCCAAAAAAGCAATTATAGTTTCCCCTATATTGCTCAGACTAATAAACATTTGTCTTCTGGTCATAGGAAATTATTTCTGTAAGTATTTTGGAATTATAAATATTTCTTATGATATCTTTTAAAAGATAAAAATGTTATTTATATTAACTACTATTTTGAATAGCATGAAGCACTTCACAAAATACTACCTTCAAAGTATGTGATTAGTTTGACAGGATTCCAACCTACCATTGAACAGGCTTTTATAAGCATGAGAGAAAAAAATTTTGTTCCACTTTTATTAGATGATTTTTACAAACCAAGAGACTCTTTTACAACATCTACATCCAGGGACTTCCAAAATGCTAGAGAGTCATGTCGTAAAGCAAACTTAGTAGAAAGTGCTCTGAATCCAGGGCAATATTACATATATGATATTTCCCCTTGTCTTGTATGGTGTGAGATTGGTTTTGCCACAGGAGCCCTAATTTCAGGAAGCAGTTCATTTGAATTTTACTGCAACATACTTATCTATAAGAATGCCATGTTACTTCATTTTTTTCCCAAATTAAAATGAATTGGACTGAATCCCCTTTTTGTGTGGGTGGTAAGAAATTAAATTTCAGTCATTTTAATGTAAGTCTTTCCCTCTTTAAGTTGTTACGCAAGGGTCCAGGTGTCTTTATGACATGTTTACTGACACACTGTTCGTTTAAGCATCTGGAATGTGCTAGGAGGTGCCCACCTTCCAAGGTACCTGCCCGCATTTCCTGTCCTCCCCATTTTCTGTCCTCCACCTTCCCCACTACTCTTCTTTTAGAGACAGTCTGCTATGCAAATGGCCCTCACTGCCCATAAGACTTACCAAAAGACCTATCTTTCCCTGCAGAAAGGGCTCTTACCCAAGTTCCATTTTCTCTATTTATTGAGAAGATAGTTTCACATTTTCCTCCTGCCACTTCCATCCTCTCACCCTTAGAGCCCATGCTAACCTCTCCTTTTTTTTTCATTTTTTTATTATGTTATGTTAATCACCATACATTACATCATTAGTTTTTTGAGGTAGTGTTCCATGATTCATTGTTTGCGTATAACACCCAGTGCTCCATGCAGAACGTGCCTCTTTAATACCCATCACCAGGCTAACCCACGCCCCATCCCCCTCCCCTCTAGAACCCTCAGTTTGTTTTTCAGAGTCCCTAGTCTCTCATGGTTTGTCTCCCCCTCCGATTTACTCCCCTTCATTTTTTGCCTCCTACTATCTTTTTTTTTTAACATATAATGTATTATTTGTTTCAGATAACCTATTCTTCTTGAGTGTGAGGAATGATATCCTAAATCCTGTCAGTTTGTCTTTCCATTTTCTTTGTTACACCCTTATGATTTGGGAGCATCCTCTGCAACCTCATAAGCTTTTCACAGGGAAATGATTAATTTTTGGCTATGGAGTAGAGAAAAAACAAAGAGTAGAGAGAAAAAAACTTACACTTTTCCAATGTAATCATTACTTACTATATAATCAAATATAACAGAACTATTCCAAATAATTAGAACTGATTTTTTTCTCAAAAACATCCATTTTGGAATCCTGATAGGAAGCAGATGATATACTCAAATTTGAATATTAGGCAAGGATGTTGCAGAATCCTGGGGTCTCCATGGTGCTTCTACCTGTTACCACCTCTAGACCTGAAAGAGACCAGTTAGCCAGATCCAGACATAGAGAGGGTAATGTGAAGGAGAAACTTTGCCAGGCATTGAGGCCCTGGCTCGGGGACACATCCCAAACTACTTCGACCTCATAAGGAAGAAGCTAAAAGACTTTTTATCCCCTAAATACTCTAATTTTACTCTTACAACTCTCTCTTATGAGGGAATGCTGGTGCTCCCCATTGGTCAAACTCAATGGAAACCAAAGCTTATAAATGCCGTTCATACAGATCGGGTTGCAGGGTAGCAAAGCAGAGTAAAGAATGGTGAGTCTGAAGGAGCAAATGAAAAATAGCCACCTGAACTACTTTATTCCCAACTGTCTTTCAACTACCATGAACTGAATTATATTTACACATTTTATCAATTCTAATAAACTAAAATTTGCTTGAGAACAGAGATTAGATTTTATATATGTGTGTATTTCCAAAAATACTGTAAAAACTATGGCATATATGTCAAGTATTCAATGAATGTTAGTTGAATACAAGATGAAAAAGCATATTTAGTATTTTTTTTCTTTCTTAGTCAGAAATCACAAATACAATTTACATGTTAACTACTAATTTATAAAATTTCTTTCCCTAAGGGATATGTAAGAGAAAATGGTTGACTTTTTTCACTTCTGAGAATATTTTTGAGCAACTTTAGTTAGGGTTTATCATATTTCTAATCCAGATTTACTTCATTTAAAAATAGCAAGAGAAATAAAGAAAAGTCTTACTCTGAAAAACATTTTTAAAGGTCACTTACCACTCATTCATGTTGAGACATTGGTTCATTCTTCCTGCAGGTAATGACAACCTAAAAATGTCACCAATTCATATGCACCAAATGGACTCTTCCTTTTAAAGTTCAGTTGTGAAAATAATCACCAGTATGGATAAGATTTATAGGGAAATTATAACACTCTTAAAATGTGTGACTCTTTGACCACACTTTAGCAATTAAAACAATTTATTCTGCTATACAATGAAGGTAGGTAGGAAATGTACATCACTATAAGTTTTCAGAAGAGAAAAATGTTTTGGTGGTGTCTGGGTGGTTCAGTCAGTTAAGCGTCTGCCTTCGGCTCAGGTCACGATCTCTGGGTCCTGGGAGCAAGCCCCACATTGGGCTTCCTGCTCAGCAGGGAATCTGCTTCTCTCTCTCTCTCTCTCTCTCTCTCTCTCTCTCTCTCCCCCTCTGCCCTTCCCCACTGCTTGTTCTCGTTCTCTGTAAAATAAATAAATTAAATCCTAAAAAAAAAAAATATTTTTAAAAGAGGTGTTTGTTTTAAATGTTAATTGAGGGGCGCCTGGGTGGCTCAGTCAGTTAAGCATCCAACTCTTGATTTCTGCTTAGGTCATAATCTCAGGGTCCTGAGATGGAGCTCCAAGTCAGGCTTTGTATTCAACAGGGAGCCTGCTTGAGATTCTCTCTCTCCCTCACCTTCTGCCCCCCAGTCTGCGTGCTCTCTCTCTCTTTTTCTATCAAGTAAATAAATAAATCTTTAAAAAAAATAAAATTAAATGTTAATTGAAATAATGGGGGAAAGGGAACAGTAGATGTACAGGAATTAAGTGGGGCAAATCAGTAACTGGTTGCATAATTGTATAAAACCAACTCTAGGTACATTTCGTATTCAGAGTGACTAAGAGTACTATATAAGAACTTAGCCCACTTGTGGCAACGAGGATTTTAAAGAGTGGAAAACAATACCCACTGGATGAAGCCTAACAGAGCATGAAGTCTAATAATGAAATTGTAGTTTGGCTGATAATTTATGGACTTTATATAGCAGTTCTTGCTGGTATAATTGAGATATTTTCCAGGCTTATGTCCTAGCTTTGGATTTAAAAAAAAAAAAAAATCAGTAGAACTTAATGAGATATGGAGGTTTCTACTTCAAACCCAATGTTACACTGTAAATTATTATGTGGGTAAATAGAAGGAATATGTCACTTTCTCCTATCATAGTCCCTCTTCCTCTAAAGTCTGCAATATTCTCTCCTAAACTCAGTGACAAGTGGATGAAGCCTTTACCCCATATATCAATTGGTGTATAATATTCAAATCCCAAAGAGGAAATGTGGTTATAAGATAGTAGCCTTCTAAATGAAGCCAAAGCCTGGCTAGATTTTCCACAGAATCCTTACTACTTGGGGCTCAAGGGGTACCTTGAACAATTTATTCCCTTCCTGGACTTCTGTGCCTGATAGAAACTATGTCTTTACTCTATTCCTGCCAGCCCTCAGCTGTATTTGAACCACATTCCAAGTCTCAAGCTACCCCTCACCTCCATTTTTTTTCTTACATTGTAATATATCTAAATATTTTATGCTGACAGCCCAACTTGTAGTGATAGCTATGAAGACCTTAAATAATTATAATTAAAATGTGTTTCTAGTTTAAAAAGCCCCAAGAATTTAGAAGTGTTAAAATTTAAAACAAAGGTATATAGGGGCATCTGAATGGTTCAGTCAGTTAAACATCCGACTCTTGATTTCAGCTCAAGTCACAATCTCAGTGTCGTGAGATAAAGCTCTGCATTGGGTTCTGTGTTGGTAATGGAGTCTGCTTAAGGTTCTCTCTCTTCGGGCACCTGGGTAGCTCAGTTGGCTAAGCATCTGCCTTCGGCTCAGGTCATGATCTCGGAGTCCTGGGATCAAGCCCCACAACGGGCTCCCTGCTCAGTGGGGAGTCTGCTTCTCCCTCTCCCTCTGCTCCTTTACCCCACTGGTGCTCTATCTCTCTCTCTCAAATAAATAAAATATTTAAAAAAAGGTTCTCACTCTCTGGCGCCTGGGTGGCTAAGTCAGTTCAGTGTCTCATTCTTGGTTTTGGCTCAGGTCATGATCTCAGGGTCGTGAGATGGAGCCCTGATCGTACTCCATGCTCAGCGTGGAGTCTGCTTAAGGCTCTCTCTCCCTTTCCCTGTGCCCCCCCACCCACTCTCAAATAAATCGTTAAAAAAAAAATTCTCCTGCCCCTCCCCCCTACTTGTATATTCTCTCTCTCTCTCAAAAACAAACAAAACAAAAACCCACAAAGGTATATAATAGGGGCAAAATCAAATGGAAATGTAGATGCTAATACTACAATTGTAATAGTGAAGGGAAAAAAAGACTAAATAAAGATATGTTACATATTTTATTATGAATGACAATTACAATTTGTCAAGGCAGAGCAAAATGGAAAAGGTGGTTTGTTTCATAAAATGATTTTTAGATATAATAAATTGGTCATCATTAAGAGACATTCTCAGAAAATACATAGTGAATTTAAAAGTCGTTTTCCCTCAACAATAACAAAAGATCAATGAGGTTAGTTGCTGATATAAGAATTACTTGTCTAGTAAAAATTTTTAAATAATATTTAACAGGTTCTGAGCTTATAATTTTGTATGGCTATAAAATGGCTTAGATTCTAGCACAAAAAAGAAAACCACTTTGATGGGAAAATTGTGAAAACAAAAACCCAATTATTTCAATTATGAAAATTTTGTTAGAAAATTATGAAGATTAAAAGGACTTTTTTACAAAAAGTGAAAGATATTCATTGCCACCAAACAATTGCCCGTAGCATTTAAGAACTTTCTAGCAATATTAAATATCAACTTACTCAAAATTTGAAAAATTACAAAATACTTCTCTTTAACTTTATGTGAGTCATACAGTATGAGAGGCACCATCCAATTAATTTCTTGGATATTTTCTACTCAAAAGACTTCCAAATTTACAGATTCAGTTTATGGACTGAAAGAATCAAGGTATTGGAATAGATATTTTTGAATTTTTACCTATCAAAAAAGAATTTCAGCTACATATGAAAAACTTAATTTTCATCATGATAGTTGGTGCTCCAGATATGTTACATAAAAATTTTGAATTTATGAGAATTTTAAAACAAGAGACTGATACTTTTCTTATGGCTTTATTTCACTGTATGATATACAGAAATATGCCAGAAATATTTGTGCTGAATTTTCTGAAGCAGATTCTATGACAGCTCTCATGGATATACTTGCTAAAATCATTTATATACATATCTTAAGGCTATGAATCATCACCAGTTTATGGAACTGTTGAAAGAAACAGAATGCAATGAACTTAATGATGTGTTCTTTACCAGTGCTCTTTGATTGAATCATGGAAAGTATTCACAAAGATTTACTCTATTGTTATCTCCAACTCATCATTTTCATGAAATGGAAAAAAAAAATGCCTGCCAGATAGTCAATAAACAAGACCACAAAATGGCAGTATGTGTTACACTGTCTCACCAATATCATAGATAACATAAACCAACCAAATTTGAAGCTCCAAGAAAAGAAAAAAAAAAACTTATTTGTGATCTATGTAGACAGTTACAAGAACTTAAGTTGAAGGTTTGCCTGGCTAGTTCAGTCAGGAGAACATGCAACTCTTGATCTTGGGGTCATGAGTTCAAGCTTCATGTTGGATGTAGAGCTTACTTACTTTATTTATTTTTTTAAAGATCTTATTTATTTATTTGACAGAGAGAGAGACAGCAAGAGAGGGAACACAAGCAGGGGGAGTGGGAGAGGGAGAAGCAGGCTTCCCGCTGAGCAAGGAGCCCATTGTGGGGCTCGATCCCAGGACCCCGGGATCATGACCTGAGCTGAAGGCAGATGCTTAACGACTGAGCCACCCAGGTGCCCCTAGAGCTTACTTAAAAAAAAAAAAAAAGAAGAAGAATTTAGATTGAAAATGAATAACACAAATCAATAAAAATGATTTTTCGCATGGTTATAGCATTAATAAATATACAGGTTTAATTGCTAGCAACAGCATTGTGTCCAACTTGTAGTTGCATAAGATTGATGAAATGTGAAGAATGTTTTGTTGACATTGATAAATTTAGAGTTGTTTGAAATATATGCAATGACCCTTTGGACAGACATAGCTTTTAAAACTGATACAATTTTGTTTCAAAGTCAAATATTCTAAAAAAGATGAACCAGTTTTGTATGCAGTTATTAGAAATAACTTTTAGTATATTTGAATCAATTTGAGTGTGTGAAACTAATTTTTATTTTTATTTTTATTTTTTTAACAGCTGTTACACTCCACTTTAATAATCCTTTTTTATATATCAGGTAACAAAGAGACAGTACATCTTTCCAGAATCTATAATGTGTATCTCTCTTCCAGTGACTGTCTCCAAAAGTAATTATACATAACAGCTTTCACCCAAGTCAGTAAGTTATTAATTGTAAGTACCCATGGGAGGGTAGTAGCATTTGATAGGAGCTGTGAAGAATGCCAAATACAAATATACTTTAGATGTTAAGGGGGGACAAAAATGAAGGATGTCTTATGCCACCATGATGCTGAAGTTACTTCTCTCTAATTTCCTAATTTTTTATTATTATTTTTTATTGTTATGTTAATCACCATACATTACATCATTAGTTTTTGATGTAGTGTTCCATGATTCATTGTTTGTGCATAACACCCAGTGCTCCGTGCAGAATGTGCCCTCTTTAATACCCATCACCAGGTTAACCCATTCCCCCACCCCCCTCCCCTCTAGAGCCCTCAGTTTGTTTCTCAGAGTCCATTGTCTCTCATGGTTCGTCTCCCCCTCTGATTTACTCCCCTTCATTCTTCCCCTCCTGCTATCTTCTTCTTCTTCTTTTTTTTTTTTCTTAACATATATTGCATTGTTTCAGAGGTACAGATCTGTGAGCGCTGTGAATTGTGCAAGACTGTTGAAACTAATTTTTAAAAATTTGTTTCTATTTCAGAACAATTTTAGATTTATAGAATATTTGTGAAGACAGTACAGAGGGATCCCATGCACTCCACACCCAGTCTCTCCTATCATTTCTGTCATACATTAATATGGCATATCTGTCGCAATTAATGAGCCAATATTGATACATTACCATTAATTGAAGTCCATACTTCATTCACATTTATTTGGTTTTTACCTAATATCCTTTTATATTTTTAGGATTCTATTCAGGATACCACATTACATTTAGTCATCATGTCTCCCCGTCTTGGCTGTGAAAGTTTCTTAGTTCCTTATTTTTAATGACTTTGACACTTCTAAAGCATATTAGCCACATATTTTGTAGAATATTCCTCTAATGGGATTTTTCTGAATTTTTAATCATTATTAGAGTCGAATTATGTGTTGGGGGGAAATTACAAAGTTATTTACTTTCATCACATCATATCTATGATATGTACTATCAACATGACTTATCACTTGATGTTGATCTTGATCGTCTAACTGTGGTAATGTTTTTCCATTTTCTCCACTGTGAAGTTACTCCCTTTTTCCCCCTTTCTGTGCTGTACTCTTTAGAAAGTCACTATGCACAACCCATACTGAAAGGGTAGAGAGCTGTACTATGCTGCCTTGAGGGTGGAATATCTACATAATTTATTTGGAATTCTTTTGTATGGAGAGTTGTCATTTATTTATTTATGCAATAGTTTATTTATATCAGTACGACTCATGCATATTTATTTTACACTTTGTGTTATAATTCAATACTATTTTATTTATGTTGTTGCTCAAATTGTGTGTGTGTGTGTGTGTGTGTGTTTAGCAATTTTTCTGAAATTTTCTGAAAATATGAAGTGTCAGGCTCATCTTGATGTTTTCTGCACCAGTCCTAGAATCATACATTTCTCTATGAAGTCTTGGTTCCTTTTATTAGAGAATGAGAAACCAGTATCTGAGCCCTAGGAATTCATGTAACTGGGGTGTTGCTGCTTCTAGGCCTTTTCTTCTAGGCCTAGCAGACAGAGCAAGGAACTATATATGTGTATACCAACTGCATGTATACACATACCTGTAAATATTTCTATATGTAATCATCCACATCTACATTAACCTAAACATGACTTTATAATGATGTCTGCAACACCAATCCAGCATCACGTACATTGTCCCTTCCCCTTGTCTGTAAACTTCTGCTCCAATAATGAGAAATCTGGTTCTCCCCATCCACTCATTTAATTGTTGAACTCAAGGATCTACATCTCTATGTATATCTATGTCATCTATATCTATCTATATCTCAGAATTGTTAACATATACCCCTATAGGAAATAATTTTATCAACTAGAGCTCAGTACTAAAGTACAGCTGTGTTGTTTTTTGTTTTGTTTTGTTTCGTTTGCCTTTAGTCCTACAGACTCCACTCATTTCAAAGTTACTTAGGATAGGACCTTTTTCCCTCAACCCCGTCAGTGAAGTCATTTCATACATTTGGATACAGTTAGATTTTTTTTGTCACATTCTGTATTTCACCTAAAGGATTTTTTAAATCTGTGTGCGTTATTTGACTCTTTGTGCTGTGAAATTCTATGGACTGTGATAAACGCATAGTGTTATGTATCCAACATTGCAGCATTATACAGGGTAGTTTCACCACCCTGAAATTCTTTACTGCTTCACCTGTTCAGCACTGTCCCTACCCACACCATATCCTGATGACCATGACCTCTTTACTACTTCTAGTTTTGCCTTTTCCAGAATGTCAACAAACTGGAATCCTGCATTATGTAGTTTTTTCAGACTGGCTTCTCTGCACGTATCAAGATGCATTTACAATTCATCCGTGTCTTTTCATGGCATGATAGCTTATTTCTATTAATCCCTGAATAATACTTCATTGTATGACTATACCCTAATTTGTTTATCTATTCACCTATTGAAGGACATCTTGGTTACTTATAGTTTTGGGCTATTTTAAATAAAGTTTTTTTTTTAAAGATTTTATTTATGTATTTGACAGAGAGAGACACAGCAAGAGAGGGAACACAAGCAGGGGGAGCCGGGGAGGGAGAAGCAGGCCTCCCGCGGAGCAAGGAGTCCGATGCGGGGCTTGGCGGGGCTCGATCCCAGGACCCTGGGATCATGACCTGAGCCGAAGGCAGACGCTTAACAACTGAGCCACCCAGGCGCCCCTAAATAAAGTTTCTATAAACATTCACATAATTTTTTGGTGTATAGATTAGAGTTCTCAAATCATTTGAGAACTCACCTCCATTTTTCAGTTAGGTTCTTATCAGAATGAAGGTGCCCATATCAATGCTGTATACATAAGAATCTGTCAGTAAATATTGACTAATATATACATGTATTATTTTCAGACAAGGTAAATGGGGATCTAGCTACTTAGTAGACAAGAGCCTTCAGCTTAGCACAAATGACTTGTAGCTAAAGAATTAAGGAAGACAGTAGGATTTTATCAAATCTCCTACATCATTTTTATCTTCTCTGTGATTATAGTTTTTATATCTAGTTTAGTTTGTTTTTATTATTTTATATTTCTTCACACAGTCACCATTAAGAGAGATGTGTACACTCAACAGACTCCTTTTTTTATCTTTATTTAAATTTGTTTATCAATAACCAAATGCCTACCTCTTACATGACAGCACATTGAATTTAGTTCTTTTACTTAATATGATCCTTGGAGGGGCACCTCAGTCAATTGAGCTTTCAGCTCTTGATTTCAGCTCAGATCATGATCCCATGATCTCAGGGTCAGGAGTTAGAACCCCACATCAGGCTCCAGGCTAGGTATGGAGCCTGCTTGGGATTTTCCTCTCCCTCTCCCTCCGCCCCTCCCAGCTTGTGCTCTCTCTCTAAAAATAAAATAAAATAAGATCTTTAAAAAAAATATGTTCATTGGAAAGTGAAAAGACTCATCTGAGAAATTTTCATCAAAATTTAGTCATTATTAAGCAACATTTACAGTGTCTTTCAAATGTCCGTGTGTGTGTGTGTGTGTGTGTGTGTGCGTTAACGAATAAAAATATAAAAGATGACAATACCAGTAACTCTGGGTAATAATTAGGCAGCACCAATGAATATTTGGAGAGAGCACTAGCTGGACTTGACTATTAATTTGCCACTGGAAATTTTTCCAAATTTTCTTAAGTTATGCTGAAAGTTTTACCTTTCATTTTAAAAAGTAACAAGTATTTCTTCTGATATATAACAATTCCTAGTTCTCTGTCTTCTCTCCTTTTCATCTACCAGACTACTTCTTTGTCACCAGAAAGATTTCCTTAATTTAGTACTAAAATTTAGTGTATTTCAAACTAATTTCTCAAGACTAGCAACTCAGTGCTTTTAATCCCGATTAAATCGTTCTCCTCATGGGACACCAGTTCCATCTACAATTATAAAGCAGTAATCTAAGTGTTATGGCATTGCTTATTTAAAATAGTTATGTTGACAGATTTTCAAACTGCCTCACACAATTTGAGTCTTAAATTGAAAATTCTGATTAGTGAGTGACATTTTACGAGTTGACCTGCCCTCTCTGGTCCCCAAAAAAGGAATGGTGGTTGCGCTAATATTGTATGTTTTCATGGATCTGCAATAGTAAGTTATATGAACAGTAAAAATATTTTATATTGACCTAAGTGATGCCCCCATTTTAGAGTAGTTAGAAATAATCCCATTTGGAAAATAATTCAGATAATATCTAAATACTTCTAATTTTCTAGGTGTTGCAGAGTAAACTTATAACTTATTGGACTCACAAAGTTAAAGAAAACTTGGCATTTGTATTTCTCAACATAAGATCTCTGATTTTAATTGCTTTTGTTCTTGTTCGCTGAATACTTCAGGCATATTTTCTTGTTAAAAACAGGCAGTAGGGGGGCGCCTGGGTGGCTCAGTCGTTAAGCGTCTGCCTTTGGCTCAGGTCATGATCCCAGGGTCCTGGGATCAAGCCCCATATCAGGCTCCCTGCTCCACAGGAAGCCTGCTTCTCCCTCTCCCACTCCCCCTGCTTGTGTTCCCTCTCTCTCTCTGTGTCTCTCTCTGTCAAATAAATAAATAAAATCTTTAAAAAAAAAAAAACAACCAGGCAGTAGGAGGGGAAAAACTTTTTAGTAGTGTATACCGACCCTTATATTGTCATCGTATTTTCCTACTAGAAAGAAGTTAATTATATATGTTGAGCATATGTCTGTGAAACTTTGGAAAATGTCTTTTAAAACTGTTAAACAAAACTGTTGAAGATAGAGAAAAAAACAAGGAAAGCAGGAAAAAGAAAACACCACCCACACAAGAAAAATCCAGTTTTAGAAAAGCAACAACAAACAATGAGAATGTACAATTTAATAGTAAAATTGTTGTACACTATACGGTACTTATAGGAACCAAAGATGAGTTAAATTAATATTCTTTCTGTAGTATAAATAAATGTCTCCCATTAAAAAAATAACAAAATTCAAAGATACTAGTAAAAAAATTACTATTCTATTCCTACAAACTTACAGACACCTTTGAATAGTGTTATAAAAAATGATTAAAATATATGTTTTCTGGATCTTTTTTATTTCACTGAGACCATTTCTTTACTATCATTAATGACACCATTATTCTGGCTGTAACTTGAAAAAACTTAGTCTATTTCCATTAAAGCAAAACCATGGAAACTGATATTTTTAGATCTTTGTTATGCAGTCATGATAGAATGAAATAGTAACCCAACTTTTCAATATGTGGTCAGTTCTTTCAAAAACAAATATCTGCCCACAATGCATGCTCATAAAGTATAAAAAAATGTCAAGGCCAATTTAAAATATATATTTTGACTTTCAAAACTAGGTGATTTTATTTCATTCTCCATTTGAACTATTTAATACTCCAAATTTAAATAATGGTAATGATATGGCCTACCCAGTTTTCCTTGCCTTCCCTTAAAAAAACTAACCTGAATCTGTCATTATCAGATTAACATATTAAAATGTTTAAATATTTTTAAATGAGAATAACACACCTTTATTCTAGTTGAAAAGTCAAATTCCCAAAGAGAATAAATGCTTACATTAATTTTAGATAGAAAAAAGGGGCTTTTTATATTAATACATTTTATCTATACACTTATACATTTAATTATAAACACATACTATTTTCATATGAAGATACATTTAATTATAAGCACATACTATTTTCATATGAAAGTTTCAAATATTTGTTTTAAAAATATTAAAATTTGGGAGTGCACCTGGGTGGCTCAGTACGTTGGTTGTCAGTCTCTTGGTTTCAGCTTGTGATCTCATGAGTCGAGGGATGGAGCCCCGCATTGGGCTCCGAGTTCCTTGGGAGTCTGCTTGAGGAGTCTTTCCGTCTGCCCCTACCCCCACTTGCACATGTGCAGTCTCTCTAAAATAAATAAATCTTTTAAAAATATATTAAAATTTGGTAGGTATTTTAAATTTGACTAAAATCGGAAGTAAATACAATATGCTTGCTTCTGTAGTTTGCAGTTCCATTGTGCATTTAACACATATGTTTTCATTTACTCTCTTTCTAAAATAGCACCTCATTCTCTATCCCCTACCATTCTTTATTTTTTGCTCTCATACTTACCCACCTGTTACGAAATCACATGTTCACTTTGCTATTGTTATTGTGTACTTCTCTCACTGGAAAGAGAACAATGACCGTTTCCTTTAGTGCTCTGTCTTCACTCCCTAAAACAGTTTCTGGCACATAGTAGGCATGTATGACTTTTTGTTGAATGAGTGAGTGAATACTACTCATAAATACATCTCACAGGACTCTCCTCACCTTATAACTGAGGAAACACAGGATCAGGGTGATTATCTCACTTGACCAAGACCTCACAACTAAGGGATATACATCCCAAGGAGAAAATCCTTTCTTACTTCTATTTAAGTGCTGTTTCTAATACTTGGTTTGCAGCATTCAACTTCCTTTTTCCCCCCTGATTAGTACTACATTTACATTTGAGTAAAACAAATAAAAAAAGGCATGCTGCCCCTTTATTATGAAATAAAGAAGTGTTATGTAGTATCTCAACACAATTCTTAACAATTCTTTTTATTTCTTTTTAAAAAAATAATCTTGAAGTATCATAATAGGTCATTATACACAGAAACAAAAAACTTGTATAGCTTCCCATTCTCCAAACACTGGAATGTACTCACCAGTTTTCATAGTATCGCACACTTAATCTCATATTTTATTATTTAAAATAAATTCATTATTTAATTAATTAGTCAGTGAGTGGAATAAGTGTTTGGTAATTATTGTCTTGGCATCTTGCTTATTTTTGTCTGTCTTTGCTAACTACTTCATTAATTCTTTTAATATTTAGAGTCACTGTGTATGTAAGCTTGGATGCAATGCCATCTTGAAATGGACTTCTCTTGCAGCTGCCCATGAATTACATAATTTCCTCACTCCAACATCACTGTTTCCTCACATATACAGGCTTCTTGTTATGGCTGTATTATATCTCCCTAAAATTCATATGTCAAAGCCCTAACTCCCAGTACCTCAGAATGTGACTTTATTTGGGGAAAGGACCATTGAAGAAGTGATTGAGTTCAGAGGAGGCAATTAGGATGGGCCCTAATCCAATCTGACTATTGTCCTTAAGGAGACAAAATTTGGACACATGGAGAGACACCAGAGGTGCTTGTGCATGTAGGGATGACTATGTAAGGACAAAGCAGCCTTGAGGAGGCAGACATCTGCAAGCGAAGGTGAGATGCATGGAACAGATTCTTCCCCTTATGTCTCTTAGAAGAAACCAAACCTGCCCTTTCCTTGATGTTGGACTTTAAGCTTCCAAAAGGGTGAGAATATATATTTCTATTGTTTAAGCCACTTAGTCTGTGGTATTTTGCTAAGGCAGCCCTAACAAACTAATATGCTTCCTATCTATTTCATATCCCTTTAAAGCTTACAGAAGCACTGTACTAATATGTAACTTTATAATCATTCTCCAGTTATCTTTGTATTATTATAGAGCTACTGTGTTTTTACTATCAAATCTAAAATTATCTATTCTGTGACATCTATGGTCTACATATCTGTATGAGCAATTCTCATTACTAGAAACCCTGATAAATCTTTGTATATACAGTAGGTGCTTTTTAGATGATTAAAGATCTTTCATGTATTGGTTAAGGGGGACAGGAACTGAATAGTATAGGAACATCTTGAGATCTTCATGATACACACACAAGTGCTACATGGTTTAGGTATGAAAATGAAGTAGAAGGGCGCCTGGGTGGCTCAGTTGGTTAAGCCGCTGCCTTCAGCTCAGGTCATGATTCCAGGGTCCTGGGATAGAGCCCCGCATTGGGCTCCTTGCTCTGCGGGGAGCCTGCTTCTCCCTCTCCCTCTGCCTGCCACTCCCCCTGCTTGTGATCTCTCTCTCTCTCTCTGTGTCAAATAAATAAATAAAATCTTTAAAAAAGAAAGAAAGAAAGAAAATGAAGTAGAGATATGGTACCTATGACTCAAATCAATTTACACACACTGTAACACAAACAACACACACACACATACACACACACAGTCTCTTTCTCTGTCTCTAGGTGTCTGTGCCTCAGTTTCTTTCTGTCTATGTCTCTGTCTCTCTCTCTCTCTTTTTCTCTTTCTCTCTCTCTCACACACATCTTTAAAAATTATTTTTAGCCTGTCTTATTTCCAAAAAAGATTTGTGGTATCTAAGAAAAATGCATGAATTACTTAGTTTAAAAATAAGTACACAAGAGATATAGGGATATGGATATTTCTAAATAAATCTAAAAAAAAGGTTAAGATATAAATTTCATACCCTGAAGACATCGCCAAGTACTGGGGATAGGTTGTAAATTTGACTCTGAACTTCTTAACCATGAAAGCAATGGAAAAGACATTCAGTTACAAGAATCACAGTTTCCAAAAGATAAAAACAAGAGATGTTGCCTGTTTCTTTGACCTATGAGAAATTTCTCCCATGGGTCCTCATGAAGGGAACACTATGTGATAGAGGAGATCATTTTATATATCCTTATATGCAGCCAACAGTTCATGAAACATAAAATCAGTTCTGAAAAAGTCCAAAGCAGTGTGGTCTGGATATGCAGGTATCTGGCAGCTTGGCTTGATCTAAAGATAAAGTTCTCCCCAAATTTCTATTATGAATATTTCAGATGTATAGGAAAACTGAAAGAATAATTAACAGTGATTAACAACATCTAGTTTAAACAATTGTAAACAATTTGCATTGTTGCCTTATCAATCTGTCTGTAGATCTTGAATCATTTGAAACTGAGTTAAAGATAATAAATTTTAACATTCTGAGCTTAAGCTGCCTGACAGTTCATACCTTCATACATAGTAAAAACATTATTTCTCAGCCTGAGGTGTTCAGTAACAGATCTTCCAAGAAGGTACATTTGGGAATAATAACCACAGAAGGGTAAGATTTAAAGAAAAGTAGACTAAGAGTTCAAAATCATGATCGTTAGTAATTAACAGGGTGAAACTATTCGATCTTGCCTAATAAAGGCAAATCCATATTCTGTGACAATCAACTAAGCTGATGATATGGAGATATACATATACATGATTCACATACCAGAGAAAGTATTATTTCTTTTTTGTTTCTTACTTCAAGAATAATTTACGTAATAAGAAAAAAATAGAGTTGAGGTTGACAATATAACCTGATCAAAATAAATGAGGCCAGATCACTTTATTAAATTTCTTAGCCCTTTTAACTATTCCACTCACATAAATAATACAAGTAAAAATTATTTGGACCATGTCTTGGGCATTCTCTCTAAGTGGCCTGTTCAGCAGTTCATAGTCAGAAATAAGAGCATTTAAAGTCAGTGGCCCTTACTAAACCCTCAAATGAAAACTGAATATAAGGGGTCAAGAATGAGACAGCATTTCACACATAGATCTTTCCTCAGTGGAATACAATTAACAGAATTCAGTCCCTTAAAAAATAGATAAAATTTCAAGTAGAAGCCTCTGTTTGCTATGTATACAGTACTTAAAACACAAGTCAAGGATGGGACTTACTAATAAACTTCCAACAAAGAGCTGGACACTGATTTGTTCCTGATTTCACTGCCAATGTTAATGACAGGCCAGAAAACTGAAAACAATGCAAATTTATGTAAATAGCAGGATGACACAGGATCTAGCACATTGATGTATTTTACAGTATAGTGAAAAACCATCTGGAAACAAATCCTTAATTCTAGTGATAACCTCTCAGTTCTGTTTCTGAAGTCACTCTGCAAACCTAGTTTATTTGCCATATCATCAGACACACCTTCTTAAGAATAAAAGGATTCAAAAAAATCCTTTCACTTTAAATGATTGTTTTTCAATCATCCCATTGGACTATATACCTTGCTACATTAAAATGATCTCTGTATGACATATATGTAGATGAACACCTTGAAGTGCAAAAATATTGACTATCCAAATAACTGTTAATAGGCAGGGTGCCTTCCAAGCCACTTAAACATAGATATTTTGGAAATGCAGAAGACTGAGTATCTAATGATTAGGAAAAGACTGCCTTTTGAAGTCTTCAATTTATAAGCAAACAACTATGTTCAGTAACTATAGAAAATTAAAAGGAAAAATTTCAGGAGAAGGAGGATTACTATTCAAGTGCTATTCAAGGGATTTGGATAGAAGCACAATATCCTTAAATTTCACACACACACACACACACACACACACACACACACACACACACACCCCAGACTGTATCTTATTTTGTATCAAAAATAACACAGTAGGGCACCTGGGTGGCTCAGTCGGTTAAGTGTCTGCCTTGGGCTCAGGTCATGATCCTGGAGTCCTGGGATCAACCCGCATCAGGCTCCTTGCTCAGGGGAAGCCTGCTTCTCCCTCTCCCTCTGCCCCTCCCCCCTCCACATGGCACATTCTCTCTCTCTCTCAGATAAATAAAAACTTTAAAATAAATAAAATCTTTAAAAAAATAAAATCTTTATTTAAAAAAATAAAGATTTTATTTTTTTTAAGATTTTATTTATTTATTTGACAGAGAGAGAGAGTTAGCAAGAGCAGGAACACAAGCAGGGGGGGTGGCAGAGGGAGAAGCAGACTCCCCTCAGAGCAGGGAGCCCGATGTGGGGCTTGATCCCAGGACCCTGGGATCATGACCTGAGCCGAAGGCAGACACAATGACTGAGCCACCCAGGTGCCCAAAAAAAAAAAAAAAAAAAAAAAAAAAAATCTTTGAAAAAAAAAATCTTTTAAAAAATCTAAAAAAATCTTTTATAATTTGTTAAGTAATTTAAGTAAATTTACTTAGCTGAATTTTAAACCTGCTTTCTGAGGTAGACAAATTAGATATCATTATTTTTATTCTATTGATTAAAAATGTAAATAACTGAAGCTCAGAAGGCTAACCCGCTGTTGGATTTTTTAAAGTACTTACAAACTGAACTTAGCGTGCTATGTCCAAGAAGCACATATTTTATACGTGTTGATGAATCAGAAGTCATACAACCAACACCCTCAAATATGACATAGCTAAAACATATTGTATTTCCTACTTCCTATCATTCTTAATGGATACTAATTCTGAAGACTCCTTTAGTCTTCATATGATTTGAGCTTTAACTACTTTATCATTTTTCCCCCAGGATGGGCATACAAGCATATATAGTCTTGATTTTTGTCGGAGGTGAAAATTGCTATACATGGAGTTTAATGGTATTTCTGATGCCACAGTTAAGATCAGAAAATAGGTTACAGGATTTTGTAAAGAACATAAGTCATGCAGATTTGTGGTATGGTTTACTAGGATAACAAGTGCTTCACCCTCCTGTCCTCTCTGAATGACTTTCCATTTTGCTTTTTAAATGGTTTTAAAATTTATTTTATTTTATTTTTTAAATTAACATGTAAAAATGGATTTTTCAGTATACAGTTTGAACTTTATCATATGTGTGGATTCTTACCAACCACTAGGATCATCAGAATATGAAACCTGCTCCCAAAACTCCCTTGTGCTATTAGCTTGGTGGTCATAAGCTCCTCCCATCCTTCATCCCTGACAACCACTGATCTGTTTGTCATCACTGTAGTTTCTCTGAGAATGTCATAGAAATTGAATCATACAGTATGCAACCTTTAGAAACTGACTTCTTTCACTCAACATAATGTCTTTGAGCTTCATACAAATTGTTATGTGGAGCAATAGTTTGTGATTTTTGTTTTTGTTTTTTGTGGGTTTTTTTATTGCTGAATAGTATTTCAATGTATGATGTATCCCAGGTTTGGTTTGTTTGTTTGTGTTTTCTGTCTGTTTGTTTTTTAGCCGTTTATCTATTGAAAGGCAATTAGGTTGCTTCCAGTTTAGGTTATAAAAATTTGTGTATAGGTTTTTGTGTGAAAATAGTTTTCATTTTTCTAAGTAATTAAATGATATGGTAAATAGTTGTTTGACTTTGCAAAAAACTGTCAAACGTTTTTCAAGAATGGCTTCACTGTTTTACATTCTCACCAGTGTTTAAGAATTTCAGTTACTCTTCATCATTACCAGCACTTGGTACTGTCAAGAAATTTTTAAAGCCATTCTAATAGGTATGTAATGAAATCTTGTCATGGTTTTAATTTAAATTTCCCTAATGGCTGTGATATTAAACATATTTTTATGTGTTTATTTACCTTCTATGTATCTTCTTTTATACAGTGTCTTTCCAAGTCTTCCTATTTTTATATTGGATTATATATTTTCTTACTTTTGAATTTTGAGATTTTAAAAATATATTTTGGATACCAGTTTTTTGTCACATATAGGATTTGCAAATAATTTATCCCGGTCTATAGCTTGTCTTTTCATTATCTAACATCTTTCACAGAGATAATTCTTTTTTAATTTTTATAAAGCCCAATTTTCAATTTTTTTCTTTATGGATTATGCTTTTGGTGTCATTTCTAAGAACTATTTGCCTAACCAAAAATCATGTAGACTTTCTTTTATGTCTTCTTCTAAAAGTTTTATAGCTTTACATTTATATCTGTTCTCCATTTAGAGTTAAGTTGTATATAGTATGAAGTTTAGGTTAAGGCTCACTTCTCTGAATGGAGATATCTAATTGTTTCAACATCATTTATTGAACAGATTATCCTCACTCTATTTAAATTGTCAAAATGGAGGCAAAAATCAATTGACTGTGTTTGTGTGGGCCTATTTTTATAACCTCTATTAGGTTCCAATGATCTATATATCTGTCTTTCCACCCATACCACTGTTTTTATTACTATCCCATAATTATAAGTCTTAGAATCTTAAGATAATCTAATTCCATCAAATTTATTCTTCCTTTACAAAGTTTTATTTTAGTTATAGCAATTCCTTTACATTTCCATATAAATTTTAGAATCACCTTGTCTATATCCACAAAAACACTACAAGGAGGGAGCCTGGGTGACTCAGTCAGTTAGGAGTCTGCCTTCAGCTCAGGTCTTGATCCCAGGATAAGCCCTGCATTGGGCTCCCTGCTCAGTAAAGAGTCTGCTTCTCCTTTTCTCCCTCCCTTTGCCTCTCCCCATGCTCGTGCTCGCATACTCTCTCTCGCAAATAAATAAATAAAATCTTTTTTAAAAAAAGCACTACAAGGATTTTAATTAGAATTGCATTAAATCTGTAGAACAATTTGAGGAAAATTGGTATTCACTATGTTGAGTCTTCCAATCTATGAACACAGTGTATCTCTCCACTTACTTTGAGTCTTATTTGATTTCTTCCATTAGTATTTAGTGGTTTTTAGCATACAGATCCTATACATATTTTGTTAGATTTATGCCTAAATATTGCACTTTTAGAACTTTTGTAATTTCTTTTTAAAAAATCTGATGTCCAATTGTTTATTATTAGTATTACTAATACTAGTAACTAATGAGTAAACTAACATTAGTTTACTAGTATATAGAAATATGTTTGTGTGTTAACTTTTGTGTTAGTTTTCTGTGCTGTGTAACAAATTATAACAAATTTGATGGCTTAAAACTATAGACATTTATTATTTCACAATTTCTGTGAGTTGAGAGTCTGGGAATGACTTAGCTGGGTCCTCCACAAGGATCTACTGGGGAAGGATTGTTTTCCAAGATCCTTCAGATATTTGGCAATGCTTATTTCCTGATGCTTATAAGACTCAGGACAGCTTGCTTCTTCAAAGGCAAAGACATGGAAACCCTAGAGACAGTCTTTTAGCAAGAGAATTTTATATATTACAACAGTCACAGGAGTGACATCACATCACCTTTGGCATATTTAATTGGTTAGAAGCAAGTCACAGGTACTATTCACATTCAAAGAGAAGAGATTAGAAAAGACATGTATACTAGAAATTGGTATCATAGTGGTGTCCTTTTACTACGTACTTGTATCCTATAACCTTACTGACTTTTTGTTGTTGGCTTTTTTGGTAGATACCTTAATATTTTTTTATGAAGTCAGTCATGTTCTCTAAAAATAGGGAAGATTTTATTTTTTCCTCCTTAATCTGTATACCTTTTATTTCATTTTCTTGTCTTATTGCATCAGCGAAGTCTGTCAGTAAGCTGTAGAATATAAGTAGTGGGAGCAGACATCATTGCTTTGTGTCATACCTTTGGAGGAAAAAATTCAGTCTTTCACCATTAAGAATGATGTTAGCTGTAGATATTGTGTAGATGCCCTTTATCAGTTGAGGAAGTTACCTTCTTTGTTCACTGAAAGTTTTAATCATGAACTGATATTGAGTTTTACTGAATGCTTTTAAGGGTATCAATTATATCAAATATTAGGCTGTTAATATGGTGATTACACTGATTGATTTTCAAATATTTAACCATCCTTGCATTCCCAGAATAAACTTGACTTGGTTGTGGTGTTATTCTTTTTTTGTATCTCTGATTCTATCTGATAATTGAGGGGTTTTGCATCTCTGTTCATGAGGGATATTTGGACTATGGTTTTTTTGAGCTGTCTGTGTTGAAGTTGCTATAATGTTAATGCTGGTGTCATAAAATGAGATAGAAAATATTTCTTCCTCTTATATTTTCTGGAATAGATTGAATAAACTGATGTTATTTCTTGTTTAAATGTTGGAGAGAATTGGCCAATGAAATCATCTGGGACTGCCACTGTTTACTATTAAGAGTTCTCAAAAAGCTTTTCCATGCATTCTGTCTAGGTTTTACAGCTGTATTCAGTGGGAGTCACAGGATGGATTTCCTGTGTGTCTTACCCAGAATCAGACCTTGTAGCCTGTTTTTATGGTGATTTCTTATGTGTTTCAATCCCTAACTGTAGAAGTGCAGTGATTCTTGTGGACATCATAAAATTATTAAGTTAACTGTTAAACATTTTTCTAGCATGGTTTATTCCTATAAACACACCCAAACAATGGGCTTATCAGCCCAGTTTCAACTACATTAAGAGATGTGATATTCCTACTAGATTTGTTAATCCAGTGTATCTTCATGATCATCAGTGATGCTTACCCAACAATGTCTGGTGGAGTAAAGCTAGAGCAATCTCTACTTTGAAAGCATCAAGTGTACTAATTTTGTTCTGCAATAAATTCCAGCCCATCAGTAGACAGATAGATGATAGATAGATAGATAGATAGATAGATAGATAGATAGATAGATAAAAACATTGTACCAATATACCACATGGATCTAATACTCACGCGCTACCATGTTGGACTGGTTTTAACTTATGTTGTGTTATTTCAAATGATACCTTCAAAATATACAAGCCAAAAATGTATACGGAAGTCCTATGTCTGAAAAATCCAGGCTAAGAAATTTTAATGTCTAAGCCAGAAAGGTTTTTTTTTTTTTTTACAGTTATTTATTTATTTAAGTAATCTCTACACCCAGTGTGGGGCTATAACCCCAAGATTAAGAGTTGCCCATTCCTCTGACTGAGCCAGTCAGGCACCCCAAAGCCAGAAGTTTTAAAGGCCCAGATTATAAATATTTTAGACTTTATTGGTTACATGTGTTTTTATCACTTATTCTTTGTTTTCTTACAACCTGTATTAATTTTTTATTGCTGCTATAACAAATCACCACAAAAAATTGTGGTTTAATAAAACACAAATTTAGTATCTTAGAGCTCTCTAGATTGGAGGTCTGACATAGGTCTCACTGGACTAAAATCAAGTTGTTGGCAGGGCTGCATTCTTTTCTAGAAGTTCTAGGGGAGAAACTACTGACACAACTTTTCCAGATTCTAGAGGTTGCCCACGCTCCTTGGCTGATGATGCCCTTCTTCCATCTTTAAAGAGCACTGTAGCATCCCTTTGACCCTGCTTTTGTCCTCTCACCTCCCTTTGACCACAGACAGGAAACGTTTTCCAGTTTTAAGAACCCATGGGATTAGATTGGGCCCACCGAGATAACCCAAGATAATTTCTTCATTTTAAGGTCCTTAATATAATCACATCTGCAAAGCCTTTTTTGCCGTGTTAGAGAACAAACATATGCATATCTTCAGGTTCTGAGGAATAGTATTTGGATATCTTTTGAGGACGAGGAATTATTCAGCCCATCACACAACCCTTTAAAAATGAAACAATTATTCTTAGCTCAGAAGCCATGCAAAAACAGGCCACGGGCCAGATTTAACCTGCTCTAAACTGTACAACTAGTTAAAGGGGGAAGGAGCAGGGATGGGAGCTGTTAATTTTCCACTTCCTTTGTGTTTATATGTTAATAGTTGAAGCTGGATAATAAAAACTCTTCATGTAATGAAAATAAGGAAAAAGCTTGTTTTTAATCAGTAATACTGAAAATGAATCCAGGATGTTTATAAAGAGTGAGAATATGATTTTTTTTAATTCAAAGAAGAAAGCATATTCACACTTATGAAAATTTGCATGAATTGCTAGATTCTAGATAAAATTTTAAAACCATTGTGTTATGATGTTTTAATAAAAACATCAATCATACAATTTGTTTATTCATTATATGTTATAACATTTTCATCACTTTCTACCTGTGTGAACATCTTTCTAGTTCTTCAAACTGTTAAAAAATTAAAATACAAGAGGTGCTTTTTTTCTTATTACTAATAGCAAACAGCATATGCATTTTTTTCTGAATTCAGTCCTTTATATGTTATATGCAATTTCCATAATAGAATAAACTTAATGCACTGACAATTAAAATTACACAATCTACTCAACTTCCTATAAAAGTTAAAGACTTAAACTGATAGCTATTTTTTAAAGTCCTTTAGTTGCCCAGTGTTTGATAATAATTTTTCAAATAATCAGACTCTAAAGGTTCTAGAGTTATGAATTTCTATGCCATTAATTGGTAACAAAGATTAATCCTAAAAAATAAAGTGCAGAATGATTTTAATTTATCCATAAAATTCATCATTTTTACATAAATAAAAATCAAAATGAAAAAAATATTAATATAAAATTTATTAAAGACTTGCCATTTATATTTGTATCTTAGAATTTGAAAGATGTTTTGGAAAAATCAATGACTAATTATTGAAGGAGTGCAGGATGAGACACCTCAAAATGTGCCATTTTGGCATAAAGATTATTTTGAGTTAGAAGTAATCAAAACCCAGCAGATGCAGGAAAAGCTCTCTGCCTCCCCCATAACTGCCTAAATTTACATTGGAAAGGAGAGTCTGTGCCAGGAAGACAGCTATTAACAGAGACTCCCCTTTACTGAAGGAACTTCTCTGAATGATAGAGCAACCTTGTTTTTCTCCAAACATCCCTTCTCACCTTCTTGCTAATGAGCTTTCTCTTCTTTGCATCCTCAGAACTCCCCCCAACACACACACTCCTGAGCTCATATAAGCTTCATGTTGTCTCACTGTCTTTGGAATTCCATGTCTGTGTGTATTCCCCATACATATGCCTATTAAATTTATTTTCTCCTGTTTATCTGTCCCATGTCAATTTGATTCTAAGTCCAGCCAGAAGGACCACAGGGCACAGGAGGGTCTTCTTCCCTGACACCCATTTTGAAACCTCTTGTCAATTATTATTACCAGCATGTCTTCAATTAATTGAGAAATTATTTTTCACTGGTTATATTTTGACATGAAATTGCTATGAGTTTAATGCATGGAAAAAAAAAAAGCCAAGTCTTTACATTTTGACAGAGAAAGAAGTGCTTTTTTTTTTTAATTTATATATTTATTTTAGAGAGTGTGAGCAATGTGAGGTGGGGGCACAAGCAGAGAGAGAGAGGGAATGAGAATCTTTTTTTTTTTTAAGATTTTATTTATTTGACAGAGAGAGAGAGAGCAACCACAAGCAGGGGGAGCAGCAGAGGGAGAGGGAGAAGCTGGCTCCCCACCGAGCAGGGATCCCCATGTGGGTATCCATGTGGGGCTCAATCCCAGGATTCTGGGATCATGACCTGAGCCAAAGGCAGATGCGTAACCAACTGAGCCACCAGGCATCCGCCCCAGGGAGAGAGATCTTAGGCAGACTGAGCATGGAGCCTGACTCAAGGCTCCATCCCTTGACCCTGAGATCAAGACCAGAGCCAAAACAGTCTTAGGCTTAACTAACTGTGCCATCCAGGCGCTTCCACTTTTTTTTAAATGATTTATTTATTTATTTGAGAGAGAGGGACACCTGAGTGGCTCAGCCATTTAAACATCTGCCTTTGGCTCAGGTCATCATACCAGTGTCCTGGGATTGAGTCCCACATTAGCCTCCCTGCTCAGTGGGGAGTCTGCTTCTCCCTCTCCCTCTGCCACTCCCCCCTGCTCCTGTACTCTCTCTCTCTCTCAAATAAATTAATTAATTAATTAAAATCTTTATTTATTTCAGAGAGAAAGAGAGAGAGGATGAAGTGCTTGTTTTTAATAAGAAAAAGCCAGCACTACAATTTCACTGGTGGTCCTGTTGTTATCCAGAATGATAAAGAGACTGTTGATCTTCTAGTCCAGTTTTCCCATTCTGGTACCATTTTGATGTTTTCAAACTCACAATTCAGAGTTAAATATTTCTTTGGACAAACAAAGAGTTCCTTTATCACCATTAATACTATCATTTCTCCCATGCAGTAAAAGAGAGTCTAATAATGTAAGAGGACTTAGTTTATAATAATGGAACAACTCACCTGGTAAAATCTGGCCTGTTAATAGCTGAACCAGTCTTCATAAGTTTTAAAGTTTTACAAATGAATTGTCTGTGATTGTAATTTTTAACATAACACATAAATATTGATTGCATATATTCTAGAGTAGAGAGATTTGGTGTTTAATCTCCAGGGTAGAAAATGATTGATAATTTAATCTCTCTTCTTGGATATTTTTAAATTGACCTCTCTCAGAAATACTACCAACACTTCAAAAGAATTTGAGACTTCTTAAACACCAACACTTGGAATAGCTACATGAGAAGTAATTTTCTATAACTTACCAAGAAAACAATACGTTATTCCATTATGAGCCTTTAAGAAAAAAAAAGTTACCTTCTATGTTACGTACCTATCTTTCAGAAATTCTCATATATCTTGGAAAACTGTAGGCAAATCTACCTAAATTATTTTTTAGAAGGTCCTGACTTAAGAGATTAAGAGGTAAAGAAACCCCTGAATTTCACAAGAAACTTGAAGTAATTAAAATATTTAGGTTTTAGGATTTAGGAGTTGCTTTACTAACTGTTTTCATAGTTATGTTACCTGAAATTTCAGGCAATTTCATACTTTTTAGATTGAAAAACACATTTCTGACACTGTGCCAACCAATCTGTTTGATTAAGTCAAATATCCTAGAGCCAACTGCATTTGATTATTGTGGAAATTGCCGTTACTTTATTCTCAGGATGTTTTCATCTTTAAAAAAAATTATCAATATTTTTTGAGTCTTTGGAGGCTCAATAAATAATATCCATTTTCTCTGCTTGCAATCTGAAGCAATTGGGTAATAAGAAAATACAGTAAGGCAAAATGGAATCCAAAATATCACCTTCGTTACTGATAAAGCTAGTATTAGGGAATGTTGTTCACATCCAAAGGTAAGGGACTTCTTAAAACTGAGCATTGTGTAAGACTGTTGAATCACAGACCTGTACCTTAAAACAAATAATACATTGTATGTTAAAAAAAAAAAAAAAGATGGCAGGAAGGGAAAAATGAAGGGGGGAAAATCGGAGGGGGAGACAAACCATGAGAGACTATGGACTCTGAGAAACAAACTGAGGGTTCTAGAGGGGAGTGGGGTGGGGGAATGGGTTAGCCTGGTGATGGGTATTAAAGAGGGCACATTCTGCATGGAGCACTGGGTGTTATACGCAAACAATGAATCATGGAACACTACATCAAAAAACTAATGATGTAATGTATGGTGATTAATATAACATAATAAAATGAAATAAAATAAAATTAATTAATTAATTTAAAAAAACCTGAGCATGGAAATTAAATAGACTCACCCACAATAGAACCACATCAACTGTAAGTGGTTCACTTCCAAGGGTTAAGAGAAAAGGGCTTGGTTGCACATATAGTGTTTCTTTCCAGTTTCCCCATCCAGTTGTCACGTTCCTCCACAGGGGGTAATGTTAAGCTAATGGTCCTCCACAGGGGGTAATGTTAAGCTAATGGTCCTCCACAGGGGGTAATGTTAAGCTAATGGGTGTCCCTCCACATAGAGATAAAGCATTCTACCAACACTATCTTTTCGAAGTTAATCAATTATACTGTTGAAATAGATCATCTACCAAATACTAATGTCTGTCCACCATCTCTCTGATCATGGAGTGTGTAGTGTGCATGAACTGTGCATATCCTGAAGAACATAAAACTTTACCTGGAGTCAGTGAAATGGCTAGATTCAATATTAAATTGTAAGTGTACTGAAATCCCTCCTGCTCTACCTCGTACCACTTATACACACAAACATATTTGTATAGATATTAAGTTATATTTATCCTCTTTAAGGTATTCAAGATTGAGAAATACTACTCTTTAGAGCATGAAAGAATGTTGGACCTCATTTAATTAACTGTAGTCATTGACTCCGCTCCTGACACAAATAAAGTTCATGGACTGAGAAAAAGACGCCAGCATGTTGCAGATTAAAAGTTAGGGTCACAGCTTTATCAGACCGTGGCTCCGGTCCCCTCTCTAGGTGAAAAGCCTCTGCTGTAGCAGGGCTGCCTCTGCTGACTTGGAAGTGGGGTGCTCCCACACCTCTACCACGAACTCCAAAGGACTGTGTGGTCCACCTGTCTATTTGAATTAATCTTCCTTAACTCACCATATTAACCTTTTGTTTCCATCAAGTGAATTTCCTTAGTGTATCCCTTACGCTATGCTTTTTCCTAACTTCCCTGGATTTTCACATCCTTTTCCTTTTTTCTGGTCTATCTTCCTCCCATTATCTTTAAGTATTCTGTGCCATAAAGATCAAGTCTATTTGGAACTTCTCAAAAATGTCCATCACTGCTCCAGCTCAGTGTCCATTGAACTATCTACCCTCAGAAATCCTAAAACACTTGTTTAAAAAAACACACATTCTACTTAGTTATATCACTTAGACCACTTTCCTATTATTTGGGGGGTATTAATCATAACTCCTTTAGTAAACCATAAACAGCTGAAGACCAGCTCTGTACACTTCTCTTTTATTCCCTAACGTGTGTCCTACAGTAGGCAGCAACTTAAGAAGTACTGAAGCCAGCCAGACCGAAGTCTAATGCTTGTTCCATGGCACCTATTATTGGTGTAATTTCCAGCCAGTTAGTAACAAGCCTCAGTTTCTTAATCTGTAAAATTGAGACTAATAGACTGTTGTAAAGATTAGATGAGATGACATCTTCAAATGACTCAGCATGATACCTGGACCATAGTATTCAGTAATGTCAGTTACTATTGCCATTTTTTTTTAATGAATGTTCATAGTTAAGATGAACTTATTGAAGAAGTAATCTATACTTTCTATAGAAACATATCCAGTGCTCACTTGGAAAACGTACAGCCTTCAGGACCACCCTAGTGTCTTATAAGCATAAGACTGCTGAGGAATAACCAATGGGACTCTGAATTCCATAAGTCCCAGAATGATGTGGCTCAATAGTTCTCAAAGTATGATCTGGAAAGCCCACGGATCCATGAATCCAAGACTGTTTTCATAATAATACTAAGATATTATTTATCTTTTCCACAATCATTTTCTAATGAGTGCACCAGGAGGTTTTCCAGAGGCTTAATGACATGTGATACTACAATAGGCTGAATGAAGAAACAGATTTGAGAATACAGATGTTTCTATTAGCCAAAAATTAAAGATATTTATAAAACATGAAACAGTGCTACTCTTCTCATTCAATATTTGTTTTGGAAAATAGGTGTTTTTTTTTAAGTTTCATAAAATATATTATTTATAGTAACAATAGGATTATAGTTTTTAATGAATCAATTAATATTTTCAAATCTGTCAATTATGATATTTAATACTGTAAATATCAATAGCCATAACCTATATAAACAAAAGCTCTTTGTGGTCTTCAGTAATTTACAAGACTGCAAAGGAGTCATGACACCAGAATGCTTAACTGCTGTTGTAGCTGACACTCCCTGTATTTTAATGGGCCAAATAATCAGAGGGATGCAATAAATACAGGTGCCAAATATGAATTGTAATTATATATTATTTCTCTCTGATTTTCCTAAGTTCTTTCTTTCTTTCTTCTTTCTTTCTTTTTCTTTCTTTCTTTCTTTCTTTCTTTCTTTCTTTCTTTCTTTCTTTCTTTCTTTCTTTCTTTCTTTCTTTCTTCTTTCTTTTTCTTTCTTTCTTTCTTTCTTTCTTTCTTTCTTTCTTTCTTTCTTTCTTT